>NC_088923.1:31045000-31192500 GCF_038396675.1 Hydra vulgaris
TTAGTGTTGATGGTTATCTTCCTCTAATTCGTAAAGACTCCAATAGTCACATGCTTGGCCTGGGCATTTACATCCGTAAGAATTCACCCATTTGTCGTGAAACTAGGTTTGAATCTACAGACTATTTTTTTATGTGCTTTTGTTTAGCACCACTTCACTCTATTGCCTTTCTCTTTGTTCTATATTGCTCTCCTTCATCTCAAGACTGCATACTTTTTGACGTTATTTCTGATCATATTGACCAAGCCCTCTCTCTTTATCCATCAGCTAATATAGTTGTTGTAGGTGACTTTAATGCTCACCACTCTGAATGGCTTGGCTCTAGTGTCAGTGATTCGGCAGGCATTAAAGCCCACAACTTTTGCCTTTCTCAATCCCCAACTCAAATAGTCAACTTTCCAACTCGCTTTCCAGACAACCCGAATCATTTACCTTCTCTACTCGACTTATGTCTTGTTTCTGATCCTAGTCAGTGCTCAGTTTCTCCACATTCACCCTTAGGTGCTTCTGATCACAGTTTGATTTCTCTAAAACTATTATCTCATTCTTCTTCATCACCTGAATCCCCCTATTATCAAACCTCTTACAACTACAGTAAAGCTGACTGGGATTCTTTCCGTGATTTTCTTCGTGATGGCCCTTGGGTAGAAAAATTTCGTCTTTCTGTCAACAAATGTGCTTCTTACATAACTTTAGTGGATTCAAGCTGGCATGGAATCTTTTATTCCCTCTTGACGATTCCAGGTCAAGCCTCACTCTCCTCCATGGTTTTCCTTACACTGTGCTGCAGCGATAGCCAATCGAAACCGTTACTTCCATATTTATCAGCAAAACAATTCTCCAGAAAACAGACGTCTGTTTATTACTGCTAGAAACAATTGTAAAAAGGTTTTGTCTAACACCAAAACCCGCTATTCTCAGGTCATGAAATCTCGTATCTCATCTCAAAAATTAGGCTCTCGTGACTTCTGGAGAATCTTTAATAATATCAATAATAAGGGCAAATCTATAATTCCACCTCTCTTGAATGGTTCAGACTTTGTCACCTCACCTAAAGACAAAGCCGAATTGTTTGCTAAAAACTTTTCATCAATATCATCTCTTGATTCCACTAGTTGCGTTCTACCTGATATTGTCAACAAACAGGTTGATGCATTGCTTGACATTCATATCACTCCAGCATCTGTATCTAAAGTGATTTCCTGCCTAGCAGCATCTGTTATCCCTATCTTCAAAAATTCTGGAGAGCGATCTGATTCGTCTAACTACCGTCCCATAAGTCTTCTTCCTATCATAAGCAAGGTTTTTGAATCTTTAATTTACAAACACTTAATTTCTCATCTTGAATCTAATCACTTACTTTCTGACCATCAATATGGATTTCGATCTTCTCGTTCTACAGCTGATTTGTTAACAGTAATAACTGACAGGTTTTATTGTGCATTAGATAAAGGTGGAGAGGTTAAAGCCATTGCTCTTGACATTTCAAAAGCTTTTGATAAAGTTTGGCATGCTGGTATTCTCCATAAGCTTTCTTCTTATGGTGTATCCTGCAACATCTTTAAGATCATTAAATCCTTCCTTTCCAATTGTAGCATAAAAGTTGTCCTCGATGGACAACACTTTTCTTCTTATTCTGTAACTTCAGGGGTTCCTCAAGGTTCTATCCTTGGCCCTATACTCTTTTTAATTTACATTAACGATCTTCCAGATTTTCTCTCATCTAAGGTGGCATTGTTTGCTGATGACGCTACCATTTATTCTTGTCATGATAAAAAACCAACACCCTCTGATTGCTTGGAGGGGGCATTTGAGCTTGAAAAGGATCTTACTTCTGCTACAGCATGGGGCTCTCAGTGGCTGGTGAACTTTAATTCAGATAAAACTCAATTTTTTTCAGCCAATCGTTATCGCAATAATTTAGATCTGCCTATATTTATGAATGGTAATGTACTTGATGAGTCACCTACTCTTCATCTTCTAGGATTAACTCTTACTTCCAATCTTTCTTGGAAACTATGTATCAAATCAGTTGCAAAATTAGCATCTGCTAAAGTTGCATCTCTTTATCGAGCTCGTCACTTTCTTACTTCGGATTCTATTCTCTATCTCTACAAATCTCAAATCCAGCCTTGTATGGAATACTGTTGCCATATCTGGGGCGGATCTTCTAATGATGCCCTTTCTCTTTTAGACAAGGTGCAAAAACGTGTTGTAAACATAGTTGGACCTGCTCTTGCAGCCAACCTCCAACCATTATCACATGGTCGTAATGTTGCTTCTCTTTCTCTTTTCTACAAATACTATAATGGGCACTGCTCTAAAGAGCTTGCGTCTCTTGTGCCATCTACTAAAATTCATTCTCGTGTTACTCGTCATTCAATTAAGTGTCATCCTTTTTCTGTGACTGTTCCTAAGTGCTTCAAAAACGCTTATTTGTCTAGTTTTTTTCCTCGAACATCAGGTCTTTGGAATTCGCTTCCTTCATCTTGCTTTCCTGACTCATATAATTTGCAATCTTTTAAGTCGTCTGTCAATCGTTATCTTGCTCTACAATCTTCATCTTTTCTCTTTCTGTAACTTCCAACTTTAATTAGTGGCTGCTTGCAGCCTTGTTGGAAGCGAAGATGTTTAAAAAAAAAAAAAAATATATAAAAAAATATATTCTTTCTACTAAAGCCTTTGTAGGTCTTCTAAGCTTTTTTGAGCTCTTGTTGATGTCACATTGTTTATTATTTAATTAAAAAATAAAGTGAGAATCTTTCATTTAGTTTATCAAAGTAAAATATGTTTTGGAAATTTAACATGTTATAAACAAATAATAATGTTATAATTCCAGATAGAAACATTATATAAACAACTTATAATGTATGATTGAGTTATTAGACTAATTATTAATTAGTTACCAGTCCAAATTATAGCATGATATAGGCAAATAATAACTTATTTATCGAATTAAAGTTCATGATACAACTATTAATGTTATTTATTACATAGCAGCTGCGCAATATATAAAAAAAAACATAGCGTGACATGCAATACATAATAAACAAAATAATTTTTTTTTAAGTGTTTACATATTATGTACCCACTTAATAACAATTAGTTTACGTATTAATTTGATAAACAATTCTTTTATCAAACCATAAAGTGCTGTTGTTTACTGTAAATTTCTCAATATCATAACTTTTAAACGATCTGAAAGTGTTTTTTTTTCTGGACCTTAAGTAACTCCACTGTGAAAATTGTAAGTTTTCCTATTGAATTTCCCAAAAAGTTTGAGGATTTTTAAAAAAAAATTTTTGAGGCAATTAATTAACATAAATACAATACATAAACTTCACACTGAGCACATCTGTGTGTGTGTATACTCTTGCTTGGTCATTTTTAATTTTTCCATTGTCAGGTCAGTTTTAAGTTGTTTTTTTTTAGTTGTTTTAAAGAAAGGAAAAAGTAAAATTTTATTTTTTTTAAAAAAAGTTTTTTTTAATTATTTAATAGACTGCCCGAACCAAACCCTCAGTCAGTAATATGGAACTTCCTTGTAGGAGCAGGCTGTAAAATAGCTGATGTAGCAGCACTCCTTTGTAACAGCAGTCTTTAAGATAGTTGATGTAGCAACACTGTTTTTCAGTAAGAAAAAATTTTAAAAGTGTTTTATGGATTTAGGAGGCAATTAAGATAAAAAAGTTTTAAATAAATAAAGTTGTAATTTTTGAAGTTAAAATTTACTAAATTAATTTTAGGTTTAACTAGATAGTTAAAACATGTAAATGTTCAATAATAAAATAATAAAGTAAATAAATTTCTTGTGTTTATTTCATTTTATGTTAAGTTAAACATGAATATTTAAATTATAATAATAAGTATGAACCATGAAGGAAGAATTGTTCTTTTTTTAAATTTAACATCTGTTTTCATACTTCTGCTTGTTGGATGGGTTTCCATACAGCAGTGTTCTAATTTGAATTAAATTATTCAAAAGAGTCAAAGCAGTTTTTAATAAACAGATATCCTTTCTAGTGTAGTCTATTTTGTAGATCAGGACTTGGTGCTTTTATGTGATACTGCAACTGTCAAGAATTCCATCCAAGGTTTGCAAGCTCCTACTACCCATACTGCAGTTTTATTGGAGGAAGGGGGGTGGGTGGGGGTTGTATTAGAGTTTTGCTTAAGCTTCACCACAGTTAAAGAGCCTTTTCTGCCCCATATGAAACCGGTTCTATAGAATCATCATTAGAAAGCTCTTTCCGTATAAAAGTTTCAAATAGTTAAAGACTCTGCTAAGCTAATATAAACATTTTAGGCATTCAGGTATTTTTGATATTTTAGATAGTACAAATTTAGGCATTATGCAAGATTCAAACTTTGGTATATTCATTCTAATGCCAAATGAAAATGTTTTTGCAAAAAGTTGTGGTTACTTGAGCCTGGAAAATAAAATACCCCAATATTCCAACACCCTTACCCCATAAGTGAACCCATAAGTTGTGGGAATGAGCTAATAAAAACATTTTTTTTACTATCATTTAAATTTATCAGCAGATTTTAAATAGCCTTTCTTTTTGGTTACAGACTTGCATGAAACATTTTCTCCCTTTCTATTTTTATACGACAGATTGTCTTAGCTGCTATCTCATATTCTGTGTCCAAGTTTTAGGTGTTGACTTTCGTTTCCTAGTTTTTCCTTAACATAGGAGCAGACAACGAGTTGGATTTTCATCATGATAACCAAAAACAGTCAGATTAGTCTCTGTAAAGAAAAAAATATATGTGTGTGTGTATGTGTGTGTGTAAACAATAACATGTTTTACCTTAAAAGGTTTGTTTTGCGTAAATATATTTGATTGGATACATGAATACATAAATGTTTGATACATTCAGAATTTATTATTATTATTTTAAATTATATTTACTTAAATTTACTTTATGTAAATTTTTCAGTATGGGAAAGACCAAGTTTCAATCATCCTGGAAAAAGGGCTATCCATGGATAAAAGCTTCTAATAATTTTATTAAACATGGGTTTTGTAGATTTTGTTTTGCAGACATAAACATTTCAGCTGGTGTAACCCAGCTTAATCTTCATTTGAAGTCAAAGAAACACAATGAAAATACAAAATCAGCTAGATCACAGTATAATTTTGAAAAGTTCAGATAGTTCAAGTATAAAGCTACAAATAGTTATGGCTGACTTGAATCAATAATGACTCATTGTTTAGTCTTTATTGATTCAAACTGTGCACTTGCTACAAATGATAGTGACTCCTAAATATAAGCATATGTTTCCGGATTCTAAAATTGCTAAAGCATGCCAAAAAAATTGGATAAGCTTGAGTATATGGCTATTAAGTTATAATATTTGATGAAAAAACTTTATTACAGAATAATGCCTTGTACTCAAAAAGTTATTTAAAATGAATTGAAATGCTTATCTTTCACATTCTGATTTGATGAAATAACTGCATTACAAACAAAAAAACAATATAACGCTTATGTTTCATGTCATTCAAATGATTTACATCAAATCATAACATCATACTTATGAACATTGTTTGTTGTGTGGCGTACTTTGGACCTTGATCGTTTTAAAAAGTTGTTAAGGAAAATTCAGGAACAACAAGAGTCAATTCTTTTATGTAAATTAATTGTTTTTAAATAAGTTGGAAAATGAACTTAGAAAAAGAAAAAGAAAAATTTAGTATTTATGAGTATGGTCATGTCCACTCCATACAATTTCCAATGCTTTTTCGGAAGGTTTGAAAGTATTGATTTCTGAGGACATTGATTCGGACCAATAAACATTTGATTTGCACAGTTGTTTTTTTTTAATTTTTGCAAAAAGTATTGAGGAATATTTTATTGTGGAAAAGTTATTCACTGAGTTACAAGGACAATGGGTATTGAGATATGTATTTACTTGTTGGATAAGCAAGACATATTAGTGAGAATATTGGAGTTTGACAACTTGTGAGAATACTTTTTAAAATATCAACCAAATCAAAAAGTTCAATAATAAAGCAGATATTGCAGCAACTAAAAGGTACATTTGTATCAAGAAAGCACAAAAGTGTACATTTTATTGCTTATGATTTTAAAGGCTTCACAGTTGCGTTAGTAACAAAATAGCCAATAATTACAGTCCTGTTCCTAAAGATACAGAAACTTCTAAATGGTTTTCTCTCAAGTTTTGTTATTAATGATGTTATTCTGCAACCATCCAAATAAATCCAAATAACCCTTGACTTGAATGATGCAGAGATTCTAAAGATAAATGTACGTTTCAAAAATTCAAATTCAGAAAAATGGACAAAAAAATTCAAATTCAGAAAAATTAAAGTTGATGTTGATGATTCCATAAAACAACTAAGAAACTAAATAGATTCTGCAGAAAAACTTGTGGGAGAGGAAAACAAACTATTAAAAAATTGTGTGATAAAAATGTCAAAGGTTGTATTTATAGCCAACAAAAAGTAAAATTGGGACAAAAACTTTAAAAAAAACTAAGTGCAGAGTTTGATATAGAAAATAGAGAGAAAATAAAGCTAGAGTTAAAATAATGAATGAATGTTTAAAATTAAAAAAAAGTTAATAACGATGCAATTATGTTTTATATCTAATGTCTTTTTTGTTTACATTTAGAGTTTTTAAAATTTATCAGTCATTCACAAAGCATTTTATTTGTTTCTTTTTATTTATTTATTTATCTCATATTCATATTCTTTTAAATTTTTTTTTTGTTACATTTGGTTATTATACATGGTATAATAAAATAGTTTTTTCGAAAAAAAATCCTGTTTTTCAGGCTTCCACAGTCCTGTTTTTTTATAAAAATTTCCTGTTTTTTACTAATGACCCTGTAGGAACTATGGTTACTCATTTCCCGTAAATTTAGCATCCTGGTATTCCTGGTGTGTAACTTATTTATCCCAGGATTTCCCGGAATAATTTTTAATATAAAAACAAGCGGTTTCTGATAAATTTATCTTAGCATGTTAATCTATATTACTATTTAAAATAAATTATTGTTTTAAAAAAGCAATCAATTAATTTGTCACTTAATCGTAAACAAATTTTGCCCATAAATAAACCCACAGCAGAAAAAGCTCTTTCTGATTCAATTGATGTCGGCTTGATGGTCATTAATGTGGAGTATATTCTTTTTAAACTTTTGCTACATTTTCCAGTCGCCTCAAAAAGTTTGATTTCTTTTGTGAGGTTTTTTAAATTGCTAATGTCTTCTAGAGCTGCTTTTTCTACTTGTTTGACATTACAAATGATTGCATCCAATTTTTGTTCAAGTGTCACTTTTGCCTAATAAATTTGGAGCAACAGGCTCAGGTATTGATGGGTCAGAAACCATACTTTGATTATCACGACTCACTTCAACTATTTCATTATTTGATGAACTAGTGCTAGCATCCTCTATGTACAACCTGGTATAAATTTTTTTTTGCTGTTGCTTTTAATGCATGTTTGGATGGTAAGAGTAGTTTGGAGTTGATATTTGATTTCTGATTATAACTGATTGGGTTGTTTAAGAATTTTAGTAGTCCAATTAAATTGGCATTTCTGTGTTCTTCAATTCTCTGCTGCACAGATTAAAGCAGTTTATTGGCTATCAAATTTTTTTAAGATGAATATCATTACACCTTCTGTGTCAAGTAGAGTAGCATTATTTCTACCAAGTCTTTCTATTCCAACTTTTATCGGTTGCAGAGAACTTGTTATGGCATTCATAATTGGATATTCATCTTCAGATATATTCATAATTGCATATTCATCTTCGGAGATAACTTCTTTTAAATCGATCATTGCTTTTATTATCAATGTTTTTACTTTAAAGAATCTTTTTAGCATTGCAATAAGACTATTCCACCTTGTTTTGACATCTAATATCAGCTTCAGTTCTTTATGAAACATAGATTTTATGTAGTTTTGTAAAACACCATTTTTAAGAGATGATTTGTGGAACATTCGAACCACTTTTCAAACCTTCTGAATTGTTAAGGCTATATTTAAGCTATTTTGTAAATCATCAATACACATAACGCCTGTTGAGCTGTATAACTTATCATTACAGTCAAATACATCATCAAACTCATCGTAATCACTCAAACTTTGATCGGAATCTTGCAACTGCAATTCAATATATTTTGCTGAAGAGTCTGACTTTTTGTAAAGAACATCACATACTGCCAAATGAGGTCCGTGGCCATAACACAGCTGATGTTCAAAACCACTTAGCCGTCCAAATTTTTTCATTACGGATGCTCCGTCAGTGACACTAACTATGATGTGCTTTTTAATTGATAAATTGAAATCTGACAGTTTATTTTCAACCAGATCAATAATTTCTTCTGCAGGAAGTGATCCAGCTATCAGAATCAATCCCAGGTTCCAAAACTTTGTTAATAAGTGTAAATTTACATTTAAATAATGTCGATTTTTTAAATACGTATATTCGTCTAATGATAAAGAATATTGCAACCCATTAGATATTTCTTTTGTTATCTCTAAAACCGCAGTTTGTTTAGCTAAATTATATTGTTTTTTTATCATACTCATAACATGGGATGGATTTTTTGGTAATAACATGCCTTTTTCAGACAATAGTTTTCTAATAAATTCACTTTTTGTTATGGCATTTCTTGAGAAGCCATCCACCGTTGCTAGCTTTGACACAATTTCTTCGATAGTCTGTTGTTTAACAAACAATATAATTTTCTTTTGCACAATTATAATTTCTGAACCAGTATCTTGATGTTGTCGCTTTATATTTAAATCTAAATCTTTATGTGCGTTTTTTAAATGACGAAGGAACCCACTTGTCCAAAATCCTTTGCACATTATCTTTACATTGCACTTTTTGCAAATTGCAGATTCGCCAGATTTTTCTTTACAAAAATACTGCTATGCTTTTGATCCATTTACAATTGACATGGTATAACTAAAATGAACCGTAAAACAACTTAAGGTAAAGTTATAAATATTTCTTACATATGTATGTTATCTTATGTATGACTTTATATGTCTTTGTTTGCCATTTTTTAAATACAAAAATTGTTAAATATTTCAATACAGAAAAAGTTTAACTTTTCAATAATTTAGAAGTTTAAAAATCAAACTTACTGTTTTCGTTGCAAGAAATCTTTTTTTTATTTTATTCATATTTTATAACAAGAAGAAAGAAAACATCGCATTGCAAATTGCAATGCATTCCTTGAGTTAGATAGTTTCAATAACATTTCTTGTTGTGCTAGGTTTTAATATAAGATATGAACACATAAAAATGCAACTAAATGGAATAATATTTTTCTTATTTTTGGTCGAATTAGTTCAAACAGTTATCATATGTAAAATTTTAAAAAAATTATGTTCCAGGATATAACAGTGATATTCCAGGAAATCCCGCTGCCACTTTTATCCCCGGTGGTATAAAAAAATTTTTTTTAAAAAACATCTACTGTTGTATCCACTTGTTGTAATACAAAATATGAGGGGGGTCAGAAATTAATTGTATATCCTATATATATATATATATATATATATATATATATATATATATATATATATATATATATATATATATATATATATATATATATATATATATATATATATATATATATAAAATATTCCAGCCCCAGCTAATAACACCTGCTAGAATTACTTTTTAGCTGGGGCCAGGATTGTAAAAAACTCTCTTTTTTGGCCAAGACTGGGGCCCCATTTATTATGGTGCCCCACTCTCTCCTAAAGGTAAAAACTCTTTATTTTTGTAAACTAATATAAATGCTTGCAAGTACTTCAGATAAGTAATGATAAAAACGCTTTATTTTTATAAAGTAATATAAATGCTTCAAAATACTTTATCTATTTATTTTTTTACTAAAAATAATTTTATCTGTTGTCATCAGCTAAAATCTTGTAAAAAATGTAATAATATATAAATAATGTAATAATATATAGATAAATAATGTAATAATATATATAAACATAAAGATTTATCATACTTAAACTAGATAAATAGTATATTCAGTAGAAGCTTAGCAAAGTTGATGTGAAGTAAATTCAGTCGTCAGAATTTAAGCAGAGAATTTTAGTTTCTTTTAATTTATATTGACAAATAAAATAAACTAAAATGAGATTTATTTTTATTTTTTTCAAAATTGAATCTCAAGATTTAAATCCTTTTCATGCCACTGGAAATCCTACACTTAACCTGTTTCTTTGCACGATGGTCTTGTTTACCAAAATTCTTTGCACAGCAATCTTCGGGGATTATCTTTTTCTGAATATTTCCGGAATTCCGGATATTTCTTGAAAATTTAATTTTTTACAAAAATCCAAATAGTTTTCTTGAAATAATAGTTAAAAATATTTTTTTCTAACTTGTCATCAAATAGTTACTCTACATTAAATTTAGTTAGGTTAGGAATTATTTGTACACATGTACAACTAATTTTTTCTTATTTGTTAGCACATATATTATAAATTATTTGACTACTTCACCAGAAAATCTTGGGTAATTTATTTTAAATGCCCTAGAAAAATTAAAATATTTAAACATTTATGTCCAAATAATATTTATATTATGTACAGTATTTGTTTATATTATGCACATTATTTGTATGTGTGTACAAATAATGAATTTCTTTTTTGAGACATTCTGAGACTTTTTTGACTCATAAGATGTTCTTAGTTACACAAAATGCAATTATATATCCGGATGTTTCTTAAAAATATTTTCTGGATTTTTTTCGTTTTTTCAGGATTTTAAAAATATGACCTGGATTATCTCTGGATCTTGTTTACTAAGTTTCTTTGCACACCGGTCTTGTTTTATGTTTTTTGTTTTGTTGTTGTTTTATTGTTAATTTTATGTTTTGGAGTTTAGGGTTGAGAGAGTTGCAAATGAAATTGAAACTTTTCAGGTTGGCACCTTGGTGGTTGGGAAACTTTTTGAATTAATTTTTTTAAGTTTTTAATGCAAAATTGAAAACTTTGCAAATCTAAATAACATGCTTAAACTTATATTAAATTTCAAAATAGTTTAAATAAATTTTTCGCAGAAAGGGGATATTTTCAGGAAATTGAATTGAATTTCTGAAATTCAGAGTTAAATCAGGATAGATAAATCATTTGAAATGCATCTAATAGTATTGTTTAATCATTTCTTAATCTTTTTATTTTTATTACTATAGTTATAATTATAATTAGATCAAGCAAATTTTTTTTTAGTACTTTCATATTCATGTTAATGGGGTTTATCATTGTAAACAGCGATATAGTCAGCTAGACAAATTTTATGAAAAGGTAATAAAGTGTTTATGTTATTGCTTATATTTAACTTTATTCTATTCTTTACTAAAAGATTGTTTTGTTTAGTTAATGAACACATACCCTGATAGTATGCCAAGCAAGTTGTTTCCACCTAAGAAACTATTCTCTTTAAGTACTGACCAGCTTGAAGAGAGACGAGAGCAACTGGAAAAATTCATTCAGTTTATTAGTCAAGATCCAATTTTGGGTGTCAGTGATGAGTTTAACAATTTTTTGCTTCAAGCACAACAGGTTTATTTTGAAAATAACTTTAGTACTGTGTATAAAGGGACAGATAGTATGTATAAACGGATAGATAGTGTGTATAGAGGTGTGATAGAGACTGATATTTTTTATGCCTTAAAAAAGATATAATTTAATAGAAAAAAAAATTTTTTAATATAATTTAATAGAAAAAAAATTTAATAGAAAAAAAATGTTTTTTAATTCTACTTTGCAATAACTCTTAAGAAATTTTTTTTCAATGCTTTTGATCAACCTCTTTTACTGAATTATTTATTTTACTGATTTTTTTTTAATAATACTTAAATGACATTTAGTAATAGAAAATAGTTTTTAAAAGAAATGTTTTGTTTATTGACTTAATGTTTTTCCCCATTGAATAGAAAATTCAAATTTTGAGCAGAAACCGAGAATAAAAAATAATTAATGAACTATAGTTAATAAAACTTCATACAAAAGCTCTACGGATGTTCAACATAAGTTTCAATAATTCCAACTTTCTCCTACTTTAAAAATGTTGTACCTTTATCATTCTCAACCTTTTTTGGATCAGGCTGATTTTCTAAAATTTAGAAGAAAAAATAGTTTTTAAATTTAGTAGAAAAAATAGTTTTAAAATTTAGAAGAAAAAATAGTTTTAAAATTTAGAAGAAAAAATAGTTTTAATATTTAGAAGAAAAAATAGTTTTAAAGTTTAGAAGAAAAAATAGTTTTAAAATTTAACACATACTTAACTAAGATACTTATTATAAAAAAACTTCTTTTTTGAAATAAAAGAAAAAAATTTTTAGCAATAAATATAAATTTCTTGACCCAAGTTTGCCCCATTTTAATATCTAATTTTGAATATTTTAGAATCCTTGTTGCTGTACCTTATTTATATTTTAAGATGATTTTTCACTTTTAGACAATAAAAGTAAAACATAGTTACACTAATAGTCAAATTTAAATGTTTTATTATTATATGGTTGGGTCTTTTATATTGAAATGTTTTATTATATTGAAATGTTTTATTATTATATGGTTGGATCTTTTTCTATTTCTACAAATTTTACCATGATCACTGCTTAAATATGCTTTTATTTTATCTTTCAAAATTCGTTCTGTGTATGAATTGTTATTCTTTTGAGCACATTTTTATACTGTAATTGCAATATTGTGTAATGTGATTGTTCAAAATTATTTTTATTTAACCTTATTGTATGAACATTAATACTAGTTGGAGCTTTTTTCTATAAACATTAGTACCAGTTGCAGCTTTTTTCTATGAACATTAGTACTAGTTGCAGCTTTTTTTTATGAACATCAATACTAGTCGTAGTTTTTTTCTATGAACATCAGTACTAGTTACAGTATTTTTTTCTATAAACATCAGTACTAGTTGCAGCCTATTCTTGACAACATAAATAGTAGTAGCCTTGTTAAGAAAGAATTCAAAAATTAGAAGGAAAAAAGATTTAAAAATTTTTTTTTTTTTTTTTTCTACTGCCCCACTGTTCTTAATGTAAGTCTTTATTATTATTGAAGTTTTTATTCATCATTATCAAATGTTTCAACATTAATTGAACAATATATTCAGTGAGTTGAATTAAGTTTTTATCATTATTAAATAGGATGATTATGACATGGAACCAACTGAAGTTGCAGTTGAAATCTTTCTAATGAATGGAAACAAAGTATCTGTTAATGTAATGACAAACGATAAAAATGACAGAGTTTATGAGGTTTATATAATAGTTTTTTTTATACGCAATACTTATTAATACTTATTAAAGTCATAAACTTTAGTAAGAATAATTTTCAGAATAATGTAAGCAAACCAATATAGTATTGTGTTTAGGAATAAAGTTTTAATGTGTCAGATTGTTGTTTTAGGCTGCAATGAATAAAAATTTTATGTATCAAATTGTTGTTTTAGGCTGCAATGAATAAAATTGGCTTAAAAGAAGATTTTTTTTATTACTTTGCATTGTTTATGGTTGAGAAAGTTGATAATGATGAAATAAGAAGTACATATATAATTTTAATTATTTTTAAACTATTTTATACTAGTATGTTCAGCATACAGATATTTTCTGTGTAACTGCTAGTTTTTTTTAATCAATGTGTACCTTTCAATGGTTCTTTCAAAACAATTTTTTCCTGAATTTATGTAACCAACAAATTCTAATAAATATATTTTTGTTTTATTTTTATGTTGCATTTTTATATTTTCAGTTGTACGAAAACTTCAAGATTTTGAATCTCCTTATTTGTCGTTAAAAGCTGTTGAGCAAAAACCTCATCGCATTGTTATAAGAAAAAAGTACAACTAGTTTTTTTTGGTAGATTTAGTAGAGTTTAAATAAATGAAATTATAATTTTTTTTTCTTCTGATATTTTGTTTTCTTTGCTCTATATTAATGGTTATTGTGAGTATAGGTATTGCAGTTTTTTTTATTTATTAAGTCTTTGTTATTTTTAAAATAATGGTTTTTATCTTATGGTTTGGTTGCTACATTTTGTCAGTACATAACTGTTTGTAACCTATGTATAACAATATACAATTACAATATCTATGTATAACAACAATATACAATATCTATGTATAACAACAATATACAATATCATATACAATAAACATAATATAATATACAATAAACATAATATCAATATACAATATACAGTTTAATTTGTTCGATTCTTGTTTAAAAATATTGATTTATTAGCATTATATAATTATCATTATATGATAAAAATAAATTATATATGAAAAAATTATATAAATTCATACACATGACATATATGATTTTTATCATTATGTCATGTATATAAATTTATACATAGATGTAAATGTTATATATTTTAGTTATTGGAATTCAAAATATGATGAAGACTTGATTAATGACAGAGTTGCTATGAATCTTCTCTATGTACAGGTGAGATGTTATTATAAGGTTGTTAATAAGGTTTTCACTTAGAAGGAAAAATGTTAAGTATTGCTTATATTAGGAAATATTACATCTTTACATGAGCATGCATGGTATTTAAATTAATTACACAACTAATTACATAGGCGGTTTATAAAAAACTTTTTTTTGAAAATGGTTGCTCTAAAGGTGTTAGTTTACTACAATGGAGTACACATAGCGATATAAAAAAAACTTAAAAAGTTGAAGGTTGTATAAGTTAGGAAAACATGAAGATGGGAGAGAGTTCCAAAAGTTAAAGTGCAGGAAAAAAACTAGATGAATAAAAGCTTTTAGAGCATGTATCTGTATACAGAAAAAAAATGAGACTTTGATGAATGATGAGTCAAGCAAGTTTGAGCAGCGACTATGATAGTATTTGTAAAAAAGAGAAAGAGATGCAACCTTACGATGATGGGAAAGAGGCTCAAGCTTAGCAGATAGAGTCAGTCCAACTATGTTTACAATGCGCTTTTAGACTTTGTCTAGAAAAGAAAGAGCATTATTAGAAGAACCAGCCCAAATATGATAACAGTATTCCATACAGGGATGAATAAGAGATTTGTAGAGGTAGAGAATGGAATTATTTTCGATCAAAACTGTATTAATTGTCTGACAGTTATTTGACTCAAAATGGGATGTAAGAAATTTGTTTGAAGATTGTAATTTTGTATAACTATGACTGGATGGAATGTTGTCTGGGCCAAGTTTAATTGGAATGGAAGTAAGAGAATGGCTAGAAGATTTAAGAGTCAAATTAGGAGAAAAGTTCTTTGCAAATTGTCAACCCTTGAAATTAGGTTCGGCATTCGGCAATGCCGACCTAAAAGTGTTTGAGGTCGGCAATTTTATTTGCTGACCTGATGCTGACCTCCAAAAGATTAATGTAGGCAAATTATTGCCGATCTCATTTTTCCTAATTCTGAGGTTTGAAATAGTTCTGCCTTATCCTTGGGAGAGGTAATAAGATCAGTCCCATGAATGAGAGATGAAATGTTGACTTACCTTTGTTAACCACACTGTTTAATATTTTCCAAAAGTCTCTAAAGCCTAACTTTTGAGATAAGGTATGAAATTTAGTGTACTGAGAATAATGGAGCTTAGTATCTGACAGCACCTTTTTACATCAATTTCTTGCAATAATAAATAGTCATTTGTTCTCAAGAGAGTTGTTCTTTCGAAAGATGCAAAAAAGCTGTACAATATTCCAAATCTCATCAAAATTAGTTCATATCTTGACCCTCCTCCATTGATACGAAATTTCTGACTTTTTGCAACAGAAAATTGGCTCAAAAAATTACAATATTTTTCACTTTATTACAAATTGAACAATATTGAGTAGGAATTTTAATGTTTTTATAGAACAATAAAAGATGCAGGATATAATTTCATGTCTAACATCTTTTTTTGATGCATTTTTTTCTCATAGTATGCGTTTTAATATACATTTTGATATTTATTTATAATATTTTTAATAGATGACAGGAATAGTGAAAAATGAACTTCAGAATAGTGTCAAATATCTTAAAAAGGCCTAATGTCGCAAAAAAAAGGAATAGTGTCGCAAATAGTAAAAATGGAATAGTATTGCAAATAGTTAATTTCAGCAATTGCTTGCTCTTTTTGCTTATCTTTATAGCATACGGCTTTTACAGAAAATAAAAAAGAAAAATAAAGAATAATGAAAGAAAAGACTGCTATTAAACCCCAAACCCTCAGTCGATGTACCGGCACTCCTTTGCGGCAGCAGGCTATAAGATTGTCTGTGTGTGTACTGAAGCCCCCAGCAGCAGGCTATTTTCATATGACATCAGACATGTTATCTAAATACACATTTGTAGTTATTTTTTTATATTTATAGTCATTTTTTTATTATTGTTACTATTTATTTAACTCCTTTAGGATATTATTCCTTTCTTTTATTTTTGACATTATTCATTAAATTCATTTGCGACTCTATTCCTTTTTTTTGTTTTCTACACTATTCATTCAATTCATTTGCGACACTAATCCTTTTTTTTGTTTTTGACACTATTCATTAAATTCATTTGCAATATTATTCCTTATTCTGTTGTTTGACAATCAATAATGTGAGAATTTGCGACGCTGTTCCTTTTTTACATTTTCGACAATCAAATTTGCAACAATCAAAATTTTGCAACACTGTCCGCCACACCTTTTTAATTATTTCAATTTTAATACTTTCTTTTTTAGAGATTATAATGACAGATTTAACAAAAATATCTTCTCAAATGGCAACAGATCAAAGTTGGGCTTTGGTCAGCCAGCAGATTTGCTTGAAAATGTACTTCCAACAGAATTAGATAGAAAAGACACAATTAAGGCCCATGTTTTCAAAATGTATGCAACAAAGTTTAATCTGAATACCAGCTGCCAGAACGTATAAGAACCCAAAGTGTCCAAATCTCAATGAGTTTAAAAGTGTTCAATTATTGTTTAAATCCCAATGATCTCTTAGACTACTTTAAAAATAAGAAAGTTTCACAAAGAAATTTCTAGTTTGTTTGAAGTTTTGATAATGAGAAAGTCCCCAGGATAGAGATTTTATTGGAAATCAGCAATCTATTTGAAAAACAACCATAAATAGTACAGTGGATAAAGAGGCTACAAGAAAACAACAGCAGAAAGAATCAACTAAGAAAGCTGAAGACAATAGGGGTGTAAAAGAACAACAAAAGCGAGAATCGCAGTTTAAGGAAGATAGCAGTACTACAAGTCTGGATATTAGTTCAGATTCAGACTTTCAGAATAAACCAAGTAAATCAACCTCAGCCTAAAGTTTTGCAGTGTTGTAGAAGTTGCTTTAAAGAATCAAGGAAGAGATATTCGACAGATAGCAAAAGCAAAGGTGCATAATTTGATCTCTGATAGAGCAACTGCTTCCATTGTTGATGCCGCTCTTCATATATACAAGATTCCAAAAATAGTTGACAAATCAAAAGTTCACAGAGCTGTTAATGTAATGTTAGAAGAAGACAATGCAGTACTATTTGTGGTGTGTTGCATAATTGATTACAATAGTCGAAAAGATCAATTAAAGAAACATGTTACAATAGTTTCACTCAGTTTGAAGAGGAACATGTTACAATAGTCCACTCAGTTCAGTACAATAGTTTCTGGGTCATGTATCACCAACTGATTGTAAAGCTATAACTGTTTCTAAATATCTTGTCCAGTTTCTAAAAAAAAATACACTGAAAAACAAAATAAAGCTTTGACATGTAATGGCACTAACACAAATGTTGGAGTAGAAGGGAGAAATAACCATTTGATTGAAGTAAGCATTGGGCCTACTTTACAAAGGAATATTTGCCTTCTGAATGTGAATGAGTTGCCATTAAAGCACATCATCATTGAGTTGGATGGTCCATCAACAGGTGCTAACACTTTTGCTGGACCTATTGGCAAGTTATTACCAAATGTCTTGAATTATCTTATCATCAAATACAAATGTTTTGATCATTCTCACCCTCTATCTAAAATGTCTGATTTATCAACAGACCAGAAGAACATGTGGAGAATTACATCAGCGCTCATTTCTGGGTAATTGCTCCTATGTGGTTTACTGTGAAAAATTATGAGCTTGGGATTAATGATCCTCAAAATCTGTTTTTCCTAATGCAAAGTTAATAGAAGATGAAGCTGCTAAGAAGATTGTAGCAGTGCTTTCAATTGAACACTTTTTATGCCTGTCCAGAAAATATTCTGCTAGCTGAACTCAATGGAGGAGGGACAACATATGAACTGATTTTGATGAAATTTGGAATATAGCTATGTGTACTCCATTGTGGTAAATTAAGAATTTTGGACCAGACATTTTCAAAATAAAGTTTTTATGAACCACCTTAGATTTACAATATTATTTTTTATGATAATAAATTTGTATAGATTTACAATTACAATACTAATATTAATATTTTTGTGATAACAAATTTGTAAATTATAGTTTTTTATTTAATAAATTTTTGACCAAACATTTTTTAAATAAATTTTTTTTTTTAATGTTAATTCACCTCCCAAACTGCCAATTTTTATAGACTTTATGGTACAATGACAAGTTATAAAGTTATCCAGTTTGCAAATAAATAATTTGTAAAATTTTGTTAACAATTGGAAATAGACTTTCAGATAAATTTTGTTGAAACTTAATAGTTTGAGCTATACAGGCTGACACCGATACTCTATTTGAGAATTAAATTTGGGTTGCTTTTATGACCAGACTTTGATAGAAATAAATGTTATTATGTTATTACCATGTCAATGTTATTACTTCAATTGTTATATATTGCTGCACTCATTATGAGTGTTATATTGTGCTGTTTTGGCTTTGGCTTGTTGTTTTAGGTTGATTAAGCTTAACAAATGCAGTTAATATTCTTTTTTTCCATGTATATTAAATATTGAAATTTGAGCCTTGTACTAGGATATTTTATGTTGTTAGCCACTGCACTAAACACAGGTTTGTTTTGTAACAGACTAATTTGTTTAATGATACAGTTTAGTTATAAACTTTTCAAATTCATTTTCAAATTTATTTTGAAAATTAAAGTTCTCAACTTATTTGGTTTTGTTGAAATTTTGTGTTGACATTGTGTATTTTATGCACACTTTATTACACACTTTTTGTACTTTATGACATCAACAAATTTAAATAGTAAATTAAAAATAATTTTTTTGGTTAATTCACCTCCCCAAGGCTGAGAAAGCCACTACAGATGAGGACACTACTTAATTGTGGTTATAACCCTCTCTCAACTCTGAAACACGAACTTTGACGAACAAGGCCGCTGCGCAGTGAAACAAGTTGAGCACGGTACTACTAGGGACGTGGTGGGAATTGAACTCAGAACTAAATAGAAAAAATGTTTTTTTTTATATAGAATTAATGGTAATGTCCAAGAGTACAATAAAAAAGGGTAACAATACTTAAGTATTATTACAAGGATAGTAATACATAGAAGTAATAATATGGCTTCTATGAAAGCCATATTGTTTTTCTATTGTACTTTTAGATCTCAGTTTAATAAGAGTGGTGTTAAAAGTTCAACCATTGGATGAATGTAATAATATGTAAAAAATTTATTGTAGTTGTTTGTTAATGTTAATTTTTTTAACATCGTGTATTTCTTTCTTCATATTTTGTATTTGTTAATAGACAGTTGATGATCTAGATCGAGGTTGGGTTTTGTGCACAAATGAACAGAAAAGCAAACTTAATGATTTACAAGAAAGAAACTTGCGTAAAGAGGTTAACTATTTACAAATTTAAGATCACAAAACACAAAATTGCTGATTAATCATATTTAAGATCACAAAACACAAAATTGCTGATTAATCATATTTAGCTTGCAATTCTAGTTTTTGCAAATGACTTCAAAATTGAAATTTTACGGTTACACCCATTATCTGCCATGCAAAGCTAACTATCCAAAAGACAACTCCACTGTATTGATGGCATCTGGTAATAGAGAGTTTAATATCAGAGTGAAAACTGAAGATGTAAGTATCTTTGAACTGAAGATTGTAAGTATCCTGTTTTTTTAACGAAATATTTTGGTATAGATAAACAAAGTAAAAAATTAAAAATCTTTTTTAGCAATTTTAACAAAAAGAATTTGAACTTTTTGAATTTAAATTAGAAAAAAACCAGAATATGATATAATCAAAAGATAAAAAATATTAAAATTTAAGAAAATTAAGAAAACTTTATTTTCAATCAATTTTTAGAAAAAAGTAATGGAAGGAAGTTTTGTTATTCAAAAGATCAGATCTTGGAGATTATCATCCACGGTAAGTTTTTGCAGGTTTTTTTTTTTTATTTTTGCTATTAAATAAACTTGATAGTTTGTTGTTCAATTTTTTTTTGCTTGTTTTGTAGTTTCTTTTGCAATACTCTTAGCATAATTTACAATTTGTTGTTGTTAACACATTAAAAGCCACACATTGCAGGGATGATTGTGTTATTATCAACCAAAAGAAAATTGTCTTATATGATCAATATACATTAAAATCATGTGTAATTCAACCATTATTGTCTTAACTTTAGTTATATATAACATCACTTACTAAATATGTGCAAGTAAAATTTTTAATAGATGGCAAGTCTGAATGTTTGAAGATTTTTTTAAAAATGTATCTTCAATCAATTAACAAATGAAAGAAGCAATTCAAACAAATAATTTTCCGAAAGAAAAAAAAACTTTTACATATAATTGTGCTGCAATATGTTTGTATTAAAAAATGTTGTATTAAAAAATTGAATGATGAGTCCAAGATGGCTGCATAATATGAGATATATTTTCGTAAATAAAAATGGTAGAGAAGCCTTTTTGTTGTCTATTAGCTTAGGCTTGTTGTGTTCATTTCTTAAATAAAATTAGAAAATAAGTTTACACTTGATTAAAGCAAAGCAAATAATTTACACAATAAAATAAACTATATCTAGAGATATTAACATTATAGTAGATATTTATAAAAGTTTCATGCAATTGCATGCAACTAAGCCAGTTAGATAAAGCAACAATTACCAAAAAATTTAAAGAAATTAAATCACGTTTTAATTGGGAAAACCTTCAAACAAAAATTATCAAAAATCTTTAAGTAATTAAATCAAGATGAATGATATTTTCACTGTAACAACATAAAAACAGGGTCAGAAAAAAAAATTTTGACCTTAGATACTTTCAGGTTGGTAGTTAGGTTGACCTTCTTTATTGTTTTTTATTTATGAAGGTGGTTTTAAGGTTTTGTTGGCTATCTTAAATGCCAAAATCTTTTTCTTTTTTTTTTTCTTTATAATTCACCTCCCCACGGCCAAGAAGGCCACTACAGATGAGGAGGCTACTTTTGGTTATAACCCTCTCCCAACTCTATAACTCCGAAACACAAACCTTGACAAACAAGGTCACTGCGTGGAGAAACAAGTTGTGTGCGGTACTACCAGGGACTTTGTAGGAATCCTAAAAAATATATTCTTAAATACCTTAAATATTTCAAATTTCTTAATGATGACAGTTAGTCATTATTCAATAATGACAGATGTCAATTAATGGTCAAATATCTAATGACAGATATTCAACTTTTTTAAAAAAATACTTAAATACAACAGTATGCAATAGCATTTTGTGCAAACTGTTTTTTACAGGTTATAACTTACAGGATATAACTGCAGTTGACTGTCAAGCTATAGAGTTTAAATAAGCTACTTGTAGGGCTCAGGTAAGGCTGGTGTGCTTCTAGTTTGTTGGCTGAAATGTAGAAGGCAAGGATGCAAGCTAGTATGCAGTATCTAGTTAAATCTTTGCAATGCAATGTATGAAACTAAAATCCCAAATAATTGAAAGTTAGATGTTAAAGACTTATATTGGAAGGGTAGAAGCACTAAAATTTGGTTTATGTTGACTAAAATTAGTTGACCGGATAATAAAAATTTAGAAATATTTTTTGCCAACAAAATAAGAAGATATTTATTAAAAGATTATTAAAATTATTGGAAAAAAGAGAATGGTAATTAATTTGGTAATTGATGACCTTAAAAAAGCTTTTTACAGAATACTTGAATGTATGTTGGGCTATGTGATATTTTTGAAGAATGGCTGTAATAATAGATGGAAAATTTCACAACAGCAATCAAAAAAAGGCTTATAGTTTTAAAGTTAAAGTTAAAGTAAGTTGTGTCTCAAATTTTACCGCTCATTCTTTTGCTTCATGTTAGAGTCTAAGTTTTTTAATTTCAGTGATACAATTGAATTAGTTGTTGGAGTCAACAATTGTCAGAAACCGCTCAATATAATGACCGTATAATCATCAGAAACTGCGTAATATAATAACTGTTGACTTTGATTTTTGTTTAATAAAGTTTTTTTCTTATCAAAATAAAAAACTTAAAACTTATAGAAAACTGTAAAACAGATTTTCCCAAATGTTCAAAAGTTTATATTTCCAATTATAAAAAGTAGCAAAATATATAAAGCAGTTACTTCAACAGTTACTTCAACAGTTACTTCAACAGTTACTTCAACAGTTACTTTAACAGTTACTTCAACAGTTACTTCAACAGTTACTTCAACAGTTACTTCAACAGTTTCGGTAGAAACAAGTTCAACGATTCATCAAAAGAATTTTTTAGTCAACTGTAAGCAAAACTTTTCAGCTCTATCAAAGTTTTTATGTATTTTCTAAAAGTTTATTTGTAATATTTCATATTAATAATATAAATGAAATTATAACATGATATTATAAATTAATATATATTTTAAAGTAATTTAAACTAAAAAAAAAATCACATTTTAGAAAAACTTATGAAAATTTGACAAGCTTCACTTTTTTTTTTTTTTTTTTAATTTTTATTTTCATTTCGTCATTTTTTTTTGTTTCATTTTTTATAGAGTTATTTATAATAAATAATAAGTAATTTTATATTATTTATATATAAAATTAATATAAAATAATAATAAACATTTTAATTATATATTTACAGTATTTGTTGTTATAAAATATTATTTTTCTTTATAATTTTGAGTTGCTATATCTAACTATATTTGAAATTTAAATTATATTGAATGATTAAAGTACAACTTATATTAAATGATTTAAATAACAACTTTTATTTAGCCAGATAGCGAAAAAAAAGAAAACCTCCAATTTTCATTTGAATACTTGTTTAAGAAAGGTGATATCAGATGGATCAATGTTGAGAGTACTCAGGTTGGTCATTTAAACTGTAATTAAACTATAAGAAGTTTTTCTCATTATATAAATAAATAAGCAATTAGGAAGTAAAATTTTATTTATATATATGTGTGTGTGTGTGTGTGTGTGTGTGTGTGTGTGTGTGTGTGTGTGTGTGTGTGTGTGTGTGTGTGTGTGTGTACAGTATCGGACAAAACGAGTGCAACCAAATAATGCTAATTTAGTTTCTTTATATAAAAGTGCTGCATTTTTTCAATTTAGAGAAATAACTATGTAACTGTTTAGAGACAAAGTTCTTCAAGTTTTATTCATCACAAAGTTCATTATTTGTACACGAAAATTAATAAATTAATCAAAAGTATTAAAAAAAGTTGATTTCCTTCTGGAAAAGACAAGTGCAACTCGACAAAATGTTGACCAAGCTGTATTTCGCTATCAATATTTCGTGGCGAATCCTTTGTTGTCAATCACAGCCTTGCATCTTTGAGGCATAGATTCGATCAGATGATCAATGAAACTTTGTGGAATCGCTGCCCAGGCCTTTTGGATTTGTTCAAACAGTTGATCCTTATTACGAACACCTTCACGGTTAATTCTGCGGTTGACGATCTCCCACAGGTTCTCGTTAGGGTTGAGATCCGGAGATTGAGGCAGCCAATCCATCACCGATAGGTGGTTGTCTTGAAACCACTGCTTGACTACTTTTGCAGTGTGTTTCGGATCGTTGTCTTGCTGAAAAACCCATTTTATTGGCATATTTCATTCAGCATGAGGTAACATAACATCTTTCAGGATATTTTTATACATGAAACGGTCCATTCCATCGTTTCAATGTATTGGACCTAGACCGTTAGCAGAAAAACACCCCTAGACCATTACATTGCCTCCACCATGCTTCACGGTCTTATGGCAGTAACGTAAATTGAGGCGTTTTCCGGCCGGTCGACGTATGCCGCAAATGTCATCGCTCCCAATAATGTTGAACTTCGATTTATCACTGAACAGGACAGTTCGCCATTTCTGAACATTCCAGTCAATATGAGATGTAGCAAACAAGAGTCTTTTCTTCTGGTTTTTTAGTGAAATCAGCAGTTTCTTTGCAGGGCGTCGAGAATACAATCCGGCTTCAACAGCACC
The DNA here is from genome assembly GCF_038396675.1 of Hydra vulgaris. Lineage (NCBI taxonomy): Eukaryota > Metazoa > Cnidaria > Hydrozoa > Anthoathecata > Hydridae > Hydra > Hydra vulgaris. The sequence continues at coordinate 31,069,366 of NC_088923.1, forward strand.
TTGTCTGATTGTTCGGTCCGATACAGGCAGCTCTAATTGCTTTTGTATCTTGACTGATGATATCCAGGGATCCTTCTTGACGGATCTGACGATTATAGAATCCTCTCTAGAAGTAGTGAAACCCGGTCTTCCACCTTTGTTATCTGCTGCCAACTTCCCCGTAGAACGATATTTGGAACATAGTCTTGATGCGGTCCATTTTTTCACGCGATCTTTATCACAAATACTTTTTTGTGACATTCCACTTACATAATCGCCAATAATTTTCTTTCTTAGTTCCAATCCAAGACTGCACTTGAAGTCATAAAAATAATAAAAATAAATATTCATGCTTCTCAAGGCTTACAGTGTTACATTTACCTTGTGATGATACAATAATGCTCTGTGGAACACAACGTCTTGGTTGGATGTGGACTGTATTGATGTAATGAAACACTTGTTGTATTTCACTTCTTGTATTGATGTTCTTCGATAAAACACTTTGATAAAACTCACTTCGATTAACTGTCTTGATAATACTGGCTGATTGACTTCCATATACTGACTGAATTACATGTCGATTTACATGTCTCTTATATAGTATGTGTGAACCTGTTCTGGAAGATTCTAGATGCTTCTTTTTGATGCTTCTGGATGCTTCTGAATATTTCTGGATGCTTCCAGATGCTTCTTCTGGAATCTTCTGGAAGCTTCTGCATGCTTCTGGAAACTTCTGGAAACTTCCTTTAATTATTAAAAAACTTCCGTGATGTTGACACGGACCAGACTTAAGAAAATTAAACAAACCAAAAAAGTTGCACTTGTTTTGTCCGCTGCAAAATGGCACTTGTCAACGAAATTCTGCCTGTGTGCTGTCACCTCTCATCTGATTGCTCATGTCATGGCATGTTATGACTCCAGACTCCTGAACTGTTTGCTGTGGTAGTATAGTTCGTTTCGTTTTTAAGACATGTTAAATTAGGAACACTTTTTAGGATTGTTCGATGTTGGTTGCAAATGTTTTGTCCAATACTGTATATATGTATATGTCTTAGTATGTATATGTATATATATATGTATATATCTTAATACATTAAAATGAAATTAATTTGAAAAACTAATAATTGAAATTTATATCAAAATATATTTAAAAAATTATAAAAAATGGGAATAATTTTCAAACCATTAAAAAAATTAAATCCATAAAAGCTAAATACACAAACATCGACTCCCTATTAAATAAACGCCATGAGCTCAAACAAATTGTAAACAATTTGAAACTTAAAATTATTTTTTAACAGAAACTCTGCCTAAAAATAAAAAAATTGAAGTTAATGATCTCGAGTTTGCTATTAAAAATTACTTACTACATACAAATCACAGCAATAGTTCTTGCCGAAGAGGTTTAGCAATATTTATACATAGCAAACAAAAGTCATCTCTAATAAACCTAGATATATTTCCATCTGAATTGCTCAGTTGTGAAATTACAACAAAAACTTCCAAGTTATTGTTAAGTTTATATTACAGATCACCAAATAGTAAAAATGAAAACATTAACTGCATAAATCAACACATTGCCAAACTCTCAAACAAATATCCAAACATTCTTCTTATTGGAGATCAGCTAGCAAAATCCAAAACAACCTATTACAAATGCCTCTAAATCAATTAAATTTACTAAATATATTTGTGATTCTTTTTTAACCCAACGTATTTCAAAAGCAACACACATCAGACAAAATCAAAATCCTTTTACAATTGACCTCTTATTTACTTCTGATGAAAACATGATTTCCTTTTTAACTCATCTAGCATCCATTGGCTAAAGTCATCATCAACTACTTTACTTTACTGTGTCAAATGAATCTATTGTAAATATATCGCCATACCATGCAAAACATTTATACACAAAAAGGGAACTATGACAAAATTAATGAAAACCTTGCAAATATTAAACTGTCCAACATTTAACTCAGACCAAATATGGAGTATCTTTTTCAATAAACTTAAAACTAGTATCAACAATAATATACCAACATCTAACTTTAAAAATATAAAACGTTCAAAATGGATTGACTTTCAAATGATCAATTAACTTAAACTTAAATGAGAGAAATATCGTCAATATATATTGAACAGAAATAAAGAAACATATAATGAGTACCACATTTCACGAAACAAGACAAAAGCAGCGTGCAGAAACGCAATTGAATTTGAAAAAAAACTTGCTAGAGACATAGACCAAAATCCAAAAGCATTTTACTTGTGTGTCAAATTAAAAGGAAAAAACAAAAAAGCATTCCATGACATCCAATATAATAATGTTGTTACAACTACTGATCTAGATAAAGCGCATCTATTCAATAGTTATTTTGCTAATACTTTTTCAAACAAAAAAACAACAGCAATACCGCCATTTGACCAAACATTTAAAAATGTAAATCCACTATCAAACAATATTGATTTAAGTTCAGAAATTATCGAAACATACCTCAAAAGTCTAAACTCATTTAAATCACCAGGCCCTGGTGAATTACACCCAATAATATTTAAGAAAACTTGCTTTCAAATGTCTAAACATCTACTATTTTTAACAAAGTCCTTGAGAGTGGGTCAATACCCCAAATATGGAAAGACGTAACAATTACACCCATATTCAAAAAAGGAGACAGATCAAAAGCACTTTATTATAGACCTATCAGTATCACTTCAGTTATACTGATAGGCCTATGAACAGTACTTCAATAAAAATCTTTGAAAAAATTATAAAAAATCATATTATGACACACCTGATTAACATTAACTTATTACCATACCAATATGGGTTTCATCCAGATCATTCCTGCTTAACTAACCTTTTAACTGATATTAATTATTGGACATCATCACTTGATAATAATATTCCTATCGACAACATTTATCTTGATTTTGAAAAAGCCTTTGACAAAATTCCACATAAATTTCTTATTTCTAAACTTTATAGCTTATGGTATAAATGGATCAATACTAAATTAGATTGAAAAATTTTTGAAAAACCGTAGACAAAGAGTTGTTGTTAATGGTAATTACTCAAATTGGGTACCCGTTAAAAGTGGAATTCCTCAAGGCTCTGTCTTTTCAGCATTACTTTTTATTATATATGTCAACAGTATTCCTGAAGTAATCAAATTAAAAGTTGCTCTTTTTGATGAAACCAAAATCTTTCATTCTATTGAAAATACTCAATCTGCGCAAGAATTACAAATGATATCGGCGCTCTTGTTACATGGTCTCAAAAATGGGGAATGAAATTTAACATTAATAAATGTTCTGCAATGCACTTAGGACACAACAATAAATCCCATATGTGATCCAGAAAAAAATATAAGAGTAAACATAAAAACAAATTGCAAACAAGATTTAGGTGATTCGAACTTATTATTTTCCAAACACATAACTTTTCAAGTCAACAAAAGCCACACAAATAATAGGAATAATAAAAAGAACATTTACATCATATTCAGATTTATTATCCTTCAAAAAACTATTTTCAGCTCTAGTCTGCCCTCACCTAGAATACTGTGGATCAATCTGTAACCCTAGACCTCTCAAAGACAAATGGCAAATAGAAAATGTGTTAAGAAGAGCTTCGAAATGAATCAATGGATTATATGATCTACCGTATGAACAAAGGTTGTTGGCGTTAAATATGACAACTGTGAAATACAGGCTACTTCGTGCCTGTATTTTACAGTGCGTATTCAAAAATAACAATAGTAATAGAAGTCTTTTTGAAATAGATAGCCAATTTATTACTCGTGGTCATGTATATAAACTAAAAAAACAATCTTCATGATTAAATTTACGTATGAACTTTTTTCCTTTAAGAATAATAAATAAATGGAACTCTCTTCCTTATGACATTGTATCAGCATTTTCTCTGAAAACGTTTAAGCTGCTTCTAGACAAACATCTAAAAAATGAATGGCTTCTCTACGACTAATCCACATTTTATTTTTTATTAGTTATACAAACTCTGTAATTGTCAAGTATTATATAACTAGGTTGACATGCAGTTTATGCTTACACAATTTATTGTAAAACCTTTATATTAAAAAAATATATATATCCACTGCCATGTAAATATTACAATAAAAATTGAACAGTTTTTTTTAATGACCTTTTAGTGTTATGTATAAATACTTACAAATGAACAATTTTCTCATTTTCTATAATTATTTATAGGCAGTGATGATGAGTATGGTCATGCAAGGAATAGTAGATGAAATTTTAAGAGAACAAAGTGGTAAAGGAATTCGAAAAGTAAATTTATATATTTTCTTATAGCCTTCTTACTTATTGCATAAATAAGTTTATTTATATTTAAGTTAATATTTAGAAAGGTGAAGAAGATACTGAGTCTTCTATTGGTTCATCAGATGCAGTTAAAAAAGCAGTTAACCATTCGGAGGTACTCTTATGTCTACAAATTTGTAATTATGTCTGAATCAGCAGCATACAAAACATTTTCTTTTATCAAAAAAAAAAGACAACAATCTACATTTCAAAATGATACATTCATAATACAACAACAGTCATAATAATAATTATACATTCATAATACAACAACAGTCATAATAATAATTATACATTCATAATACAACAACAGTCATCATCATACATACAATAGTCATGATGATATTAATTAGGAGTTAAGTAGAATCTTTTTTTATGCATAAAAGTTTAGTCTATATATACTGTAAGATGTTATATACATCTAAAATGGGCTTATGGCTATATTAATTGATGCACACTCTGCAGCATCTATGGCTAAATCGTTTAATAAGTGTACCTTAGATCTTTTGTACCTTTTTTGTACCTTAGATCTTTTATAGTGGAGCCACTAGTCATGAAAATCATAGACTTCATGGAAGTATCATGGAACTTTATTTGTTCGTGGAAAAAGTGCTGAAGCAAAAAAACTGTGTTATGTATAAAATATATTGTCTTTACTATTTAGAGTAAACTATAAATAATTATTAGTGAAAAGTATATAAAGTATAAAAATTTTATTAATGATTAGCTAAAAGATTTTCAAAATGTCTGTAGACAAAGAACTATGCACATGTAGATTCAGTTTAAGTAAAAGGGAATTGGTGCAGTATTCAGGCATAGCTTGGGTAAGAAATATTTGAGAAAAGCTGAATAAACTAATAGTAATAGTGTTTTTGACAAACAATCAATGAAAATAAAAAAAACATAGCTCGTTAGAAGCATTTTTAAAGGTTCTATCAAAGGTATCAAATGTACATGTTCCCATTAGCAGTATTATCGCAGAAAGAGTGTTGGCTCTAAAGTTGTTGTATTTTTGAGTTAGTTGCTTTCGTTCTATTGGTTTGAGTAAGTTGTTTAAAGTTACATTTAATGATAGTGAAATTGTTAAAAAATTTAAGTTTGGAGAATGTATCCCTAATTTAAAATCAATATTTAGGTTTGAAATTTTTTAAATTCCAAATTCTTACAACTTAACCGCAGAATTAAGCATAGCATTTATATAGTTACTGACTGCCAATGAATGCCAACTACCAACTGGAATCCTAACGATCAATGTTCAAAGCCATAATAATACAGAGTTAAAATTGTTTCCTAATATTAGAAGTTTTAGATTGCGGTGATTCACAGTGCATTTGTTTTGGGGTTGATTAATATAAGGGAACTAATAAAAAGGTCCAATGCTGCAAAGCTTTCATGGTTCACCTGCTAGAAAGTCTATATAAAAAAAAACAGTTGCTATAAGTTTCCATTAAGGTGATTTTAAACTAATATTTTAAAATCATTTTTTCATTAAAAGACATTAAAAATATACAATATAGATATTAAAAATCTGAAAAGCTTTTTGGGTTTTTAATATCTATTTTCTATATATGGCTTACAATCTTTCTAAATATTAAAACTCTATAATTGTCCTTGTTGTATCAAAAAAGGAAAAATATTTGTTAGCTAATCAAATTAACCATGATACACTTCAAATTAACCATGATACACTTCAAAGATCTTTTGATAAATATTTTTGCTCTTACCATCTGCAAATTTTTTTTTAATTATGTTTTAATACTATATTAAATACATATTCCATATTTTTTTTTAATCTTTTTAAACATCTTTGCTTCCAACAAGGGTGCAAGCAACCACTAATTAGAGTTAGAAGTTACCTGAGAGAAAAGATGGAGGTTGTAGAGCAAGATAACGATTGACAGATGACTTGAAGGATTGCAAATTATATGAATCAGGAAAGCAAGATAAAGGAAGCGAATTTCAAAGAACTGATGTTCGAGGAAAAAAACTTGAGGAATACGAGTTTTTGGAGCACTTAGGAGCAGTCACAGAAAAAGGATGAGACTTAATTGAATGACGAGTAATACAAGAATAAATTTTAGTAGATGGCACAAGAGACGCTAGCTCTTTAGAGCAATGCCCATTATAGTATTTGCAGAAAAGAGAAAGAGAAGCAACATTACAATGATGTGATAATGGTTGGAGGTTGGCTGCAAGAGCAGGTCTGACTATGTTTACAATGCGTTTTTGCACCTTGTCTAAAATAGAAAGGGCATCATTAGAAGATCTGCCCCAGATATGGCAACAGTATTCCATACAAGGCTGGATTTGAGATTTATAGAGATAGAGAATAGAATCCGGAGTAAGAAAGTGTCAAGCTCAATAAAGAGATGCAACCTTAGCAGATGCTAATTTTGCAACGGATTTAATATATGGTTTTCAAGAAAGATCGGAAGTAAGAGTTATTCTTAGAAGATGAAGGTTAGATGATTCATCGAGTACATTATCATTCATAAATATAGGAAGATCTAAATTATTGCGATAACGATTGGCTGAAAAAAATTGGGTTTTATCTGAATTAAAGTTCACCAGTCACTGTGACCCCCATGCTGTAGTAGAAGTGAGATCCTTTTCAAGTTCAAAAGCCTCCTCCAAGCAATCAGAGAATGTTGACTTCTTATCATGACAAGAATAAATGGTAGTATCATCAGCAAACAATGCCACCTTAGATGTGAGAATATCTGAAAGATTGTTAATGTAAATTAAAAAGAGTATAGGGCCAAGGATAGAACCTTGAGAACCCCTGAAGTTACAGAATAAGAAAAGTGCTGTCCATCGAGGGCAACTTTTATAATATGATTGGAAAGAAAGGATTCAATAATCTTAAAGATGTTACCAGATACACCATAAGAAGAAAGCTTATGGAGAATATCAGCATTCCAAACTTTATCAAAAGCTTTAGAAATGTCAAGAGCGATTGCCTTAACCTCTCCACCTTTATCTAATGCACGATTAAACCTATTGTTTATTACTGTTAGCAAATCAGCTGTAGAATGAGAAGATCAAAATCCATATTGATGATCAGAAAGTAAATTATTAGATTCTAGATAAGAGATTAAGTGTTTGTTAATTAAAGATTCAAAAACCTTGCTTATGATAGGAAACCTATTGTTTATTACTGTTAGCAAATCAGCTGTAGAATGAGAAGATCAAAATCCATATTGATGATCAGAAAGTAAATTATTAGATTCTAGATAAGAGATTAAGTGTTTGTTAATTAAAGATTCAAAAACCTTGCTTATGATAGGAAGAAGACTAATGGGACGGTAGTTTGACAAATCAGATCGCTTTCCAGAATTTTTGAAAATAGAGATAAAAGATGCCGCTTTCCAGCAGGCTGGAAAACAAGATAAGCACTTGTTGAATAGTTTTGAAAGTATAGACGACAGCTCCGGAGAACACTTCTACATGGCTTTAACAGGTATGTTGTCCAGACCACAAGCTGTAGAAAAGTCTAAGCAGGAAATCACTTTAGATACAGAAGCTGGAGTGATATGAATGTCAAGCAATTGATCAACCTGTTTGACGGCTATATCAGGTAAAATGCAACTAGTGGAATCAAGAGACGATATTGATGAAAAGTTCTTAGCAAACAATTCAGCTTTGTCTTTAGGAGAGGTGACAAAGTCTTAACCATACAAGAGAGGTGGAATTATAGATTTGCCCTATTGATACTATTAAAAATTCTCCAGAAGTCACGAGAGCCTAATTTTTGTGATAAAGTACAAGATTTCATTTCAATAAAGGCCTTTGGCGTTAGACAAAACCTTTTTACAATGATTTGTAGCAGTAATAAACAGACGTCTGTTTTCTGGAGAATTGTTTTGTTGATAGATATGAAAGTATTGGTTGGTAATTGCAGCAGTAAATGTGAGGAAAACCATGGAGAAGAGTGACGCTTGACCTGAAATCGTCGATTGGGAATAAAAGATTCCATGCCAGCCTGAATCCACGAAGTTATGTAAGAAGCACATTTGTCGACAGGAATACGAAAGATTTCTACCTAAGGGCCATCACAAAGAAAGTCACGGAAAGAATCCCAGTCAGCTTTACTGTAGTTGTAAGAGGTACGATGATAGGGGGATTCAGATGATGAAGAAGAATGAGATAATAGTTTTAGAGAGATCAAACCATGATCAGAATGAATGTTCTATAGTATGTGTTTTGCAGAAAAACAATAATTTTTTGAGTTTTTATTTTAATTTTACATGATAGAAATAGAGAAAAAAAAGGAAAACATTGCAAAGAGAACAGCTATAAAACAAATTATACGTTATGATGTATAAATATGTTTTGTTATATTTTTGTTGAATTTTAAAGTCATAAAGTTTCAGAAAATTTTTGGAGTCTAATCCCAGGATTTCAGGATCAACTTTTGTTCTGGGCATAATTTTGAGACATTATTTACGTTTAGACATTATTATTCAAAAAAGTGTGTGTATAATGTCACTTCACACATATTTTGAATATATCATTTATTTACTCAAATATATATTTCAAACTGTTATTTCAACAGAAAAAAAAAACTCATATAAGTATTATAGTAACTAAAGATAAAGCATAAAGTTTATTTATAACTAACAATTTATTACTATTTTTAACTAATGATATATTTCTAAATATCTATTTTAATAGTTCTACAAAGTTAAATCATTTGTGTTGTTTAAAATTTTGTTGCGATATTCATATATTTGTTGTCATAAAGTTAATATTTAATGAAATTGAATTAGTTAATTTTTAATTTAACAAAAACTTTTACAGGCTTGTAGTAACCAACAGTCTTTAATTTAACAAGAACTTTTACAGACTTGTAATAACAAACAGTTTTTTTTTGGAAAAATAAAGTTTGTTGAGCAGGTTGCAAATCCATATTAATCATAATTAAAAAAATGAGTTGAGGTTGTGTTAATCATTCGGACAATTTTGGTTATATTGGTTGAAAGTTTACTATTTCGAAAAGATTTCTTATGAAAAAAATTTGACAAGTTACACTTTTTAACCTAGTTTGATTTTAATGAACTTGTAAGAGACCTTCAACTATCCCAAAAAATTATAAAGCAGGATAACAAAAGATTTTTGTGTCCTGCTTTATTATGGTGCGGGGATCCTGCTTTAAAATGGTGCAAGTATTCTTTTATAAACATTCTTGATTTTCTCTGCAAACATAAAATTTAGTGGGAGTAATTTAAATTAGTTTCAATTTAAAGATAAATACTTTTAATATTTTTTCCTGCCTAAAATTTTTGTGGGTATCAACTTATAAAAAAAATGTTTTGATTGATACAGATGTTGATTAGATGTCGATATAGATGAATGATTAGAGCTTTCAGAAGAATGAGTTGCAGAACTCAAGATGCATTTGCTGCACTTTCTAAGTCTTTTTTTCTTTAAACCTAATTTTCCTTTTTGATGCTATGAACCTTCAAAGTTGATGTCTCTAGACTTCAATATGAACTCTTGAGTCTTTAGTTGATTTAATTGAATAAAAACATGAAATCCTGAATTATTGTATTTTTAGTATACATATTTATCCCAACTAATGAATAAACAATACTCAATTGATCTTTTTTTTTAATTTTTTAGTATTTTTTTAACTTTTTTTTCTGCCATGACAGAAATATTCTTATTTCATCTTTGAAATCAGCAGATCAGAATTAATGTTGAGCACATGATTTTATCTTAGAGGATTTATACTTGTTGACCAGTGTCGTTTTTTTAGTTAAAATAAAAATATTTAATTTAAAAGTTATTTGCAATAACATATTTGCTAATCTTTTAGGTTAAATAACCTAATAGTTTAGGTTCTTAGCTAGTAACCTAGGTTACTAATAGTTTAGGTTACTAGCTTAAATGCTAATCTCTTAGGTTAATAGCTAAAATAACCTAATAGTTTAGGTTACTAGCTTAAATGCTAATCTCTTAGGTTAATAGCTAAAATGATATTCTTTTAGGTTAATAGTCGAAATGGTAATCTTGTAGGTTAATATCGTAAGTATTAATCTTTTAGGTTACTAGTTTAAATGCTAATCTTGTAGGTAAATATCCTAAGCGTTAATCTTTTAGGTTATTAGCTTAAATGCTAGTAATCTAAATTAAAGTAGAGGAGATGCTTTGATTTTACTCAAACAAAATTGATTTTTATTATAGGAAAAGACAAATAAAACTTTAAAGAAAAAAAACAACTTGAAAAAAAATGAAGTATTTGCCTCACATGATATTGGAGATGACGATTTATAAATGAAATTATCAGAGTTTTAAGCAAAGGATTGTAGTTATCCTATAAATAACAAATAGCACTTCGATTTAAGAAGTAAAAATACATTCTTAGCATAAAATGATATTAAACGTAGATAATGCATAATCAACTTAATACAACTGGTGTGGTATAATTCTACTACAGTTGGCTTGTTAACTTTTTTAAATATTATTTAGTAATTATGTTTTCTTATTGGTTGATTTATTGACGTATGTCATTATTTGTTCATAATAGCTTTAGCGATTTATAAATTTTTAAACAAACGTATAACGTTTAATTTACAGTAATTTCTTAAATTTTATATTTGAACACGATTCAAACTAATATATTCACGTTTTGCTCACGTTTTTTTGTAATATTTTTAAATTGTGTTTGAATAATTTTTATACTTAGTTAATATTTCAACATTTTTTTCTGAATAAATATTTGTCATTTTTTTTTTAAATATATTTGTTGTTTTTTATTTTTATCAGTTTAATGCAAATTTTAATAAAATGTTTTTTTAAAAAAAATCTGTTTCTTAATGTCATAATCATAATACAACAAATTATAGATAATTAAAAAGTTAATGTTTCCGGGTGTAAATATCTGTAAATATACTCATTTTTGCATTTAATTTATCTGAGGTTAGAATTATTTTGGAAATTTTGTTGTCATGACATCCTCTGTCTATTTATCATAATACCTACCCACAAATCTTATAAAACTATATTTAGCGCGATACCAACAACATAATAAAAACTTGTGATTAACAGCCGCGGTGGTTAGTGTATTATTTCCTTAGCTTTCTTTGAAGAATAAGTTTAAAGCATTTAAATAAAATCCTAGTAATCGGGTAACGTATAAAATTATAAGCACGGATGTAACAGGTAAAGCGAATTTAATTTGGCTCCGACTAAATCTTAATTTTTGAAAAAATCAAATAAACTTATAGTTAGAAAAAAAAATTATTTTATTTCAACTTTTATCTTAATGATTTCATCAATTAACGACAACCATAGCAACCTCTTGTTAAAATAAAAAGACATTAACGGGAAGCAATGTTTAAGAAAAAAAGCGATGAATATTAACTTTCGAAATGTTCCTTTTATAACGAATTGAAGAGTTAAAAAAAGACCAAAATCTTACCCAAAAAAAAAAAACGCTTGGGAGGTCATTAAAATAAAAAAATTTGAAAGGTCATAAAAAAAATAAAGTCGTACTATTAAAGAAGTATTAAATAAACATGTAATTGATTTAAAATTTTTAGTTTAACACCAAAAGATCCATGGTGGAGTAAAAAAATATCCAGCAAAATTTTTTTATATATTTTCGATGGCTGGTAAAAAAAATGGTTGGGTTCTAAATGTAATCTTTTAAACGAAAATAAAAAGAAGTTATCTTTTCAACAGAAAATATCTTTTTCTTGTTTTTAGTTCTTTTGTTATATATATTTTATCCAGTATATTTTAAATGCACAGTTATATAAAGTTTATGTTGATTTACTTTTATTGGTTAATTTGGTTTTATTGCTTTATTATCATATTTGATATTGTAAAGGGCTTCATAATAAAATTGTACGATCTTCTGGAAGTCCTGCCGACTATTATTTGTAATAAAGCTATTCTGTAATTGTAATTTTTATTATTAAAGGTAAATAAATATACAAAAAAAAAATCAACAAATTTCACTCATTATAAAATACGTCATTTGCTAAAGCACAGGCTTTTAATACAAAAAAAAATATCAACTGTCCTTTGACCGCACTATCAACGATGATAGAACAGTGTAAACTTTTTTCCTGAAACCAATGTTGACAAATATGAAATAAGTACTGTGCAAAAAACCGGGGCATCAAAAATTGAAAACTGTATTATGTTGCATGAATGCAATAAGAAAACATATGTCTACAATCTTTATTTTTCCTTTTAAAAAAACTAACAAAAATCTTCTATATTATTTAAATGGTTACATTATTTATAAAATCTTGGGAGTTTAGGAACAATTACACAAAAAAAGCCATTGTAATATTTTGTTTTCCTGCACACTGTATACAAGGTGTCCAACCATTTAATGTTGGTAGTGGGTATTTTTAGCATTTTAATGTCATGTTGAGTACATCTAGTAGCATGTCATGTTGGGCATTTTTAGTAGTATGTCATGTTTGACATCAAAAGAAACAAATTTATATAAAAATTATATAAATAATTTTCATTTTTATAAAAAATAATTGTTTTGAATTTTACTCTGTAGAAAACTAAAAGTAAAGAAAGTGCATTTTCACAAGATTTTTTAAATTAAATAGGCCAATTTTATAATTTTATACAAGACAATTGTTTTATTTGCTACATCAAATTTCTGACTTCTTGTAGCTTGCACGAATTTACTACACTAAGATTAAGATGATAACCAAAACAGTGATTATACACTGCTTTGTCATTGTGATCTTTAATTCTATTTGACAATTGGAAATGTCAAGAGAATAATCTTTAGGACATGATAAAATAGTTTTCCAAAGAACTTCTCCTTATAAACCATATTCGTAATGCAAAAAACCCATAAACTCTTCTCTAATATTAAAAGAACTATCTATAAATCTAATAATTAAAGACATCTGTTCCTGATTGGAGCAATCAGATGCCTCATCAGCAATTATTGAAAAAAATTGATTTCCATTTACATCGGAAATTAAAATATTCTGGATATATTTTCCACAACAATTTATTAATTCATTTTGTGACGAATTAGAAATATAAGATGCATTCTTTGCACAGCTGTTAAGATGATGCTCAAGAACTTTATCCCAACCTCTGATCCTGTAGTTTAAAAGATCAACAAAATTTCCTACTCCATTTAATAAAGAATATTTTCTAACAGTAGGATGATGTTGCAACCTCTATTTCATATTCTTTATTAATTAAAGTAAATTAAAAAAAAAAAAAAGTATATGTTTTATAAATATTTTATTATATTTGTATTTGGTTTATATTTTGTTATATTTTGTCAACGACAAAAATGGGGCAAGATGATAAGACTATTGTCTTCTACTTGCTCCAGTCATATATTTCACGGTAAAATGTTGTACAAACTTATATTAATAATGACGAATATATAAAATAAAAAAAATAAAAAAAAGTATCATTATCTTGAATACTTCCATTCATTGTATTTAAAACTGCTCAAAATATGGTCCAGGTGTTTTAATGAAGACTTTGTACAGCTAAGTGATGTTCATTAATCTTTCCTTTTTCCCCATGATAATGTCAATTAAAAGCACTCACAGCATCTGGCCAGTGCTTTACAGGCTGAGAAAACAAGTTTTAACATCTACAAGATTTCGAAGAGTATTTAAACCTGAATAAAACATAACTCAAACAATATGCTCTATCTTCAGATGGTGAATAACTAAGCCATAAAAATTGCTTTAACCAGATAAGTTGGAAAGATTGCCCATTTGTTTTTGGAAAAGAATAACTTTCATCAGACACAAAAACATTTCTAACCAAGTTTCTTATTTGCAAATGATTTAAAGTAGATGCCTTAGAATGGAAACAAAGAATTCGCATGACAACTTATTTGTATAAGACTCTAGTTTTAAAATTTTGGCAGATAAAAACTTTTTGTTTTTAATTTTTCAATCATTTTCATTTAAAGGTAGCAAAGTATTCGAAGAACACAACTTTGAATCTATAAAGGAATTGAAGACACTATTTCCGCGAGAGGATGTTATAAATTTATTGTTTTAAGTTCATATAAAAAAGATTTATCAGCAATAGTAGAAATAGGTGGTTCTTGATTGGTGTTGTATTTACCTGTAAACATAGTAATTGTTAATTGTTTAACACAATTACTAACTTTTTTACATAAAAATTTATGCTTCAAGCATTTCTCATCTGGAACAAAAACTAGAGGAACATAATGATTGTGCATCTGGAACAAAAACTAGAAGAACATAATGATTGTAATAGTGGAGGATTTGATCCTTCAAAAAAAAAATAAGTTCAGAACATCTGATGGTGCAAAAAAAATACGAGGTTAAATTTAAGATTGAAAAAAAGAAAGAAGAAGAATAGAAAAGATAAAACAAAAGTTTATATTTAAGAAAGAACCAATTGTTCTGTAGTTGTTGTTTAAAACAACTACAGAACTATTGTTTAAAACTTGTTTAAAACACACAGTTGAAAGAGCAAGAATGCAAAGAAGACCAGACCATACGAATTCTTTACATATATGTAATGCTTCTTTCTTAACAAGATCATCTTTGAGTTTTCCTGAGTCCATAAAATGTGTGGACACAGACTCTGCTGAAAAATTATCTACTGACAAAAACTCATTTGGATACTTTAAGCACAAGCTGACAAACGATGGGGGATTACTGTAAAATGAGGGATTTAAATATAAATCAATTGCTGTCAGAACTCTTAAATCCATTACCAAACTATTATCACCATTCAGACAAATGCAAAAACGAACTAAATAGACAATTACCATTAGATTCAAATCTGAAAAAAAAATGATTAAAGCTTTTTAATACACAGTAAAATTCAACACCAAGCTTAATGTAAAATAAAATTTTATTCAATTATTTATATAAGTTCGATAAAAAAAAAAGCAAATCAATTAGATCAAAGCAAAAGATAAATTTAAAAAATAGTTTGCTAACTTTCTTAACAAAAGTCAAATTTATTATTATTATTGTTATTATTTTTATTGTTATTATTATAATCATTATTGTTATTATCATTATTGTTATTATTATTATTATCATTATTTTTATTATCATTATTATTATTATCTTACAGAATGTAAAGAAATACAAGACATGCTAAAAAAGTTTTTAAATTGATCAGTTGAAAATTTCTTTTGAAATCTGCAATCGACAGAAATAAACAATATCTTGCGACAGAAACAAACAAATTCATGCGCCTAACTTGGCCTGAAGTTACGCTACCGAACGATGAAAAAAATCACTAGTTAGGGGTCGTCCATAAAGCACGTACGCCTTTTTTTTCGTCCACCCTTAACCTGTATTTTGCAATACGCTTTTTTGAGTACCCTCCACCTCCCGAAAAACACCTACGCTATTAACCAATATAACATTTTATGATATTTTTTTTTAATTTAGTGTCTCCTTTCTTTTATAATTGACCCACTGCCCTCCCATCTCTTCATATACACCATTTACAGACCCCCTCTTCCCCTCTTCCCGGAGGATAAAAAGGATTAGATGCGCCTAATATGGTTCGAAATTACACTACCGATAACAAAATTAGAATCCACTTTACTAATGATATTATTTGAATTAGATGTCTAACTTGCGGGATTTTATCGGATAAAAATGAAGCCGCTTTTTTTGTTTATAACAATTGTCCGCCATTTGTAAAAGTTAAAAATAAATTAAAGATGATTCAAAAACAAAATTTAATGATTATAAAATACTTATAAAAGTTTTTTTAAGAGGCTATGTTTATTTAAAAGTTTTTTAATTTATAAAAATGCTTCAAAAGCGTCTGTCGTTTTACTTTTCGATGGAAAACTTTAATCCTTTTTTAAACGAAAATAAATTAAGGAATCATAAATTACTATTTTACAAGTATTCTAATTCTCGCTTAACACTTTTACATAAATAGTATTTAATTTTAAAATATATTTACTTCATTAAAAAAAATATATATATGTTTACAAAATTAATCCGCCATTTGTAAAAAGGGCAAAAAGCGGCTTTACTCTTCGGATCGAAGTTAGACATCTAGTTATATAATATATCATTGCACTTTACATATATTACTTAAATTCGGAAGCAGGTGAAAAACGAGCAAGATGGGGACTTTATACTTATAAAAACTCCTTAGATATCGCTAATTTACACACACAAAATCACAAAATAAAATAAAATAATGTATTTTTTTTAGATTAGAAAGCTTTTTAATTAAAAAGTGTTTACAAAAAAGATGTTAATTGACGCGCCAAACAAGCCTAAACAAGCCTAACCCTAAACCCGCCCCCTGGTTATAACTTTGCAATTGCAAGTATCTTATTTTTATGTAATTGCATAGTAAACACATTTTGTGATTATAAATTAAAATATAAAAAATATAACTATATATAATAAATATGTTGATATTATATATAATTTGTTATGTTATTATTTTGAGGGTTTTGATTTAGAAAGACGTTCTTTCTAATAAAAGGTTTTTCTCAAGTTTTATTACATTATCATAATTATTTAACAAAACAACTTCATTATATTAATTTTTATGGCAGCGAGAATATTTTTCAATACACTTAGGTGCTAAAAAAATTTCCTAATACCCCACCCGCCTCACGCTAACCGTTTATTTATTAAAACTTTTCACCCAATCTTTTAGGATTTATCAATACTATTAATTGCTTTGTTTTCAAAATAATCAAAATATGATTTACGACCTCATACCATCTCCCCTTATTTGGCGTTTTAAAGTAAATATATTTTTTAAGGTATTTAATATCATTAAAGGTATTGGATGTCATTTAGTTCTTCTTAATTTGTAAGAAATTTACAAGATTTCCAAAACATTATGCAATTATAATTTAAAAAATTTTGAATTTTTTTACTAAGAACTGTAGTAAAATATCTCATTTTTTTGTTATTACAATAAATGGAAAAAAAATAAAAAGATAGTGAGAATTATAGAAGCTTTACAAACATGGCTGACAAACATAAACGCATTTCTGCCATTCCTTAGTTTTATCCGCGTTACTCAGGTTTAAAAAAACTTAAAAAACGCCTAAATTCATTTAATATTGTAAATATTCAAAATTTATATTCAAAAGTTATAGTTAAGAATATTCAAATTCGAAAAAAAAACAAAAATAAGAAAAGTGGGTTTTATTTTTAAAAATTAGCATTTTTATTGTCTTACTAAGAATTGTTCAAAAAATCTAAAAGTTTATTCTGCTGTCTCAATAAACGGAAAAAAAAAATAAAACAAAAGAATAAAATTCATTTGGCAAAAAAAATAAACTTAAAAATGAAAGCATAAACTATAAAAAAAAGTTATGTAATTTTTTTAAATAATTATTGCAAAGAAAAGTAATGCAAGAATCACTATCCAACTTGCTTTTGCTGACCAAGATGCATTGCTTAAGTCACCATGGAAACACTGCGCCTAGAAAAGTAGTTAGAGTAAAAATTTATTTTTTAATTTGAGTAATAATAATAATAAAATATATATATATATATATATATATATATATATATATATATATATTTATATATATATATATATATATATATATATATATATATATATATATATATATATATATATATATAGGCCCGTAGTAACAAAAATTATATTGGGGGGAGGCAGTACTACCCCGAAATAATTGTTAGGACCTTTTTTTTTTTTTAGTCATTTTTTCAGTCAATTTCTTCAAAATTATTTATTTGAAAAATTATTGGGAGGGCAAATGCCCCTGCTGCCACCCCGTTTGCTACGGGCCTGATATATATATATATATATATATATATATATATATATATATATATATATATATATATATATATATATATATATATATATATATATATATATATATATATATATCATATATATATATATATCATATATATATATATATCATATATATATATATATATATCATATATATACAGAGGCGATTCTACGAAATAAATGAGGGGTAAGGTGAAAAAAACCAAACTGGCTTCTATAAAAGAAAAAAGGTCCTCAAAACTAAAATTTACGCGACAGAGTTGTTTCAAATACTCAACTAGCCGACTAAATTCGTAAAAAACCGACTTTAAATTGAAAATCACTTTTCTTTTTTTTGTTGTTGTTGAGGGGAGGGGGGAGGGGAAACCCCAAACACACCCATAAAATCGCCTCTCTCTCTCTCTTTATATATATATATATATATATATATATATATATATATATATATATATATAATATATATATATATATATATATATATATATATATATATATATATATATATATATATATATATATATATATATATATACAGTGGCGGCGTTAGGGTAGGGCCTGGTTGGGCGATGGCCCAGGGCGCCGAATATAAAGGGGCAAAACTAATTGGTTATGTTACCTTTGCCTTTTTTTTGAATGGGGTTAAATTGAGCTGGGGGCACCGTAGAAATCTCGCCCAGGGCGCTGGTAGTGCTAAAACCGGCACTTATATATATATATATATATATATATATATATATATATATATATATATATATATATATATATATACATGTTTATTTGAGTAAAGGTTTATATTTTAGAATAATTAATTTCGACATCAAGACTGCACTTAAACGCTTAATCTTAATACGTTGATGCAAATATAAAAAAATTTATGATAATTTTAAAATATGGTATTTTTACGGTTCGCCAATAATATTTAAGTGTAAACATTAAAAATGGCGACAAAGAAGCAAAAAACAATAACTTTTTATAAACTTCATGTTAAATGAATGGAGTATTACAAGAATGAACGGAATTATGATATATAGCTTATGAAACTTTAAGCATTTGTATTTGAGAATACTAAAGCTTAAAGTTTCATAAGAGTATTAATTTTTTTATTTTTTAAAAATTGTCTTTTTAATCAAATGTCGTGCATTTGAAGCAAGGAAAGAAGCTTAAACTAACATATGCTTTTAAAATAAAGTAGTTCTATTTAGTTACCGAGTTTTAATAAATCTTTTGTTGAATAATTACTAATGGTTAAAACTATATAGCATATCCTTAAAATAATTCTTTTTTTAATGTTTTAATAAAAATCATTTCAGTGAATTTTTTTGTTTTTTGTCCAGTGAAACTTGTATTTTTTTTTATTGACGGTTACAAGCCTACTCCCGGGACGACTTGAAATTGCTTTGATGTTTGCGGCTTGATGAACTATCTGCAATATTTTCACGCAAAAACAACGCAAAAAAACAAAACAAAAAAACATTCAATTAGCATAAGTAGATAACCCGAACTTGAACTATATAGTTCAAGCAGGGAAGTTTAAAACAGATGTTTATCGCAATAAAATGCCTTGGGGCTAAGCTTGTTTGTGAAAACTATCCTTTTGTTTGTAAACAAAAAGAAAACGACATCAAGACTGTACTTAAACGCCTAATCTTTATTCGTTGACGCAAATAAGTACGTTAAAATTTTGACGACTCGCCAATTATATTTAAGTATAGTCATTAAAAATGGCGACAACGAAACGGCAAATAACAACTTTTTCATAAATTTCATATTAAATGGAGTATTACAAGCATGAATAGAATTATGATATAAAACTAATTAAACATTAAGCTATGGTTATTTAAAAAAAGTTTTTTTTTGATTTTTTAAAATTGGTTTTGTGGTCTTTTTAATTTAAGTGTCGTGTTATTATTTGAAGCAAGAAAAGAAGCTTAAGCTAACAGTTGCTTTTAAAATAAAGTGGTTCTATTTAATTACCGAGTTTTAGTAAACATTTTGTTGAATAATTACAATAACTACACCTTTTTGCGTTTAAGTTGGTTAATTTTCACTTTAATTTGAATTTTTTCATTTTAATTTGGCAATTTTCACTTAATTTGCTAAGTGAAAACTGCTAAATTAAAATGAAAAAATGCCAAATTAAAGTAAAAATTGACTTAAAAATGGTTAAACTATGTAGCGTATCCTTTAAATAATTTTTTTTTTAATGTTTTAATAAAATCATTGCAATTAATTTTTGTTGTTTTTTGTCCAGTGAATCTTTTTTTTTTTTTTTTAGTTGTCGGCTACAAGCATACTCCCGAGACGACTTTAAATTGCTTTGATGTTTGCGGCTTGATGAACTTAACCCCTCTTTTATACTTTCATGGTTTAAGCAACTAAAATCATAAAATAATTATAGTCATAGTAATATTAAACACTTTTATACAGTGTATTAATTTACAAGAAGAGTTAAGAAGCTTTTTACTTTCGCTGAAGCGTTTTAACTTGAAAGCGTTTTAAATTGAAAACCTTTTCAAAGATTTGAAAATGTTTGGCAAAAAATTTAACTTTTTTTAAATTTAAAAAAAATTTTGGTAGGAAGAGTAGGTGTACTTAACATGCTTATATTTCAATATATTAGAAAAATAACTTGCCTAAAATTTAATTCTTTAGTTTTCAAAATAAAAAGAAATATTTTAAAACGTTTAGATTATCATAAAGAAATGTTACTAAATAGAAAATTAAAAAAAATCACTTACACATAAGTTCTTATTAGATGAAAAGTCAGAAATTAAAAACGTCCTTAAAAAAAAAGGTGCAACTCAACTTTCCAACAGGATAGCCAATAGAGTTCGGCATTGCTAACCGCAGTCCTACTATAACATTTTTATGTATAAACCTAGGTTATGTTAATTAGCCTTACTCTTGCCTACTTAGAAGTGAATCTTATTGGATCTTGAGAAGAAAGAGGGCGTTTCGGATTACCTCCTCCAGCGTAAGAGTATCAAATTAATTTCACTAAACTCTTTTTTTTAAACTATTCTTTTAAACCAATCTTTTTAAAAAACTCAAACTTGTCTTTAAAAAATTTAAAAAATGCTTTATATAAAACAGAGATTTTTTTTCCTTGATTAAATAGAGCTCTATACAATTTCTTGGATTCAATTAACTGTAAAAAGTTTTTTATAAAACCAAAGAAATATTTAAATTTTTTGAAAAAAAAGTTTGACTGAAAAACATTATAAAATTCTGAGAATAATCTATTACATATATATATATATATATATATGTATATATATATATATATATATATGTATATATATATATATATATATATATATATATATATATATATATATATATATATATATATATATATATATATATATATATATATATGTATTTAAACATTTGCTCAAGATTCAACTAAATGATTACTTACATTGCAGGAAGTGACGTTAAAAGAAGGATCAAATAGTTTTAGTAGTTTTATAGCTTCACTACATAACACATTGCAACCCATAAGGTCATTTGAACATGATTTTGTTATTGAATTGGAGCTTTTCCCGTCTTTCACACCGACTATAGTGAGCGTTGCGCATGTATTATGCACAACTGGAATACAATCTTGCTTTATTAATTCAGTTTGATTCTGAAACCAGCATGTTAAACTCAAAACTAAAAGTAAAAAAGTGTTATTTCTACTTTTTACAAAATAATATTTTAAAACAAAATAATTTAATATCAAATTTAAAAACATCTTTTTGATACTAGAAAACAAAGAACAAGTTTGCCACACAAGAAAACAAAAAAAAAAATTTCACGCTCACCACACGGAAGAAAAACTAAAAAAACCGGTAAAGTCCACATTATGAAGTCTTTTGATAAAATGAGATAATTAAAAAATAAAGTTTATATAAGGGTTTCTGTGTGTGGTTTTCTAAATACAACAAACCTAAACGCGTCAAAATCTCAAATTAGAAATCGGAATGTCTATTGGTTTAAGTTAGGAAACTTATCTCCTTAAACAATTACAAATAAACATTGACAATTTTTCTTGTTAAATGTCTCATGATGTTCATTTGCAATTTTTTAAGCCTGAATGGTTAATTGTTAATTTAAATTGTTTACAAATTACACAAAAACGCAAAATTACATTAAATTAACGTTTTCACACACTTTACTTTTCAACCTTTACGGAGGTTAAGCATAAACTGCAAAAAATTGCTTATATAATAAGTGATTTTTACTAAGTTATTAGTTAATATATTATTTGTTTTTTTGTTTTTTTTTTAAAAAAATTGTTTCAAAATATTTTTGTTTTAATTTTTCTCTTACACCAAAAAGGTTTTTCTTACATCACAGCATTTTTAAAAAGTAGCAATTTAAAAAATCAACACTTTACCACTTTAAAAGGCAGCCGTGGCGCTGTGATTGTGACGCGCAGTGATTAGAGGTCTGGTTCAACAGAACCAGGTTCGTTGTTGGAGCACTTTAATAACTGAAAAAGAAAAGAAAAAACATCTTAAGCTATCTTCATCAACCTAAACAAATTTTTTTTCATTTCTACTGAAAAAACTTTCAATGTATGGTGTACCAAACATAAAGCTAAGATATATTAAATACTGCCTTGTTATTTAAATTCAGGAGTCAAAGTAAATCGAAAAGATAAATTTTATATCATCAAAACTAATATGGACCTTTCTCAAGGTTCATGCAATTTAATATTTATTTAATTGACTTTAGCAACTACTTGACAAAAAAATTAATGTTTTGTATGCTGATGATACTATGTGTACATGTATACTGATGTCACTGTCCCTGCCGGTAAATCTAGTTTCACTTTCGGATTTAAAACCAGTATAGACGCATAATTGTCACGATCCAAGCGTAAACCAAAAAATAAGTTGATTTCAAGGGCAGTTTAACTTGATTTTAACGCCAATTTTTTTTAACTTTTTTTTTTTACTTTTTTTTTTAACTTTTGTTTACAAAATCGTGATACATAATAAAAAAGACGATACTTTGTCTAACTTTAAAGGTGCTTAGTTTGGGAAGTCAGACGAGAAAACCTTGGTCAAAAAATCATGCATAAAAATATTTGTTAAACTTTTTTAAAGATAGGTGTTCTAAATTGTTTTTGCAAAAAGTTAAATAAAAGTATATGAATAGAAAAAGTTTAATTTATTTTCTACTCTAAAACATATTTCCATTCCCTATATCGAAATTTTAAAAACCTAATTTGAACTAAATTTAAATTTTAAAATGAGTAGTTGGCTAGTGAACCTCGTAGAAGTCCTGTCGTTACTAATGTAAAAATTGTATATATCTGGTTATTGCAATATTTTTAAACGACGAAATCTATAAAAAAAATACTAATAATAACCTCTTTTAATTTTTCAAAATACAAATTAAAACTTTTTTAAAGTTTTAAAGATACTATAAACATACAGTGGCTAGGAGGGTGCGGGCCGCACCAAAATGAAAAAAATGCAAATATAAACTGCTAATGCTTGTGTTAATTTATTTTTGCGTAAACCCTAACCAATAGTTTTAGGTTTTAACTTTTCAATATTCTTTATTAATTCATTATTAATAACTCTATTTCTTCATTTCACATTGTATTTAGTATGTCCCAACTATTTTTTTCTAAAAGACCTTTTTTTTAGTCTAGAGCGGCGACATCAAAAATTTACCACGCTGAGTGACTCCTACCCCAGTGACAACCTTTATACATAACATATCTAAAAATATTATACACTATAACAAACGAAATGGAGAGAGCTTTTAAAAAAGCTTAAAATTTCAGCAAATGTAAAGAATCTATTTATGTAACGTATTATACTGGATCGTGTGTAATATAAGAAAACTTTTCTAAAAATTACAAGTCTTTTTGGCTTAAACTGTTTTGTTTCGATTTTTTGTATTTATGTTATTATTTTAAAATATTGACAAGATTTGAAAAAACTTTAAACTTTGATTTTAGATTTGCTCCTCTTTTGATAATTTCTGATTGGTAAAATTACGTAATCTTCTTAGTTCCGTAAGTGTAAACGTCTTTAGCATATGTTGAGTATGCAGGCGGTATATGGAACAATCGTGTATAGTATATGTATAATATGAGAAAACTTTAAAATTATATTTTGACATTTTTGGTATAATTGTCTTTTTTGATAGACAAAAATTTCAAAATTTATTACGCTAAAGGAAGGTCTTGAACCCCCCAAAACGACGCTGATGACAGCGCACTAAACCACTGAGCTATCGATAATATGCGTTTAGGTGAAAAATAATCCTACTTATAAACTTTACGTAAACAGAAAAGATGCGTCTGTTTGTTTTTTTTGCTCTTAAAGCAATTTTCGGAATGAATTATTTTACAAAAAATATTGAAATAAGGAATAAGTAAAGATCTGATTGGTAAGGTATAGATAAGTATAGAAATGGTCGGTTTGGTAAAGACCCGCATTTTACGGGTCCGAAAAGCTAGGATATATATTTCTATATTTTTTTTGTGCAATTAATTAAGTATAAATCAAGAACAACTGGTCTTAGTCTTGCACAAACAATAATCTTATCAGTTCATGATATTTGTCTTCATCTCCCTTAGGTCCAGAAGGCCACTACAGACGAGGAGGGTACTTAATTGTAGTTAATAACCCTCTCTCAACTATAACTTCGAAACACAAACCTTGAAAAACAAGGCCGCTGCACGGAGAAGCTAGCTGAGCGTGGTACTACCAGGGACGTGGTGGGGATCGAACTCGGAAGCTCTCGCTTATGAAGCGAACGCTTTACCACTATACCACTACTGCATTATATCTAAAAAATATAGTGGATTTAGTGCAATGTCTGGAAAATGAAGAGTCATGTAATCTAAAATCAAATTTATAAATTTAAAAGGTCTTTTTGTTCACTGTGCGTGCCATAAACTTGATTTAGTTGTTCTTAAATCATGCAATCTTTAAAGTGTTAGAAATATGCAAGCTACATCAATAAGTTCATTTTTTCTGATCAAGCAAAATTAGTTGATACGTATCAAACTAGATGGGTTCAGAAACATAGAAGTTTAGATGTTTTTCACTCAATTAAAGAAATCACATACAATGAAGGTATTTTAGTATTGATACATGTTCCAAAAAAATGTTTTTAAATCTCAAAACAAATTTTTCTTTTAGTGTAACTTTAGTTTTATTAAAACAAATAATGGACTATTTCTACACCATCACTGTTTTCATCATTTTTTAAATTTCATTGTATCACAACAGTATAATGAAATTTAGTGAAAATTTTCAGATATAAAATAATATCAATCTTTATCATAGTTACTGTTACTCGATTGCTCTTAATCAAAATTTTTGATGTTTCATCCATGAACCCATCTAATTCGATACGCATTACTTAACTTTGCTTGATCAGAAAATGAATTTATTGCGTTACTTCTCTTCTTGTAGATCATTTAATTAATAAATTAGAGTTTGAATTTAATGAATTTCCTGCAACTATTGTAAAAAAAGGTTTTCAAAAGTTAGATTTTATGTAGTTTTTGTTTTTTTATACAAAACATTTGTACCAAACATTTTTGGAATCTGTGGTCCCATCCATAGTTACAAATATTGTAATTATGGAGGGGACCATTGTAGAAATATGACATTATAGAAATATGACATTATTTTTTTCTTGTTATATTTATTTTTCTATTGTTGTTGTTTATATTTATTATTATTTCTATTTACAGAAACTAACATTGTTTAACATAGATATGATCTGGAGCAACAACTAACTTTTGTTTGTTGTCTTGTTACGATGTCCGATGGGGTTATAATATACAATAACAGAATTGTAATCCCACCTAATTTACGGAATAAAATATTGGATGTACTGCACTCAGCTCTCAGTATCAAGAATGACAGCCAGAGCTCAAGCTACTGTTTTCCGGCTGGGTATCACTTACAGCATACAAAGTAAACGCAGAAACTGTTGCAGCTGTACAAAAAGGCACCTTCTAATGTACAAACCGCTACAAAGTGGTTTGAAATAATCAAAAAGTGGCATTAATTCAAGATTTGCAAAAATCCAATATAAAAAGTTCTGATTATGCAAGATTGTGGCAAATTAGTCATATTTTCATGTTCTAAAAGAATTTTTTTTTAGGCAATAGGCGCTTCCCCGCAGATGCTCAAAGTCGCCATTTTTTAAAGAACAATTATTTAGTGAAAAAGCAATAATTTTGAATTTTTACTTCATTTCTTAAACCGCATCTGTGAACTTCCATATATTATATATCAATCGGAAGAATATTAAATAGGCTTTCAGAGTTTATTGTTAAATATTTTATAAAATTACATTTCATGCCGTAAAAATGCAGAAAACCTTTTAGACTAGGAAATAATAGCATGTTTGAATGTAACTTTTATTAAATTCTGTATGTTTCTGTAAAAATCTGAATACGTATGGATAAACTTCGACCCTTCTTCTTTTAATCCAATATAGGTTTTGATGCCCAAGAACAACTATTTTTAATTTAAAAATTTTTCTGCTTAAATTGATTTTTTTTTTTTTTACATGACAGTCATTTTTATTCAGTGCTAAAAATGACGCTCCAATTTTATTTTTTAATATATTCCTTAACATACATAAAACGAAATTATTAGTTTAAAAATATAATCGAAAAAATTGATTTTTTTTTAAAATTACAGAGGTTTTTCCCAAGTATAGGGAATTGCGAAATAAGAAAAAACATGTAAAATAGAAACACTGATATCATTTAATAATAATAGTTTCAAATTATTTTAGTTAAAAGTAAATTTCGTAGTTATAGCTGAGTATTTATTCGCCCTCGGATAAACTGCTATCGGCTTTTATACCAACGCAATCTAATTGTCGATAAACATCAATTAGTTCAGGTAAAACCTCTTTATTAACATTCTTACTTCTTATGAAATTTTCAATCAGTAAAAGTTGCAACACCTCTTCTGGTAGTACTGATTTACTTCAAACGACTTTTTAAAATAATACTGGAAATATAAGGATCTGATTTTTCTCGACAAAAAACATCTGTTAATTCTTGAGGTTTTTTTTGCATGATCTATACGATCTTTTCTATAACATTTGTGAAGAATTTTTCCTGCATTTTTGCCAAAAGTTTTTTTTTTTTTAGTTTACAATTGCTGTCGTATTAGATAAATTACTTTCACAAACATAAACAAGGTTTCTGAAAGAAGATCGTACTGATCTTATCATCCAAACCTTTAACAAGCGTATGTATATAAACTACATCAAAACATAATCAACTAAATAAAACGTAATTTACAATAAAAGTTATATAAGATAAGTTATATATAAGTTCTTATATAAGTTTTATAAGAAAATATAAAATTACAATTAAAAAAATCTGACTACATCATCCATTAAGATAATTAAATTTTTCAGTTTATATTTGAAAATGGGAAAAGTAAGATGCATGTCGAAATTGGACAAAACAATTTTATTCCAAAGATACGGTGCACGATATGCAATACAAAACTGATTAAACTTGGTTCGACAAAAAGGCTCATATATAAACGAAAAAGATTTTTAAAAACGGGCAAAGGTATGTCATTTTTCCACATATATATAAACACAAAACTTTAAAAAATTAAGCTCATAAATATTGAGAACTTTCATTTCAATAAAAAGTGGTTTGAAATGAGTGTATTGATCCGCAAAATTTATTAAACGGATCGCACGTTTCTGACGGCGATAAAGGCATTTTAACTTTTTTCAGCGGGTCGCCATGCAACATTAGCATAATTTAAATAACTATGAATTAAAGAGTAGTAAAGTTGAGCTGGACTTTTTTTACATAAATATGTTCTGGTTTTATATAAAATTCCAATACCTTTAAAAATTTTTGTACCAATATAGTCGATATGCGTTTTCCATGTGATGTTTTCACCAAGAAAAACACCTAAGAACTTTGTTACATTATGTCTTTTTATTTCAACATCATCAATAAAAGTTTTAGGCAAACTTCGAAGTAAATAAACTTTTTTAGAGACTGGGTGGAAAAGAACTAAATTTGTTTTTTAAATGTTAAGAGCTAGTTTGTTGCATTTAAACCATTTGGATATACTTTTAAGTTCATCATTCATAGTATAGAAGAGTTTGTAAATGTTATTATCGGAAAAGAATAAGTTAGTGCCATCAGCAAACATGATACTCATTAAATTCAAAGCTTTATTTAGATCGTTTATATAAATCAAGAACAATAGTGGTCCCAAAATGGAACCTTATGGAGCGCCACATGAAATATTCAAAAGTTTATTTGGATGATCATTTTTGTTGAAAACAAATTGTTTTCGGTTGGATAGATAACTTTTGAACCACTTTGCAATTTATTCTAAAATACTTTAGCTTTTGTAGTAAAGCTTCATGATCGACAGTATCAAATGCTTTCGAAAGGTCGATGAAAACACCTAATGTATATTTAGACTTTTCAAAAGAATTAGAGATTTCACGTACAATTTGCATAACTGCATGTTCTTTAGAATTATTTATTTTAAAGCCGAATTGATAGTTGTATAAAAAATTATTAGAATGAAGATAATTGTATAATCTATAGTACATAATACGTTCTAGTATTTTTGAAAATGTGGAGAGGACAAAGATAGGGCGATAATTACTGATATTTGTTTGATCACCTTCTTTTAAAATTGGAGTAACCTTAGCAATTTTTAGCTGTTCAGGAAAAACTCCTTGACGTATAGATGCTCCCTAGACCTTAAATAGGATAGTATTCAAAACATTTTATGACTATATTACCGTTTATATCATCTGCTCCGGTTGATTTATTTTTTATAAAGTTTTAAAAGCTTTTTCAAACTCTTGAAAAGATAGTTCAGAAGATATTTCGTTGGAACTAGTGCAATTATCCATTTATACTAAAAAATCTCAAAATGTAGCATTTGTATAAGGAATTTTGTTTGCTAGTTTGGGACCGATGTCAACAAAGAATTTATAAAACTCACGAGCTATAGTTCTTGATTCGCATATATATTTGTTATCAACTTTAACCGTTTAGGGGATGGAACCTGAGCATCTTTTTTGTCTACTACTAATTTTATTCATTATTTGCCAAGTGCGTTTTGAGTTATTTTTAAATTTATCTAGTCTTGAGTAGTAATTTTTTTTCAAGTTTTAACGAACTTTTTCAAAAAAGTATCTGTATTCTTTATATATTTTTTCATTTGCAGATGATTTTGTTTTAAGATATTTTATATAAAGCTTTTGTTTTATTTTTGATGATTTTTTAAATCCCTTGATCACCCTGGGTTGTTTATGTTTTTTAGATAAAATATTTTACAATGATAGGAAAATTAGCGTCATACACGGAATACATTGGTTCAAAAAAATTATCGTAATTTTAGTCTGCATTATCATTAAAGTTAATATGTTTCCAGTGTTGGAGTGATAATTGGTTTTTAAATTGTTTTATATTGGTTTCGTTAAAAGTGCGTATTTTTTTTTATTTGGTTATATTTTCAGAGTTTGATTTTAGCAACAAAAACATTGGAAAATGATGAGCTATATCCGATTTTAGGATACCTGTTTGAATATCATTGTCGGATATATCTGTTGTAATGATATTATCAATCAAAGACGCTGAGTTCTTTGTTACTCTTGTTGGACGATTAATCAAGGGTATTGCTCCAGTTTCGAAAAAAGAATCGTAAAAGTTTTTAATTTTATTATCGTCATCGTATAGAAAACAACTCATATTTAGGTCCCCAATAATAAAAATCTTTTTTTTTCTTTAATACCTTTTTTAAAAATACTTTGTTCAAAAAAAAATGCTCAAGTCCTCTCTCACGCCGCCAGGTGGTCGATAACAACAGCTTTTTAATAAGTTTTTTGATTCATTGTTTATAATTTCAATAGTTAAAATTTCGTTATCGCTTAAACAACGTTCGTTTTGTTTATATAAATAAGAACTCCTCCGCCGCGTTTATTTACTTGCCTTTGGAGAGAAATTAATTTAAAATGAGGAATATAAAAGTTTAAAGTATGATTTAAATTATTCGAAATCCACGTTTCAGTCAAACAAATTATATTAAAACAATTTTTTGTTTCCTCTTACATATTGAGAAGTTTTTCAAAATTGTTATTAAGGCTTCGAATGTTTACGTGGAGAATTCTAATTTTATTAAAATTTTTGTCGCAAACATTTTTAAAAAGAAATCCTTCTAATTGGATAGTGATAAGAGCAATCCATAAGTGTGTCGTGAAAAAATTTATATCGGGTTTTATATTTTTATTTTTATTTATTTCAGAAAAGTTGAAACTTATGGATTCAAAATCACTAGTCCCGGCCATGCTTTTTTTTTTTTTTTTAAGGAGCATTTGTTTTTAAAAAAAATTTCTTTTTAAAACGTAATGTTTAAGTTTCTAAATTCCCTGCAAAACATATTTTAAAACAGATTACTTCACTGCGTAGTCTTTGTACTTCCTCTCGTAACTTTTTACGACTCTTAATAGTTTTTTTTTTTCCTTCGCAAAATCTGCCTTAATAAATACACCAGTTCCGCGCAAGTTTTTCACGGCGTTTAGAATTTTGTTTTTGCCTTGGTAATTTAATAGCTTCAAAACTATTGTTCTTGGTAGTTTGCTATCTCTTGATTTGCCCACTTGACGCGCTCTTTCCACAAACACTTCGCCGTCAATTATCAGTTGTTTGTTGAAATTATTTTATACTGTGTTTTCACAGTCACTCCATGTTTCGTTAGGTTTTTCTTCAACTCCATTTACTCGTAGATTATTTCGACAAGATCGGTTTTCTAAATTGATTGTTTTTTTGTATAAAATATTTAAATCCTTATTATAACACTTTTTAATTTGTACAGCCTTTTCTATTAGGTTTGTTTCTTGGAAGTTTAGAGTTGTTTTAAGATCACGTGTATCTTTTTGAATATTCATCACATTCGATTTATTGTTTACATAAACTTTTAGCTTTTCAATTCTGTCCGTTAATTTTTTTAAGTTTGCTCTCATAATCGATGCAAAACTTTTTTCTTGTTCTTTTAACAACTTCTCTGTCTCTTTCAGAATAGACTTTTTTTTGTTCTAATTTGTTGGTAATTATTTTTTCTATGCTTTTAATTAAAATTTCCGTATTTATGTCATAATTTAAACACGCTGAGGAAAAAAAAACATGTCTGTTCGCTTCGAAAGTTCCAACTGGCAAAATTAATTCAACCATGGATTGAGCTCCATGAGCTAACACTTTATGAACACAAGTCGGAATTTTATACCATGAATGTTTCTCATTGATAAATAAAACTGTTTGGAGACAATAATTTTAAAATTTGATTGGATCAATTGGAATTTATCAAGACAAAAATATTATTATTGTTCTTAAATGGACAATAAGATTTATATCTATATCCAAAATTTCTGATAGCAATATTGGATCAGAAAAAGCTCGCCGTGCAGTATTGTCATTATAAACCAGTGCCTCCTGGATGGGGTTTGTCTAAGTGTAAATTTAATTTTTCCCAAAATCTTTTTTGTATAAGACTTTTTTGAGCTTTTACATAACCTTTATTTATTTTTCCTTTTGCCTGCCATTGCTTAATATACAATTTGTACGACAAATGAAGGAGATATTCCATGAAACGATTCCAGCAATGAAGTGGACTTATTCCAAATAGTAAAAATGCTTTCTCAGTGTTAAATAATTTGGTTGTCTAGTTTTT
Source organism: Hydra vulgaris (assembly GCF_038396675.1). NCBI lineage: Eukaryota > Metazoa > Cnidaria > Hydrozoa > Anthoathecata > Hydridae > Hydra > Hydra vulgaris. Next base: position 31,101,165 of record NC_088923.1, read on the forward strand.
AATGTGACTCATTTCAGTAGGTGTTGCTTTACAAAGCGGACACAATTGATAAGACGGTGCAATGTATGCCACCCTTTCTTAAATTCTGGCGTTTCTAACGCGTTTGAGAGTTTCTTTAAATTCAAAACTAAATTCACGTTCTAATCAGGAAATTAACTTTCTATGAAATTTATACCTGGAGTATTGAACATCCTTCACTTTTTGTTTGTAATGTTAATAATTTTTTTTTCTAATTCTTTTTCTTGAGCACCTTCAATTTTCATAACATTCTTTTTCTATATAAAAAATATTTATTATATTCAAAACCATATATAAAAACATATTTGTAATTCTAATTTAAAGTTTTGAAAATTGTTTTGAGTATAATAGTATCTTTTAAAGTCACAAAAATTAGTTGTGGTTTCATTTATAATGAAAAACTTTTTTTTTTAAAAAAGCGTTAAATTTTTTTTTTATATACATAGCTATAATAAACAGTAACTTTTAAAATTTTATAAGCTTATGGAATAAGTTTGTATATTTAAAATATTTAACAGTAAAGCTTTTCGAAAAAAAATCTAAATAAAGATCAGTCTTTATAATACACTTATAATCTGGCTTTAAAATAACAAGGTGAATTTTAACATATATTACTTTTATTTTGTGCAAAAAGTGTCATATAATTTAGGGAACCTACGAGAACCTATATTAAATAATTGATTTAGTAAATGTAATATGTATACAACCTATTTAAACTAATATTTGAATACATTGCCTAATTTCCCCTTTTGGGTTTCTTTAACATTTTAAAACAATGACTTGTAACTTATGTTATTTGCTTGAAATCAACATTTATTTATTGTACACAAAAATACATGTTACTTTGTTTGTTATTTAATTCAATACAAATTGCACTGTTTACCTAACAATTATTTTGTTTTTTTGTTTAGTAATAAAGTAAAAATTGGTGACAATTACGGACTTTTACAACAAAATAAACTAGTTCCTAATGATATACCATTCTTTTCATTGAAATTAACTGTTCTAGTTTCTGCAGATATTAAACTAGAGGATTCTGAGTGAAAAACTTTATAAAATTATAATGTAAAAAGTTAATAGCTGCAAACAATAATAATACTCATTTTGAGAGAAGTAATGAAAATCGGCTAGCTCAAGATTTTCAATACACCTACGGTACATTAAATGGTACATCGTCAGCTAATGAAGTTGGGAAACCATGAGGCTCTTTTGAACATATTTGTAATAGAACAAAAAGAATAAGCCTAAGAATGTTAGTAATATTTTATTTAGCCATAAATCACTTCATGCAATAAAATTGAAAGAAGTGAGTTTAAGTACGAAACTGGCGCAAAAATTTCTGAAATTTGAAATAAAAACTCCATTAAACCTGCTTAGATATATTCACCGGATGAAACTTTATCATTAACTATTAATGGTGATATATCAAAATCAACATACCAGCTTCTAATAACAAAAACGTTATATTATCATTCACCCAGAACCTGTGGCCAATATATTAAAAATAAAAATAATACATCATTATATAGAGATGATAAAAAATCTACAGACTTATTCAAAACGTCGTGAACATGTAATAATATCAATAGTAGAGTTTGAAATCTATATACTTATTTATGTATTTCAAATCTATTATATAATAATATCGACAATAGAGTTTCAAATCTAGTGATAAATTTGCATTTTTTCTGAAGTGCGCATTTTTATTTTTAATGTTTGTTGCATCAATTTTTATTTTAAGTTTATTCCACCAGAAGAGTTTGTTATTCAGTTCCACGATTTTAAGAAGTTATATGATTTGAAATTAAAAAAATTTAAATCCGAGTTTTTAAAGTTTTACAAGGTTTGTTAAATAATTTTTAGTATTGGCAACTATTTAACTAAAATTTATAATAAAAGTAAATATATCTTAATAAAAAGTGATTCTTTGGACATATAAAGGGTTTTAGTTAAAAAAAAAAGATCAAAATAATTTTGTCCATTATGTCTAATATCCGGCCCACTGTGCAACTTCTCAAGATAATAAAGCGCAAACAAAACAACCTCACAAAGCTGTTTTATTTAAGCAGCTTAAAAGTCGCGTGTTTAATTACACTACCAGACATTTTTTCACTTTATACAAGAGGTTTGGAACAAAAATAATGTTCTTTGGATGGCCCTCAAGACCGAATGCATAGCCAAATTTGTCAGGGTCGAACCATTTTTTGGTAAACTAGAGGTACCGGTTTTCCCATTTTTGTAATAAAACTAAGCGATGTTGTTAGGGTATATGAGTGTATAATTGACAAAAGACAAACTAAACAGGATTGTAAGTCAGCCAGCAGAAGTCAGCCATCATTCTCTCATCGGCGCGCCCCTGGTAGCGATGCTCAATAGTTGAAATCGTTTGGTGGAAATGTTTTCCATGCTCGTCTGTAATGTTTCTCTCAAAATGCTTGGGAAAAAAGTCCAAATGGCTATGCAAAAAGTGAATCTTTGGGGACATGTGCACATTCATTTCTTTGAAGGCTGATGAACAGTTCTGAGATGATGTCTTTATAGCCGTCCGACCGGTGCTTGCCTGAATAAATGAGTGCAAAGAAGAAATTCTTTGATAGAATACAAGTATTATGTACTTAATTCCTAAAACGTTCAGATACTTACCCAGAAAGTTCTCCACACAGTCTTTCAAAGCCTTCCATGCTTTGAGCTCAATCGAGGACAAGGAATCAGTAAACTGTTGGCTTTTCAAAAGTTTACGAGTGTCTGGTCCAATGAATACTCCTTCCTTAACTTTTGCAAGTGACAGTTTTGGAAAGGTCTCCTTTATGATTTTCATCGGTTCGCCGTCAGAGTGTAATGCCTTAACAAAGTTCTTAAACAGGCCAAGCTTTATGTGCAATGGAGATATAATAACTTTGTCAGACTGAACAAGTGGCTCATATGAATATTGTGAACACCAAGGGTCGCATTGCCTCGTGCTGGCCACTCATTCCTGATGTAATGCTATCCCGGCTATCCCACAAACATATGAAGCATGTGTATTTCACGTAAACTCCTTGCATACCTTTTAGCAGACCTACAACTTACAGATCCGAGCAAACTCTCCACTGAAATGTGTCGTAATAACAAGCTTCAAAACAGATTTCATAGTTTCATAAGATTCTTTTGCTGTAATTGAGTAAGCAATCGGGTTTGCTGAATATGCGTTCTCATTATGCAAAAGGACCGCCTTTACACTTCTTGTGCTGCCATCGATGAACAATCACCAGTCAGTCTCCACTTATGTATAAATACCCATCTTCATCCACAAACCAGGAATATCACAACAAAATACTAAGTAATTGTCTTCACTTCTCTTAAAAAAATGGCACGTAAGCTGCGTCACTTGTCTTGTAAACAGACGTTCTCGTTTCCTTAGCAAAGACACCGAATTCTCTTAGCATTGAACCAGCCAAACACGCATCCTGTTTGACAGGCTAAGTCTCCTAACAAACAAGTCCAGCTATCTCTGGCTGATAGACTTCGGCTCGTCGTTAGGCAGCCAATCATCATCAGCTTCATCGCTCTTCTTCATGTTCGGCACATCATCCCTCAAAACAAAATTGAGAAGATCAGAAGAAAACACAGGAGGTTCTTCTCCCTCATCATATGCTCTCGGTCTTATCGCTGATGGTAAGTCAGGGTAAACTATGCTGTTAGCTGTCTGGTAAATTGCGAAGAGTGTGTCAAACAAAAATAGCGAATCAGTTACATGATCTTTTTGGTCGCGCCACGACATAGGTGTGGAAAAAGGCATTCTCTTCAATTTACCCTTAGACCACAGGAACAGGTTAGACAGACACTTAAAACAGATCTTATGGGGGAAGGCAATAACCTTGTCCTCATCCCCTAGTTTTATCTTAAAATAAGCATAATACTTAACTTCTTGGGTCTTAACTCGAGGTGTAATGGAACGCTCATCTCCTTTAAACATAAACCTCCCGCTAATAACAGAACTTATTAGGATCGTTATAGCACTTCCGTATCTGAAATATAAATAATCTAAAATAGCAAAAATTGTAAGAATTATAATTTATCAAAACCGAAACTTAACATTTGCTCACATGCATTAAACGGTGGATGAAGAATTAGATAGAATCGCTAAAAATAAACTGACTCATTGCAACAGTTAAAATTATCACCATTTCCACAAATTCGTTCTTCAGCTCAAGTAATAATGTTAAGTGATAATACATGATAATTACTTTAATATCAAGTCAAATAAATGTATTTGTCCTATACATTCATTAGAGTAAGAGCATCGTAGAAGTTATGACCATTTTCTCTTAGTATAAAGTATATGAAAAATGGAGAAATAAAAATTTCCATTTTACAAAAAAATGGTTCGACCTAGACTATCAAGACTACTTTTTCTTTCATCATTCATTAAGTACTAAATGTTTTCGTTAGTTTCTCTTGTATAAAAATTCATGTCTGGTAGTGTTAAAGCCAATTTCCAAATTAGGTGAGATTGATTTAAAACGCGTTTAAAATACGACAGGTTAAACAGTTTTATAGCCACTATGACAAAAGAAAAACCAAATATGAATATATCTATACGAGTAAAATAATATATACAAAGAAATTTCAAAAATAATATCGAATTAAACAAAAAATATATATATTTAACAGTTATGAGCAACTCGAGTCGTTGCGACGCCTAGGTACGAGACATGTGAAATACGGATGAAGAAGTGCCTCATGAGCAGTAATTCGCTTGTCGGGATCATACTCTAACATTTTACTGAGTAAATCAAATAATTCGATATGAGCTGTTCGATTAGAAGTCATGTATTCCTGTTAGTAAAACAATAATTGTTAAAAGCCACACCAAAAACAAGAAATAAAAAGAACGACATAAACTAAACTTACATTTAATGGTCTACAGTTATCCTTTACGTATTTTCCTTCTGAGCTATACTCATCCCAATCTAACATTCCTTTACGGAAATATTTAGTTTTCCTAATAAATAAAGTTTTTGAGGGTATGAGCATGCTTAACAATTTGTTACATATATATAAATTAATATATATACAGCTCTAGCTTATCTATAGATCACTATTTTAAGTATACAAAAATGTATATGATAATAATACAAAAGTATTCATGTTACATATTATACACATGTATATGTGCGCGCGCATGTGTGTGCGTTTTATATATATATATAAAAAAAATATATAAATCATCTTACTTCGATTTTTTTATCATATGACTCGGTATCTTGCCTAAAGTTCTTTCCATCATTGCTAAATGTTCCCGGTTATCATGAGTCTAAAAAATAAATATTACTCATTGCAGGGTCATAAAAACTGAACACTAAGAGATTATTGCATGAAACTTGAAATTTGTTAATGAATATGATCAAAATAGTGAAAAAAATCATTTATAAACTCGCTGCTTCCACGTTAAGGGCTGGGTGGGCCCAAAAATTAGGGTTTTTTGTTCCCAAGCTCCAATCACCTCAATTCTTTTCAAAACATTCTTTTTGATATAAGCATAAACATACAAAAGTTTGGAGTTGCACAATGCCTGTAAGTGTCAAAACTCAAACATCTAAAAATCCAGTGTACACCACTGGTGTGTGTGTGTATATATACACTGAGGCATATTTGTTTAAACGCATCAATTTTTCTCTTTATCTTAATTTTTTTCTATGTATTGTCAACTGATATGCAAGTTATTATCCAAATAATTATTGTGTTGTGGGCTAATAAAAACCGCAAAAAAATTTTTTCTGTGTCTTTATTAACATGAGAGTATGTTTGATATACAAAAGCACATTTTTTAATTGGAATATATCTATAGACGCAATCAGGTTAATAACGGTAATTATCGATTTTTAATCACTTTTCACAAATAAATTGATAAATTTTAGTATAATTTGATCTTTTGCTCTGCCAGTATCATTTTTATTGCATATTACGAAATAAGGAAAGTATTTGACAGATGCTGAAAGAATACAAATTAATTTATATCGTGGCTCAGAAATATCACCAGCACTTTCTATACGAGAAATAGCAAGAAAAATTGGAAGATCTGACCATATTGTACGAAACTGCATTGCAAAAGGTGACAATTACTGTGTAAAAAAAAGCAACAAATAGCAACAAAGTATTAACAAATCGGCAAATTAATCGAATTCGCTTCGAAGCAACCAAAAATAAATTGAACGCAACACAAATAAATGATAAATTATTATTGCCTGTCACCAATAAACATGATGCACATATTCTACGTACAACACCGAACGTAAAGTGGAAGAAACCACACCAAAAACCAATGTCAAAAAAACACCATAAAGTTGCTAGATTACAGTTAGCTAAAAACCATATGCATTGGACTCATGAGTGGCAAAACGTAATATTTTCAGATGAAAAAAAGTTCAATTTAGATGGTCCGGACTCTTACAGTTGTTATTGGCATGATCTAAGAGGAATAAATGACCCACAAACAAAACAAAATTATGGAGGAGGAAGATTAATGGTTTGGGGTGGAATTTCTTATTCAGGAAAATTGACTCTGTGCTGTGGTTTACCTAAAATGAACTCGATAAAGTATGCAGAAATGTTGGATGATGTTCTCATAACTTATATGGATAAAAACATGGACGATAATGCCATATTTCAGCAAGATAATGCTGCAATTCACACATCTAGGCATTCTATGAAATGATTTAAAGGCTACAACATCCCGGTTCTCGAATGGCCAGCTTGTAGCCCGGACTTAAATCCAATCAAGAACGAGTGGGGAATGCTATCAAGAAAAGTTTATGACGCTAAAGCAGCCGGACACCAATTTAAAACTGATACTGAGTTAAAGTGTAAAATCCTTGAAGCATGGTCCGAGTTGGATCAAACTACACTTCAACGACTAGTGGAGTCAATGAAAGGCAGAATTTTTGAGGTGATCCAGTGTAATGGAGGACATACGCATTACTAGTTTCCATCTTTTAATGTCAAAAATATGACTGCATCTATAGATATATTCCAATTAAAGTGTACTTTTGTATATCAAAAATGCTCTCATGTTAATAAAGACACATAAAAAAATTTTTGTGTGTGATTTTTATTAGCCCACAACCACAACAATTATTTTGATAATAACTTGCATGCATATCAGTTGACAATTCATAGAAAAAAATTAAGACAAAGAGAAAAAAAATTGATGCGTCTAAACGAATATGCCTCAGTGTATATATATATATATATATATATATATATATATATATATATATATATATATATATATATATATATATATGTATGTATGTATATACACACACACACACATGTATACACACACATTATTTTATTAATATTACTAAGAGGTCAGCTATTTATGAAACCACTATTTCTCTACAAACTATTTGTTTTTTTGTTTAATCATTTTTAGGTTTAAATTAATTTATTTAGGTCTGAATTATATAAGGTAAATATTTAACAAATTTGAATATATCTATGACTGTTATTGAGTCAACAATGTATACTGCATGTTATAACTTGGGACTTATGAAATGACAAATTTATTTTTTTGCTTAAAAAACATACATGAATTAATAGAATAAATAACATGAATTGTATAAGTTATAACATTTTCGAACATAATAATTATAAGATTTTATTTCTAGCTTCCTATAAATATAAACTCATACCTGAAACAATGTGTTACCAGTATATACTTCATAGATAATACAACCACAACTCCAAATATCACATGGTTGAGACCAGCCTAATTCTAAAAACAAAAGTAATTAGTTTATAACCGAGTATTCGAGTATTATAATATACCAAAAATATTAACAAGCTTGTGGCGTACTCAGGATAATCATTAAATTATAAAAATTAATTAAAAAAGATATTAATTAAATTTAATAAAATTAAATAAAGGTATTAAAATTAATTTAAAAAGACAGTTTTATTTTTGTATCAAAAAAGACAAAAAACAACAACATAAAAACAAAGAATAAAAAAAAAATCAACTAAATATATTACCTAATACAACTTCTGGAGCGCGGTAATGTCTTGTAGATACAACAGTACTATGATGTTCATGATCAAATGTGGCAGAGCCAAAATCTATTAGACGCATTTCTGAGCTATGCAGTATCCGAACTTCTTGTCTCTGAAAAAAGTAAGCGAGGACCTCATAACATATTAGTATAATATTTTTGCTATTTAAAAAAAAAAAAAAAAAAAAAAAAAAATTAATTCAGAAAGCATATTATTTCTAAAAAAAAAGCATATTTGTATAAATTTATTGAATCCTTAAGTATTATATTCTTAAAACTACTAAAGTAAATTGCCTATAACCTACTCTAAGATTGAAAGAATGAAGAAAAAAAAAAAAAATAATAATAGCTAAAGACTTAGCCCTCTAATAATATAAAATCAATTTAACATCACAACTAGGACATCTATGCCTCATAAATTAAAATCAGCAGTTACTATATACACTTTAAAAGCAAATAATCTATTATCTATACAAATTTAACTTTCTTTGTAATGTAGATTTTGATTAAATTTTTGATATTTAGCATAATTTCTTAAATTATGCAATCATTATGCAATATTTTTAATTATAGTAAATAAAAATGTTAAACTTATTCATCAAATATATACATTTGATAAACAAAAAAAAAAAAAAAAAAAAAAAAAAATTAACTCACAGATTTTTCATTCCAATGTGTATCATATGATGAATCAACAAACAACATATTTTCTGGTTTTAAATCAGTATGAGTAAGTTTAATACTGTGCAGGACTGTTTTAAAAAATCAACATGTAACAATAACAATTACACATTTGAATAAAATGTAGATTTAAAGTAATAGAAAAATTTAGAAATCATTATTGAATTTATAATATGCTTACACTTGACTGACGATAACAACTGATAGGCAATATGTTGGGTATGAAGCATTGGATAAGGCTGATATAAATTTTCTTTCTATGTAAAGAAAATAATTGGTCAAATTATTGCAAAAAAAGTCAAAAGTTTTACAAATAATATTACATAACAAAATATCAAATATTGCTTTTAAATGTTTTATATATAAAAAAAGAAAGAAAAAAGAAAAAGATTGTTGAACCAATAAATCATTAAAACTCTAAATATATTTATCAAAATAATTTTTACCATCAAATTCAATTGCTTTTAATCAATATTACAAATACAATTATAAGCCATTTAATAATAATAAAAAAATAATGATAAATTTTTTTTTTAAATAGAGACAAAGAGAAAACCTTTTAGCTGTTTGATTTACTCTAAACATGACTAAAAAGTCATAATTAACTCATGTCATAATTAATTGGTGTAATAAATAACACAGGTCAACAAAAAAAATTTTTTCTGGTTACGAGCAAACAATTGGTTTTTTGTATAGCACTTCTTATTATGATTTCAAGTATGCAACTTATTTTTTACCATCACGTCAAGTTGTAAAGATATTTAGATTTAAATCTTTAGTATTTGGGGTAAAGTCTAATATTGTTGAAAAAAGTTATTCAAAAGTATGTCAACCTGGGTCTCAAAAGAAGCGTATTTTCATAGAGATTTTAGAAAACATAAATATTTTTCTTGAAAATTTATTGACAAAAAAATTATGTGAAAAAATGTTAAAGACTCTTAAAAAAATTTCAACAGAATTTTATTCAGCAATAATACACAAAATACTAATTTTTATTACAAATGAACAACATTTTTGAAATCTCTATGAAAATACGCTTTTTTTGAGACCCAGGTTGACATACTTTTGAATAACTTTTTTTGTTGTTGACAATATTAGGGACTTTACCCTCAATACTTGAGATTTGAACCTAAATGTCTTTACGACTTAGCGTGATGGTAAAAAAAGAGTTGCATATTTGAAATCAAAATGAGAAATGCTATACAAAAAACAAATTGTTTGCTCGGAACCAGAAATTTTTTTTTGTTGACCTGTGTAATTAGTCATAATTAACTGTTGTAAAAAATACTTTTACCACAATTACAAAATAATTTATCTTTTTGATATATAAAAAAACAATTTACAGTTAAATAAGTTTTTTTATACTTGAAATTTTCTAAATCGAGTTAAAAAAAAGAGAGAATAAAATGCTGTTTTAATTTGAAATTTAAATTTCAAAATTAAACTTTTCATTTTTAATTTAAAGTTTTTTTAGCTAAAAAACTTTTTGTGAAAAATTTCAAGCTTAATTAAATTTTTCAACTAATACGATTAAAAATTTCAAGTTAATTTCTTAAGAATAAACTTGTTTCTCTGCGCAGCAGCCTTGTTCGTCGAGGTTCATGTTTCGCAGTTATAGAGTTGAGAGGGTTGTAACCACAAAAAGTAGCCTCCACAACAGCCCTCTTGGCCTTGTTGAATAATTAAAAAAAAGAGAAAAATTTCTTTGTAACCTTTTTACTCGAATAACTTTCTGTATTTACAAACTAATAATTCATTATGTAAAAACGCTTAAGTCTCTATATAATAGATGAAAACATGTGAAAATAATGATAAAACTATTTAAATAAGAAACAGAAAAGCATTTAAAAAAAAAGGAAATTCTCTTAACAAACGGAACTTAAGATTTCTCTTTCTGATTAATTCAATTTTTATAATTCAATATTCCTAAAAGTTTTTTTGACATAGATTTTATTTATGAACATAAATTATGTTTGCAAATATCTGTTTGGTAAATTGGTAATCTATTTATAATTTATTATAAATAGATTACCAATTATTATAAATACTTATTAAAAACAATAAATTGTGATGTTAATTTTTTTTAAATTATCAAGCTTTGTAGAAGTTTCTTTTGAGAAAAAAAAAAAAGAAACCAGGTGAGTTTGATGAAGAGAGCGTTTGAATCAACTTCTGCACGAAGATGCGCGTCAAACAATCATAGAATTGGCAGAGCGTATAGGATCCAATAAATCAACAGTAGCAGAACATCTCCACTCAATGGGAAAGATTCAAAAACTCGGAGCTTAGGTGCTGCACGTATTGAGCAAAAACAATAAAAATCAACGATCCACCATTGCTGCCAGTTTGCTTGCTCGTCATCTCTTAACTCATGGACATAAGCAAAGATTTCTTTGTCGCATTGTCACTGGTGACAAAAAATGGTGTCTCTAGATCAACACGAAGCAGCGCAAAGAATGGTTAAGCCCGAAACAACAAGCGACCCCGCAAGCAAAGCTCTTCATCCACGGAAGACAATGTTGTGTGTATGGTGGGACTGGGAAGGCATTATCTACTGGGAATTGCTTGATCGCAACCAAACAGTCATTGCAGAACTTTATGTTTTACAGATGCAACGATTAAACAACGATATCTAGCAAAAACTACCTGATAGGCAATATAGCGTTCTTCTGCAACACAACAATGCCCACCCCCACATTGCCATTATGACCAAGGAGGCGATTCAAACGCTTGGTTGGGAAGTGCTGCCACATCCTCCATACTCTCCAGACTTAGCACCATCAGATTTTCACCTTTTCCGATCTCTTTCAAACACTTTCCGAGGCGTTTTGTTCAATAATGACATTGAATTACGGGCATGGTTATAAGAATTTTTCGAATCGAAGCCAGGCAATTTCTACCAAAGAGGAATCGAAAAACTTGTTGAACGTTGGGAGCAAGTCGTAACAAACAACGTAACAAACAACAGAGAATACATTACTGATTAAATTGTTGTTATTTTATGTTAAAAAATAAAGTTTTATCAAATTTAGAAAAACGGCAAGAACTTATCAGACAACCCAATATTTATTATAACCAGCATGGAAAACAAGATATCCAATTTTTATTTTTTTAAATTTACACCCGCAAATGACTAAGTTTATTTAAATTTTCATCTGAGTAATAGTTCTTTGTGATTGAAACTTATTACACACAAATAATTTATTGCCTAAAAATTTATATTCTTATTAAAATATTTAAAAATTTATATTCTTATTAAAAAAACTTATATTCTTATTAAAATAATAATATTAAATGAAATCAACAAATTTTTAAAAAATATATCAATGCAAATTTTATAAATTTAAACTTGCAAATAACTAACCTTCAAATTACCTGCTAATGTTAACTTGTTTAAAATAATGCTCGCACACAGTTTTTCATTTAATTAAAAAAAAAAGAAGTTTGATATTATCCAAATAATTTAGTGTTAATTTTCTTTTGTAATATCAAAAGAAAATTTATACATTATTAACAAAATTTGAACCGAATACTCAATACTAAAAAAAAAAAAAAAAAAAAATTGTTTTATGAATGCTATCAAAAAATGAAAGCATTTTTGTCTCTTTATTAGCCTCCATTAAGATGGGTTGATGTTTGATAATCCTATTACAGTTCAATAACGAAGAAAAAAAATTAAAAAAAAAAATAAACACGATTTGATTGATAATTATTGATTAATAATATAATTTTAAATTTATTCAAAAATAATTTATTGATTGCAATGGCTTCTCACAGGCGGAAAAATGATGGAAAAAAAGAAACAACAACAAAAAAAATTTAAACAATATTTATGAGCAATTTTAATGAGCAGAGATAAAATAACTTTTTATCTCAGCTCATTTTAAAAGATGTTAAATGATATCTGTAACTTTATTAACACTTGTGCACAAATTTTTTACTTTTTTTAAAACAAAATCTCATTACAAGGAATGCTTATGCATCCTTTTTATCAGCTTTGTGTTTTTTATGAGAGCATGGACTATTATTTGTACAGAGTAAATAATTCTTGAACAACTAAGGGTCGTACTTTAAAGGACTTTTTAAAACAAATTTGATTAGACTATAGATAGTACTATAGGACTTTTCGAATTTATTTAAAAAAAAATTGTTAAAAACAAAGTTTACTATTAATGACTCGATATTATTAAATATAATCTTATAAATAATTTTACTTGAATTGTTTAATATTACAGTAGAGTGCTCAGACTTGAGACAGATATTAGGTTTTAAAATAGCAAACAATCAAACCCACACCCTTAACTAAAGCCCTTCAAACTTTTTTTTCTCATAAATAAAAAATTGTTAATACATACCAAAAAGTCAAAAACACTCTTTCCAAGTTTAGGAAATGCAAGGCAAACATGTCCATGATAATCAAATGCACCAAGCAATTTAATACACAGGCTAAAAAAAGAAAAGAGAAAAAAATAAATAATAAATGCACACAAAAACAACTAAAACAATCCACGAAAAGCTAAGTGCAACTTACTGTTTTCCTTCAGGATCTTTTTTTGATAATTTTTCTAAAACCTTTAATTCTAATTTAGCAGCTTCTCTGTATTTTTCAATGTTCTTTATAACTTTTAAAGCAATTACTTTGTCATGTTTCCTTAAAAATAATCAAAATGTTTAATTAAAATATTAATGTTAATGTCAATAAGAAATATTTTTATTTGTAAAAATTACATTATTTTTAGAAAATAAAAAAATATAAAATTCCTACCTGTCATAACATTCTAAACATTTTCCAAATGTTCCTTCACCAAGCAATGACCAAATTTCATCTAAATACAAAAGTAACAAATAAACATATAGTTTATTATTTGCTCTTATATTAATAGACTAAAACAAAATGTTTAAATGTAGCAAACTTCTAATATGATCTAAACTTAGAAAAAAATTTTTTTTTTTCTTTGCACATGCTTTCATAAACTGTAATTTTAATTTAGGCACTTAATTATAGATTTTTAAACAAGACGACTTATTGATACCGCATGTCTTGAATAATTAAATTCTTAGTACATCTATTTTGCAGCCAGTCTCCTGATCTGTATATAAGATGTCCATCTTTATCATCTTTCACTTGATGATTAGTACAAACAGTAGATTCGCTTGATGAACGACTGGAATGTCCATTTTCAAGATTTCTTCGTCTTCCTCTATTCTCATTTTCGTGCAAATCTTTGTGCTTCTATGTTGGAATAATTGCAAGAAGAAACACGGATGACAAATTAATGTTGATGCAGACACATGCAGGTGTGAATTATGTGTTTGAAGTATAGATCAAATTCAGATCAGAAGGATAACAAGCATTGATGTTCATTGATCAGCATCAAAACATACATAGTGAGAAAAAAGGGACGAACGAAAAATAAGTGATGCACATTTTAAATAATCGTAAATTGTCAAACAAATATGCCAGATATATAAAACAATTCAATATATGCCAAAAAGTTTTGATCACATTAGGGAAAACATTTTAAAAAATTTTTGTTTTTATTAAAAATATAAAACTAAATACTTGTACTAACAAAAAAAAAAATTTAGAATTAAAAAGCATTAAATATTTTAATACAAATTGCAAAAAAGAATTGAATTATAATTTATACAGTTAACTGGCATACTTATTTATATGAAAAACACCCTTTATATCTCACTAGTTGTTTAAAAATTTGAATAAAAGATATAATAGGACCAAGTTTTTAACTTACCTGTACATTATAAAAAGAGAAATCGATAATTAACTAATGCATCACTTACCTTGTTGTAATACTGCTTTAGCCTTATTTCTCTATCGTGAGAGCGTTTTAAAGCTCGAGTACCGGACGAGCCTCGATAACGCCTATGCCTTCTTTGACTTCTAGATGAAGAGCGACGACGACTGCTACTTTGTGATCTACTTCTACTTCTTTTTTTATCATCTGAGCATCTTCTATGCTTTTTCTTACTATACGCATATTCATCTTCATCATTACGTAAAATATCGATTCGATTAGACATCTTCATACCTAAACAAAATATGTCCTTTAGCAGAAACAAATACAGAATGCTACTTCAGTGCACTACTAATTGTAATCAGCGTCAAGCGGGAAGTGTAACATAAGCAGTAACAGGGAGTCAAAAAAATATAACGCGGAATTGTTGAGCATTCTGCGGGAAATATTTTATAAACGCGGTAAAATTTTTCACGCAATTATTACACGAAAACAGTCATTTCCTTAGTAACGCTACTACTGATGTAAACGTGACTCCTATCCACTTAAACAATATAAATGGCTCTTCCTTTTTTGCCTGGAAATAGTTTTGCTGATCCAAATGTAAGCACTTTTTAAATTAATTTCTTATATTTAAAATGGTTTTTATTTTATACATCAACAACATGTCTTACAAGCTATATGATAATGGTATATCTCACACACCATTTATTATCGAGTCACGTCACACAATGTGAAATCATGTGAAATATGTATTCATACACAGCATGAAAATTTTAAAATGTTTATAAACCCTGACTCATAAGGTTAGGCTCAGGGTTTGGTTTAGTGTTTGGTTAGGGTATGGCTTTCAATAAAATAAACTTTATTTTTGGGTTCAGCCTGAACCCAAAAATACACAGTCCAACCCTGAACTTCAGGGTTGGACTGTGTAGTTTTAAATAAATTTTGTGCGTTAAACGTGACTCTTTTTTTACGGTCTTACTAAAGGAGGGTGCCTGAAATACACATTCGTCGAAATAACTATAAAAACTTATTTTACCACATTACAAGACTCTAGATATTATCTAAACATATTTACCACGCTACAAGACTACCTTCAAGTCAGGCCCATTTTTAGGTCATTTTTAGGTCCAAGTAAGCCAAAAAAGTTACTATTAATGGCAAATATAGAGCAGAAGCCTTGATTGAAAGTGGAAGTACAAATAAAAATTTCATTGATAATAAATTAGTAAATTTATTCAACTTAAAAGTAATTTATGAAAAAAATGTGATTGGAATGGTATCGCCTTCTTTGTCAGCAAAATCAGATGGATTTTGTTATGTTTCAATAACTTTTCAAAATAAAATCTAGAATAAAGTCAAACTCATGTGCTACATAACTTATATATAGACATCATTCTTGGTACAGATTTTCAACATCATTCTTGTTACTGATTTTCAAGAGTTGCATGAAAGTATTACCATTAAATAGGGTGGAAAATGACCACCGATAGCTATTACAGCAATGAAAACTTAGCCACCAGAATTGTTTGCTAATCTCACCAAAGATTGCTGATTTATTGCCACTAGATCTTGACATTGTTCTCTAAGAGAGAATTTATTAAATCTGAAACCTATTGTTTGGTTGAAGCAGGAATAATAGAGCCAAGTAATGGTGTGCTCAAGGTTTAATAGTAGATAAAAAGACTAAATGTCGTATGGTAGTCGAATATTCTGAAACTATTAGTAAGAATATACAGATAACATTACTCTATGTGGTAATAGTCATAAATAGCATGATGAAAACTTGACTAAATTCAGAATAGCTGCCAAAGATGATAATACATTTATGAGGAGAAGATTTTATAGAGAGTGATTTATGCCTATTTTCAACTAAGACATTAGATTTTTTGGGTTACTGTATATCATATGGTTCTTTAAAAACTGATCTGCAGCAGCTTTTTTCACTTATTAAGTTACCTTCAGCTGATAATGCTAATTCTTGGCAATGGATTATTGGAATGTTCTAATACTATGCAAAATGGATCAGAAAATTTTCAGATAAAGTTGAACCTTTGAATTGTGTTACCTAATTCCCACTCAATCAACAATAAATATTAGGATTTGAAAACTTGAAAAGTTTTCAAATCCTAATATTTATTGTTGATTGTTGAATAAATATTAGGATTTGAAAACTTGAAAAGTTTTCAAATCCTAATATTTATTGTTGATTGAGTGGGAATTAGGTAACACAATTTAGATGAGCTTGTTAAACATGATTTAGATGAGCTTGTTTAATCTTCTGTACAAAACATTGATAAGAATATCCTTTTTACTATAAAGACTGATGCTTTAGATTTTGCCATATCAGTCACACTTAACCAAGACGGAAGGCCTGTTTCCTTCCACTTACGTACTCTTTAAGGTAAAAAATACTATTCCTCAGTGGAGAAAGAAGCCCAAGCAATATTTGAAGCAATAAATCATTTACAACATTTTCTTCTGGATTGACATTTCATTCTTATTACAAACCAATGCTCTGTAGTATTTATGTATTGCAAATCAAACAGTAAAATAAAGAGTGATAAGTTAATGTTTTGGAGAATAGCCTTGTCTCCATATTCTTATGATATTCATTATCGACCAGGGAATTGTAACAGCAGTCCATATATATATTTACTCGTGTTCGGTGTGTAGCAATAAGTTCAGAGTCACTATGTTGCACTTTGTCTTTATTACCTTTGTACCTTATTCAGTGGAAGATGTAAGGCAAATATGCAGAAATAGTAGAATATGTATTGAAATAATACCAAAGTACTACACACCTAGTTAAAGCTAGGGTTGACAAAAAAATCTAACCAAAAAAAAACCCAAGCATATTTGGGTTTTTTTGTGGGACTTTCAAAAAGTATTACATTTTACAACTGATAAGTCTGATTTTAGCTCCTATAAATGCTTCTTTATTAACAAATTGGAACTTTTATACTGTAAATACTCTTGTATACACTGTAATAATATGTAAATGGCATTTAGAATATAATTTTAAAATTAAACAGAATAATCCAAAATTCAATCACCTATTTTTTTTAACTAGTTGGTAATTTATTAATTTTTAAACCATATAGCAAGTTAAATAGTAAAAAGTATTATTGTAAAATGTATTAAAATATTAGGGCAAAACAATGTTTATAAAAGAAAATTCATTCTATTAAATAAATTTCAAAGTACAAGAGATTAGTTATTTAATATCTTTCCTCCTTAACGCCTATATGTCAGAACAAGCGTTTTAGATATGACATTTTATTTTGGTACTTGATCTTTATTTTGTAAAGTTTATGTTATAAACTGCAAAACTCAGTACAAGGGTAAAGCATAACACTATATATAAAAATTGTTACACTTTATTCATGGACTTGTCCTTGAGAAGTGCATACAACTTTAAAACATTAAATACATATGTTATACGCATGCAAGTTTGCAACATGTTCATTCATTCAATGAGAGAACATGTTGGAAAGTTGTATGCACTTCCTAAGAACAAAGTGTGTTGGTGAAAATGATACTCATGCTTATCTGTCTATTCTACAGGTTTAAAAATTTTTATATCAGCCGCAAGTTTACAACATGCACCGTCAATGGGGATGACTATAAGCAGCGGGGTGAAAATGAATCAGTAAGATTACTTAAAGGTGAAGAAACACACACAATAGAGCTATATATTGTGTTATTTTAATTCAGTTGCTTTAAATATAATATACAGAAGCTAATTTTTGGTTGCGCAAATAACTTGCTTTTTTCAGCTTTTCTCTATCCCATATAAACAGCAAGAGTTACGTAGTTTGGGCAGTTTTTTTTTTTTTTTTAAACATCTTTGCTTCCAACAAGGCTGCTTAAGTTAAGTTCACTTCCAACAAGGCTGCTTAGTTAAGTGACTTATCAAGCTATCTTAAGAACCACGTAACAAAACACTATAAAAGTTGCTACACATCAAGTTCAGGTACATATTGTCCTAATAAAATCAAAACTTAGGGTGTAGTGTAGTGCAATTCTCAAATTAGTGAAACCAGAGAGCTAATTTTTTAAACACACTTTTTTTACAATTTATTTTGCATATTTTTACAATACACTAACTAAATTTGCATTTTAAAATACATTTAGAAGTTTTTGTATAGTGTATAGAAAAATATTTATATTAATTTCTTCAGTTAATAAAATTTGAAATTTTTTAATTTTTAATGTCAGTATATTATTTTCCATCTATCACCATAAGTAAATATTTAATATTGTTATAATTACATAAAAGCATTTTCTTAACTATTTTAATATAATTTAAACAAAAAAAATTTAACTTTGAAAAAATATTTATACATATATATTACAATTCTGTAAATACCCTTTTTGTAATGTCACACACGTAACAAAAAACAATAAATAGTTTTATTTGTGAGCAATCTAGAATGCTTTTTTTGAAAATATTTTTAGATATAAGCAAAAAGTATTGAAGAAACAAAATGAAACAAATTTTTTTATGATATTGTGGTAAAATAACTTAAAAAAATTATAAAAAGTTTAGTCACAGACATAACGTAGTTTTAAAATTAATGATATATATGTGACATTACACAGATAAGATCATTAATTTTAAAAAATCAGAAAATAAATAATTGATAAGGATTGGAACTAAATCATAAATCCTATATATAATTTTTTTTTGTGAATATAAATGCTTTTAACATGAATATAATATTGATGTAAATTACTTTTTTAAAAATTATTCTCAATTTTTTTTGAATAAATTAAACAAGAGGACAACCGTAGTAGTATTTTAAGGTTATTTCAGTTTGAAAAGATAATTAAATAATTCTATTAATTACTGATTTTAAGGTCGTAGTAAATTTTAATAGTTTCCTGTTTTAAGTTTAGGTTAATATATAATAAAAATAAAAATGTCTTGAGCTGAGAGATTGAAAAACTTTAAAGGAAAACGAAAAGCTGACAAAAAATACTGTTCAATAAAAATTAAAAGGATTAAGAATCTGTGAAATATAAAAGTTGCAAAAATTAACAGCACAGAAAGGATTTAAAAGAAGAATTTAAAGACCAACAAAATGGTTCAATTGAATGGAAAGAAAAAAAAGCTGAGAAAATATTTTTTGACAATGTTTTTGAGAGAGTCTTACTCTATTTTTCAATCAACCTATGGAGAGATAATGCCTTTCTTTATGTTTTGTAGGCTTAGGCAAAAAAATATACTTTTTTTTGTGAAGAAATACCCACAGACCAGTGTAAGTGAAAACTGCATGAGAACTTTTGCTTATTAGTTAAAGCAATAGGCATCAGCTATATTAGTTCATATTGGGTGTCTTCAATTACGATCCAAAAATGTGTGCATATGAGAAGTAATAGAGGAGTTACTATTTACTTTATCTAAATTTCAGGAAAATGTTCATATAAAAAGAGTTCAAGCAGCTGAATTCGAAAAAGACAAGGGGATTACAGGATTAAGAGTTCTTCAGGTGGATTTTGCTTGCACAGTACTGCTTTATTAAGTAATTATATGAGATGCTTATGTCTGAAAGCTGTAATAATGATACTGAAACTCTTTTCACCGATGGCCCATCATTAGAATTAAAAATAAGTTTATTATGGAAATACTCAACCAATTATCTTTGCAATAAAATAAAATGTTTGAGTGGAATTTTTTTGCAACTTCACTTAGAAAAGGGGCTGTAGATGGTGTTGGAAGAAGAGTTAAGCTCTTGTTGAATAAAATGTTTGAGCAAGAATGAGAAAGTGTGTGTATAAACGTCTATGGATTTTTTCAATGTTTTCAAACCATTAATGAAAACTACTAATATTCTCTATATTAGCAATGATAAAATCATTATTAAATAGACAAAAAAAAACCTTGGTTAGAAGTAAAAAAAACACCGGGAATACTAAAAATAAATCATGCCAATGCATTCAATAAATGCAAGTCATTTTTCAAAACAAGTGACTTAAAGTTATCTGGTTTTCAAATAAACTATATTAATGACATGCAAGCTCCTGAAATATTTCCCCAATCTTCAGAAATAATTTTTAATGATTGGTGCCTTGTGAAAAACAATGAAACTTTGTACCCTGATAAAATAAAGCTTAAAAAGTTGAAACTTTAAAAAGACTATATAACAAAAGTGTTACTCAGTTTAATCTTTATTTTAGTTATGTTAAAAAAATAAAAAAATTGTTTCAAATTTATTAAATTGTTAAAAGTTCGTACAGTTTCACACACGTAACACTAAAGATTATCATTCACTTTTATGAAGTTATTAAAATTTTCAAAAAATAAAAGTTTTTTTTATAAATATTAACATGTTGTCTGTATTACAAAAAAAATAGTTAAACTAATCATAGCCAATTAGCAGAAATGTTTAATCAAAGTTTAAAATTCAAATTTATAGTTTTATACTGGTATGTGCAATAAACATATTAAGAGAAATATTATTTTATATCAGACACATCTCCTACTGTAATGTTAACAATATATATCTTGCATATCTGTAGTAAACAATTTTTTATTGCCCCTTTTATTTAAAAATATTTGTACCAGAGTCACACACATAACATGAGAATCACCCCGTAGCTTGTCTGTATCTAATTATTTGCTTATTTAAAATGACATTTTTTGATCAAGAATTTGAGATTTTTTTGCTAATTATTAAAATTAAGAAAATTAGCTAATGTTATAAAACAAGTTACACTCAAGCAGGCCTAGCAACAGCTGTAAATAAAGTGAAAAATCACGGGTTTACCATAAGAAAGGCTGCCAAAACTTAAAACATTC
This sequence comes from Hydra vulgaris, assembly GCF_038396675.1. Taxonomy (NCBI): domain Eukaryota; kingdom Metazoa; phylum Cnidaria; class Hydrozoa; order Anthoathecata; family Hydridae; genus Hydra; species Hydra vulgaris. The sequence continues at coordinate 31,122,461 of NC_088923.1, forward strand.
CATAAGGAATAAAAAAGAAAAATACATAGAAAAGTAAAACTTGGGGATCAAGTTCCAAAAATGCATAGTGGACAAACCAGATTTATTAGTTCAACAAAAAGTTTATTTGTTCAAACAATAACTTATGTAATTGACTAGAGGAACAAAACTGAGGTGATAAAATGTCTTACAGGATAAAATAAAGAACCTGCTAGTGAAGACACCATAATAGTTCTTAATGAATCCATTTTAGATATTCTTAAGAACAATCTAGGCTTAGGTACAAATTGACTTGCAAAACAAATCTATCCAGAATCTAAGAAATAAAAAAAACATGTTGTGTTCAATGTGCTTATATGTTTATACAAATATACTTATATTTATATAATATTTTAAAAACATGATTATGATCATCAGGCCTAGGACTTTTGAAATGAAGCTGGGTAGTACAATGTTCTGTTTTAAAAAAATTAGCAATTAGGCTAAAAGTTTTCTTCTACAATGCAAAAATGTTTAAAAAGTGCAAGGTTGCTACAACATGCTGCAAACTTGTAGATTACATGTTGTAAACTTGTGAAAACTAGTTTTTGATGTAACATAATGAATATGTTAGTATAAAAATTAGTTTGCAACATTTATATTGTCTTACCAAGTTTGAATAACTCAGTTGCTATAATAATTTTTGTTGTGAGTTTTCTCAGTCAAAAATGTTCTGAATTTTAATTTAATGCAATTAATTAACAAAGTATCAGTTATTAGTAGTGATCGACCAAAATTCTGTTTCGGTATTGGTTTAGGCCGAAATTTCAATTTGAACCGATACCGAAATGTTTTTTCCGGTACTTTTTATAAATTCAGCAAAAACTGAAATTTCGATTAAAAAACATATCGAAAACCAATACTCATCTAGTTTAGAAAAACAGTTATTTTTTAGAATTGTCAAAGAATATTTTGAGAATTTTTACAAAATACCTCAAAAAAATCTTGTTTTGCAGAGAAAATCTGCCAGTTGTTAAATTTTGCTATTAACTTATATCGCGACTTATGTATAATTAAATCTCCATTTGGGATACACGTGTAATTGATTTTAAAATAATACGAGTATAAAAAAACAACAAATGTAAAATTGCATTTTCTAAATAAATTTTTCTAATAAAATAAATTTTGACTAGCTGAATTTTCGGCATCAATTTTGGTAAAATATTTGCAGTAATTTCGTTTTTGGCACCAAAATTGTGTACCCGAAATTTCGGTTTCTTTCGGTTTCGGCTTTTTTTCTGTTTCGGTCGATCACTAGTTATTAGAGTTTTTCAAAACTTTTATCTTTTTTACTTTAGGTTTATGAATAATGTTATGTTTCAATTAAATACTATTTTGTAATATTTCTTTTTAGATTTTTTTCACTTTTAACTTTGCCTTATTTTTGAGTCCTGTCATCTTATTTTTGTTTTTGTATTATTTAAAATCCAGTCTTTTTTTTTAATGGTTTTATTATTTTTTTCTCTTTCCTTCATTCAATTAAGTTTTCATATTGTACTAGATTATAGAGTAAACTTTCATATAATACAAAGTTATTTGCTGTTATAATTATTTCACAAATCACATAAACACATATTAGCACCAATTTGCGTTATTGAGTGCAGGGTATGTTGGGTAGAAATAAGTTAAATATTTTAAATCTAACATCTAACTTTAATTCAATTTATAAAGTTTAATTTAAATAAATTTTAAGAGTTTTAGCAAGAAATAAGTAATAAACGTATGCAAAATTTATTAAAGATTTTGATAATCCTAATTTAATAAAAATGATTTTTTTTATTTTTTATTACATTAAATAAGCGTATTTATTTTATTTTAATTTTTTTTTTATTACAGAAAACCAGGTACCATCTTTCACAAACATTAGGATATAAAAATGGATATACTATTCCAAAAGTTCAGGATACCAATGCTTTAACAGAAAATGATCTTGATGAGTTAGCTAATTATCAACCAACATTAACATATGGTAAAAAAAAAGAATTCCCTTTGGAGCAGTTTTTACCGGCTCATGTTATTTTCGATAAAAAAGTGCTGATGTTTAAAGCATTTTTTAAACAAACTGTTCATGAATCACATGATGAGTTTTATTGTGTGCGTCTTGTAAAAATATATTATTACTTAGAAGATGATTCAATAATGATTTCAGAGCCAGTTGTGGAAAATAGGTAAGCTTTTTGCTGTTTACATCAAAATTATAACAACAGTAAGAATAATGTTAATAATTTTTAGTTACTTTATTGTCATTTTAAATTTAATAATAAATGTTTATTTGAGTCATTATGTCACTATATTTAGTGGGATTCCTCAAGGAAAACTAATTAAACGACAAAGACTTCCTAAAAATGAATTTGGAGACACTTGGCACTGGAAAGATTTTAATATTGGTGCTGAATTGACAATTTATGGAAAGACATTTAAGATATATGATTGTGACGAGTTCACCAAGGTTTTTTTTGTTTTTCAATTAAATATAATATTTTTAATTTTATTTTGTCATATACATGGCTTATAGTATATATGTTTAATTTTATTTTATGTTATAATTTAACCATTTTTTTGAACATTTAAACAGTATTAGAACATTTTTATAAATGCTGTTACTATGTAAGGAATATATGGCATCAGAAGGTATTGTATTAAATCAACCAGAGGAATGCCCATCTGATCTCTACAACATATCTCGTGAACAGCCTCATCGCTCATACAAAACTCCAACTCAATTTGATAAGTTGAAGCAGTTTATTGAATTGGATAGAAAAGTTTTACGTTTTTTTTGCATATGGGATGACAGCGATAAAATATTTGGAGAAATAAGACCATGTGTAAGTGACTTAAAATGTTTTATATTTATTCTTGGTCTCCTTAAAGGAGATTTATATCAATCTCAATTGTATAAAAGTTAAGTTGTAAGCTTAGTTCATAAATTATTATACCACCCTATTTATTAAATTATAAGAAAATTCTATATAATAACAAAAATAAAACATAACTAAATAATTAAAAAAAATTTTTTAAAGAAAAGTTTGAAAAGATTTAAATAGATTTAAACCCGGCTAGAAACCCACTAGTGTATTTTAAGGAATCTTTTTGCACAATGTAACAAATTTACTCATAAAACAAAAATACTCATAATTGTAAGAGAACCTGTTGACAATAATATATTCTTAAAAAATTTAAGATAATAAAATTTTAATTATTCTGTGCACTGCCATAATTAAAAAAAATATGTCATCTATTAGGCTGGTGCAGATGTATTTTTAATACATTGTTTCCAGTTTAGGATGTTGAATGCTGGATCTTCTTGACTCAATGCATGGGTTTTGCTTGTGTCTCTGTTTTTATGACTGGGCAACTCATTCTATTATCTCCTAATGAGGATACAGCTCTAAAACTCAGTTTTATGGTTCTGAGGCCGGCTGGTAGTCAGGTTTCCCAAACTCTGTGGTAGCTCTCAGAGAGGCTGATTCCATCAACAGCTGAAAAATATCAAAGTATTAACAGTGCCATGTTGCGCATGGATGATGTCCCTGTTTGTACTTTTGGTGTGCATTGCGGAGGCCACATTTGGAGCCCTTTGTTACGGCTTAGGGTTTATTAGTAGTAATGAGGCATTTGCTTGGGCTATTAAACGGTGTTCTGAGTACTATCTATGCTTTGAGTCAAGTTCTTAAATCTAATTTAAAAATTAATAAAGTACCAAAAACTATAAAACACAAAAAACCATCATCACCAAGTTCTCTAAACCTATCGTTCACTAATATTTGTGGTCTTCGAAGTAACTTTTCTTCTGTTGAGTCTTATCTCTTGCAAAGTTCACCAGACCTACTTGCTCTTTGTGAGACTAATTTGAGCTTGGCTGTCTCATCTTGTGATCTTAGTGTTGATGGTTATCTCTCTAATTCGTAAAGACTCCAATAGTCACATGGTTGGCCTGGGCATTTACATTCGTAAGAATTCACCCATTTGTCGTGAAACTAGGTTTGAATCCACAGACTATTCTTTCATGTGCTTTCATTTAGCACCACTTCACTCTATTGCCTTTCTCTTTGTTCTATATCGCTCTCCTTCATCTCAAGGCTGCACTCTTTTTGACGTTATTTCTGATCATATTGACCAAGTCCTCTCTCTTTATCCATCAGCTAATATAATTGTTGTCGGTGACTTTAATGCTCACCACTCTGAATGGCTTGGCTCTAGTGTCAGTGACTCTGCAGGCATTAAAGCCCACAACTTTTGCCTTTCTCAATCCCTAACTCAAATAGTCAACTTTCCAACTCGCTTTCCTGACAACCTGAATCATTTACCTTCTCTGCTCGACTTATGTCTTGTTTCTGATCCTAGTCAGTGCTCAGTTTCTCCACATTCACCTTTAGGTTCTTCTGATCACAGTTTGATCTCTCTAAAACTAATATCTCATACTTCTTCATCACCTGAATCCCCCTATTATCGAACCTCTTACAACTACAATAAAGCTGGCTGGGATTCTTTCCGTGATTTTCTTCGTGACGGCCCTTGGGTAGAAATCTTTCGTCTTCCTGTCGACAAATGTGCTTCTTACATAACTTCGTGGATTCAGGTTGGCATGGAATCTTTTATTCCCACTCGACGATTCCAGGTCAAGCCTCACTCTCCTCCATGGTTTTCCTTACACTGTGCTGCTGCGATTGCCAATCAAAACCGTCACTTTCATATTTATGAGCAAAACAATTCTCCAGAAAACAGGCGTCTGTTTATTACTGCTAGAAACAATTGTAAAAAGGTTTTGTCTAACGCCAAAAACCCACTATTCTCAGGTCATGAAATCTCGTATCTCATCTCAAAAATTAGGCTCTCGTTACTTCTGGAGAATCTTTGATAATATCAATAATAAGGGCAAATCTATAGTTCCACCTCTCTTGTATGGTTCAGACTTTGTCACCTCACCTAAAGACAAAGCCAAATTGTTTGCTAAAAACTTTTCATCAATATCATCTCTTGATTCCACTAGTTGCGTTCTACCTGATATTGTCAACAAACAGGTTGATGCATTGCTTGACATTCATATCACTCCAGCATCTGTATCTAAAGTGATTTCCTGCCTAGCGGCATCTGTTATCCCTATCTTCAAAAATTCTGGAGAGCTATCTGATTCGTCTAACTACCGTTCCATAAGTCTTCTTCCTATCATAAGCAAGGTTTTTGAATCTTTAATTAACAAACACTTAATTTCTCATCTTGAATCTAATAACTTACTTTCTGATCATCAATATGGATTTCAATCTTTTCGTTCTTCAGCTGATTTGCTAACAGTAATAACTGACAGGTTTTATCGTGCATTAGATGAAGGTGGAGAGGTTAAGGCCATCGCTCTTGACATTTCAAAAGCTTTTGATAAAGTTTGGCATGCTGGTCTTCTCCATAAGCTTTCTTCTTATGGTGTATCCGGCAACATCTTTAAGATCATTGAATCCTTCCTTTCCGATAGTAGCATAAAAGTTGTCCTCAATAGACAACACTCTTCTTCTTATTCTGTAACTTCAGGGGTTCCTCAAGGTTCTATCCTTGGCCCTATACTCTTTTAATGTACATTAACGATCTTCCAGATATTCTCATCTAAGGTGGCATTGTTTGCTGATGATACTACCATTTATTCTTGTCGTGATAAGAAACCAACACCCTCTGATTGCTTGGAGGGGGCATTTGAGCTTGAAAAGGATCTCACTTCTGCTACAACATAGGCATCACAGTGGCTGGTGAACTTTAATTCAGATAAAACTCAATTTTTTTCAGCCAATCGTTATCACAATAATTTAGATCTTCCTATATTTATGAACGGTGATGTACTCGATGAGTCACTTACTATTCATATTCTAGGATTAACTCTTACTTCCAATCTTTCTTGGCAACCATCTATCAAATCAGTTGAAAAATTAGCATCTGCTAAGGTTGCATCTCTCTATCGAGCTCGTCACTTTCTTACTTCGGATTCTATTCTCTATCTCTATAAATCTCAAATCCGGCCTTGTATGGAATACTGTTGCCATATCTGGGGCGGATCTTCTAATGATGCTCTTTCTCTTTTAGACAAGGTGCAAAAACGCATTGTAAACATAATTGGACCTGCTCTTGCAGCCAACCTCCAACCATTATCACATCGTTGTAATGTTGCTTCTCTTTCTCTTTTCTACAAATACTATAATGTGCACTGCTCTAAAGAACTAGCGTCTCTTGTGCCATCTAAAATTCATTCTCGTATTACTCGTCATTCAATTAAGTGTCATCCTTTTTCTGTAACTGTTCCTAAGTGCTCCAAAAGCGCTTATTTGTCTAGTTTTTTTTCTCGAACATCAGCTCTTTGGAATTCGCTTCCTTCATCTTGCTTTCCTGATTCATATAATTTGTAATCTTTTAAGTTGTCCGTCAATCGTTATCTTGCTCTACAATCTTCATCTTTTCTTTTTCAGTAACTTCCAACTTTAATTAGTGGCTGCTTGCAGCCTTGTTGGAAATGAAGATGTCAAAAAAAAAAATGTCTCCTATGACTTTTGTATATTTAATTTATTAGCTTATTTAAATTATGATTTAAATAAATAAACTTACCTATAAATTGGTGATATTGCTAATCATTGGTTTTCTTCATATATTAGGGATCGCACTCAGTTTGTTTCAGTTAATGGATTTGAATCCACGCATAAAGTTATTAAATATGGCGTTCCACAAGGTTCTGTTCTTGGACCGTTCTTGTTTTTGTTATATATAAATGATTTATCTTGTTCATTAAAAAATTCTATGGTACATCATTATGCTGATGATACCAATCTTTTATATATCAACAAATCACTTACGACTCTTTGTAAAAAAGTTAATCAAGATCTTCATCGCTTATATAACTGGTTAACTAGTAATCATATTTCATTGAATGTCAATAAAACTGAATACATTATTTTTCATTCCCCTCAAAAAACTATTGATAATATTAAGAGTAATGGAAAAAAACTTTTTACGTCAAAATATATTGAGTATTTTAGAGTATATCTTGATAAAAACCTTGGTTTAATTAACTGTATCATCTTTGATTTTTTCTTTATTTATTATTTATCTATATTATATTTATTTATTATTGTGTTATTAATGCTACATTTTATGTTATTATGATATTTAATTATTATGTATGATATGTACATACTGTTTATATTATGTTGTAATTATTCCTAATATTATTGATACTTTATTATTATTGTTATTATTTTGTAGTATTAATAATATAATTATTACATATATCATTATTATTTGTTTAACAATCTTTTCTTTTTTTTCACTCTTATTTATATTTTTTATGTTTTTTAGGTGTCACTCCATTGACTAGTTTGTAACTATATGAGTGACACCTAACCAAATTCTATTAATTTACGATGAGCATTTGTAAATTTTTGTTTATATGGTTGAATAAAAAAAAGAAAAATTCAAAATAAATTTTTTTATTTGGAGGTAAATTTAGGCTAAAAAAGGAAAAAATGACTATTTGGCTTATTTTAGTAATATTGACAACTGCGGCAGCATAACTTTAGTTATGGATTAGTTAAAGAGCTAAATTTATTTGAACGGCTTTATCATTATGTTAACAATTATATTGAATAATTATTTAAATTAACAGCCTTTAAAATTATTAAAAATAATTTATACAACTTTTAATTATATAATTGTTTGTTAAAAGGTTAAGAAATGTTTACATTTCCTAACCTTTATAAAGGTTTACTTTTTCAATTAATAAAAACAAATGTTTTTTGTATAGTATTTATAAAATATTCAAAAAATTTAGCTGATTGGTTGCTTAATGGTACCATTATAGGTGTCAATCAAAAATTATTAATTAATCCATGGTATCCAAGAAACTGACAGAGCACATCGGTACTTTATCTATAAAGAATGTATCTGTTTTCATCAATTACTTTTCTTAATCCAGAAATATAGTGTTTATCTAAAGATTACAGTTTCAATTTTGACAAAATTGTGTCATTACAGCCAGCTAGAAATAATGTAAATGCGATTTCAGTAAACCGTGGTTAATCTTGATTTTTTGTCTCCATTAGATTTATGCATTAGATATATATCATTTATGCTTTATAGGTCTTCATTACATACATTAGACACAACCTCCTAGTTCATCAATATACTTGTATAGAAGCTTTGATGTTAATGGATTAATGCACATACCTGCATATTATTGTTCATAATCATTGTATTTCATCATCCTCATTTTCCTCAAAAGCAATACCTGCAATTCTGGTGAGCCAAACAGTTCATATTTTATACATTGAATGAGGTATAAGCACTTCATTCATTTCAATGCTTTTTGAATCTACTGACCACACTTCTCCTATCATTCTGAAGAAACAGGTTAATCCATTGTTAGATATCCAAGTCACTCCTGCTTCTTTTACTAAAGTTATTTCTCACTTAAACTGATACTATCATACAATACAATGTATAACTGATACTATCATACAATGATAATACTATCATTGTTCATACTATCATTGTTCATACTATTATTGTTCATACTATCATTGTTCATACTGTCATTGTTCATACTATCATTGTTCATACTATCATTGTTCATACTGTCATTGTTCATACTATCATTGTTCATACTATCATTGTTCATACTATCATTGTTCATACTGTCATTGTTCATACTATCATTGTTCATACTATCATTGTTCATACTATCATTGTTCATACTATCATTGTTCATACTATCATTGTTCATACTGTCATTGTTCATACTATCATTGTTCATACTATCATTGTTCATACTATCATTGTTCATACTATCATTGTTCATACTATCATTGTTCATACTGTCATTGTTCATACTGTCATTGTTCATACTATCATTGCTCGTACTATCATACAATGATAATACTATCATTGTTCATACTATCATTGTTTATACTATCATTGTTCATACTATCATTGTTCATACTATCATTGTTCATACTATCATTGTTCATACTATCATTGTTCATGCTATCATTGTTCATATTGTCATTGTTCATACTATCATTGTTCATACTATCATTGTTCATACTATCATTGTTCATACTATCATTGTTCATACTATCATTGTTCATACTATCATTGTTCATACTATCATTGTTCATACTATCATTGTTCATACTATCATTGTTCATACTATCATTGTTCATACTGTCATTCTTCTTACTATCATTACCAAACTCTTTAAATCTTTAATTAACAAGTTTATATCTCACCTTGAGTCTAACAGTTTACTTTATGCCAATTAGCATGGATTGCTATCCTTTTGTTTTAGTGCTGAACCTTTATGTTATAACTGTTAACTGTTGTAATAGAAAGGTTCTATTGTGCATTAGAAATAGGAAGGCAAGGGCTAATGGTCTTGACATATTAGAGACTTTTGATGAAACTAGGTATACTAGTTTTTTCCATAAGCTTGCTTTATATGGTGCATTTGTGAAAGTTTTTAAAATTATTTAATTTCAGTTGTCCTTGATAGCTGACATTCTTCTTCATTTTCAGTAACTTCCTTGATTCTGTGTTGTTTCTCATTTATATTTAATGATAGGCAGTATCAGCCCAGAAAAGCCAATTAAAATGAGAAAAGACTTAGATAAACAAGAATTACCTAAAATATATAGAAATGCAGTTTATATATTTCAGCTAATTCTAGACAGACAACTGGTTTTATTTATTATCATAAATAAAATCAGTTGTCTGTTAGCTAAGCCAAATTTTTCTAAAACAAGAATATCATCTATATTTAGATAACTATTACACTAAAGTTGTTTTTTTTGAATACCTTCATGAGAATAAGGTTTACAAAACAGGTACTGTAATAATTCATCGAAGTCAATTTCCAAAATATCGCTATACTTCCAGTTGCTTCAAAGGTAGAGGGTGTAGGTTTTGGCCAGATAAGCAAAATTGGTAAATCCTTTTTCACAGTGCACTGTGATAAGACTGTAAGGACTTAGATCACCTTAAATATTACATTAATAAAAGAGTACCTTTATGAAAATAAAGTTTACAAAACAGGTACCGCATTAGTTCATAGTGATCAATTTCCAAAAAATCACTGTACCCTGGTTTCAACTTCAAAAATGAAGTTGCTTTGAGAGTAGAGAGTGCTGTATATCACATTTAAAATATCAAATTTAAAAAGTTGTTAGTCAAGTAAAATGAGGAAAAATTCTGAATTAGCTGCAGCTAATTCAGAATCAGATTTGGATATCTTAGCGTCAGCTCTTTTAATTTGCATTAATTCTGCCATATATTTGCATTATATTTTAATTTTATCATAAATTTTCATCAAACAAACATTTTGTGCTACTATATTCATTTTCTTTAGCTTGCCTATAATTAGGGTTAGGACTATTGTAATTGTAATGGAAACAATAATAGTAACAATAATTATTATTATTGTATTAACTTAATTTAGAAACAATAACAATACTTGTGATTTACAACTATTGTAATTCTGTAATACAATAACAATAAATATTGTATTGCAATTCATCTTTATAAAACATTAACAATATCTGGAAAAAAAATGTATTGTAATAACCCACTACAATAACAATAAATATTGTATTGTAATTCGTCTTTGTAATACAATAACAATATATTGCTATTGTAATAAAAGACATTAACATTTTTATTTAAGAAGAATTATTATGTTTAACTGTTTGTGTTACTAAAGTTAATTTTCATATATATTTTAAGTTCCTTTGCCGCATTAAAATCAAGAGGAAAAAATAAAAGAGCGGAATAAAATAATTTATGAATGTTATTTTTCATAATAGTAAGGCTATCATCAGACAGGCAATACTTTGCGGCCATTTAGAGCTTAGAAATACATAACAAGATAGATGATGCGAAATCTAAATATGTAAAAAATAAAATTTGCAATATATTGCAAATCCGTAAATAAAAAATAGCAAAAATAATAGTAAGTTTGTCAGAAATGAATATAAATACGTTAAAATACGTTAGCTTTTCTACTTTAATGTAAAGTAATACACTACAATAGTTATTGTAATTGTTTTCATCAAAACAATACAATAGTTATTGTAATTTTATTGTATTGTTAGAAAAAAAACAATACAATACTTATTGTAATTGTTTTTCATCACAGCAATACAATACCAAAATAAAATTTTTTTATTGTTTCTGTAATACTACAATACAATATTATTGTATTGTAATGTGTAATTGTATTTAATTTTTAAAATTACAATAGTCCTAACCCTAGCCATAATGACCCACTGGTAATTCATCTGTTTGCTTTATACCAACTGGTAAATAATTGGTCTACTTATTTTTATTAGTTGCTGGTAATGCCAGTTTTGCACATTTCATTCGCACACACACACTTAGACACAAGAACATTATGTTATATGGCCATCACTTAAATTATTGATTATTGTCGATTATTGTCTGAGAAAAACTAAATACTTATTTGAAATTTAAATTGATCTTAGCTTTATTAATCATTTTAAAAAGGCAATAAAAGTGACAAATTGTACTTAATCAAATGTGGTCTAAAACAGTAGCATATAACTATTTTTTGTTTGAATTTATTTGTCATAAAATATATGTTAAAACGCTGTTTACAAAATAAAACATATTAAAAACCATGAAGAAGACGGTACTAAGATAATGTCAAATTAATGAGATAAATCAAAGTTATGAAACTTAAACCAATTTTTATGGTTTGAACTAAAGTTTCCACTGTGTAACCCACTGCTGTGTTTATACAAATTTTTAATATGAGATTTTATGCAAAAAATCTTTTTTTCATTTAAATTCTTTGAATTAAGTCTTTTTGTTTTATTTTAGATTTTACATTTTTTTTTGGTTGATAATACTATGGAAATTCGAGAAATACATACTCCTAATGATGGAAGAGATCCATTTCCAGTTTTTATTGGTAGAAGAAGAATTCCTATTGACTTAAATAATATTCCTGGTAAAAATAAACTATAATATATATAATATATTGTTACTCTCAGGTGCTTAATTCAAAGTGCAATGGAAATAAAAAGGTGGGGGTAGACAATTTTGTCTAGATCTAATAAACAAAAGGTCTTTACAAAGAGGTGGGTGGGAATTTATTTTCAAATCTAATAAATGAGGGGTTGTATTCATAGAAGGTGGTGTAGCTTATGACTTGTATTTTATAACAGCTGTTTTATCATAATTTCAATAAGATTTAATATGCTATATAAGTTTTGTACTGCACAGTGGTCTAAAATGCCAAAAAATCTGGTCAAAATAATAATTTTTAAAGGAAAGAAAATATGAGTTCTTAGTTTTCTCCTAACCTCTAGTATATTGAGTTTTTTGAATTAAGTGATGTAATTTGCCCAAATAGTGTTTGTTATGGAAATCATTTTGCTCTAAAATCAGTGTTATATATGTGAATATTAGGGGTTGATTCAGTATTTTTTTTTCATATTTGAGTTAAGTAACTTCCAGGTAGGTTTTAAACTCCAACCTTTTGTATTTTCATACTTATGTCATATAAAGATATTTTCCCCAAAATTGTGTTCTTTAGAGCCTTGAAACCAAAAATACCAGAAAAAGTAGGCAACAACTGCCCACTTGTGAGGGAAATTTGTTTTTCAAAATATAAATTCTAATATCCTGAATAGATGAATAATATCTTGTTTAAAAGTTATATCTAATTTAAATTTACAGCCCTCGTGGTTTTGAGGGTTGTAACTTTTGAATGCTAGATGACGGAAAAATCAATTCCCCTCACATTTAGGCAGGGGATACATACTTTTTAGGGCATTTTTGTTCCCAGTCAATTTTTGGCAAAACACTCTTAATGACATATGTATGAGCATACAAAAGTTTGGAAAAGTTACCTTAAAGTTATTTAACCCAAACACCAAAATATCCTAGATCCACTCCTATTTATATAAATTTTTATTTATATAAATATTTATATAAAGAATTTTATTTTACTAGAATTGAAACTTGAAGAAAATAAAAGATATCTTTGTAAAACGCAGGGATACGTAGTCAATGTTAATAATTATTAAAGACTAATAGTTGAACTATAATAGTATTCGAAAGTAGTTGCTAACATATTCTATCATTTTTTTGAAAGCTTGCTTATAATTAAGTATAAATTTATTATATATATTGAAAGTTTACTTATAATTAAGTATAAGTCATTTAAATAAGTATAAATTATTTAAAATAACGATCAATTTGGACTTAAGATGTTAAAATATATTTCTTTTATCATTTACATTTTTAAGTACCTACTTAACACTCCTGATTTCAGTTTTATAAAGTTAACATTTTATTGTAAAGTAATTTTCTAGGAAGTTAACAGTCTTATACCGGAGATAAAATAAAAGAGTGATAATTTTGTTACAAACAATGTTTAAATGACTGCTCCATTTAAAAGGGGCTGAGTAATAGAAATACTAGGTGTGCATCTCAAATGACCAGTATGTGTACTTTCAATATGAGTAACTAAAGTTTGATAATTAAAAATTTGAGTTTTAACCTAATAATTCCCACAAATAATTCCCACTGTGTTGTAATGTTAAATAAACACAACTAATAGAAAAATAACAATATATAACATCTTTTATATATAAGCCATCTTTTATATTTATTATATATAATTGCCACATATATTTAAAAACACTGTTACTGTTCATCCACAAATAACAAATTTTTACATCTTCACATCTCTGGAATGTATTGGCTTTTGCCTCCTTGTCAACTATTCTTCGATTCTGGGTATGTTCTTCTTCAGTTAAAAGTAGTTTGGACGTATCAAGTTTATCACTAATGATAGGATCGAGTTTCTCATTACTGATGGTATCATAATGTATACTATCTTCATTAATATATTTAAAACTATCCTAGGATTAGTTAGGCATTTGTATATTTGGTCTCAGTGTGCTAATGTACCTGAAGAATTATTCCTTAATATGATTGCAGTATTTTGCCCGGCCTGAGAGATAAATAAGCTCAAGTTTTGAATCTGGTCTTTGGCTATACCATAAGGGTGATCCACTTTCAAAGCTCATTGTGAGAGGAGGTCTTAACTGCCTCCCTATCATCTAGGAAGGACTCCTTGATCTATCTGCATGAGGTATTGGTCTGTAACTAAAAAGCATCCTACTTAAATATCAATATATTAAACCTTTATTCAGTGAATAAGCTTTTGAACTCATCTTGACTGTCTCTACCATTCTTTTAGCTACTCTATTAGATTAAGAATGGTGGGTTCTTATAAGGTAAGCAACCTATTTTCTTCAGCCACTGGTATAAAGTAGTATCATTAAATTCTGCAGCCTTATCTGATACCAAAACTCCATTTCTTGAAAAGACACTTTGTAGTACTGCCTTCACTGTGGTAGCTTCATGGTTGTTTATCTTAATAAAGGCCATCCAGAAAAAGAATTAAAAACAGTCCAACACCCTGTATATAGGCATGAACCATATGCACTCTGTACCAAAGTTTGTTTTCGTTTGGCTATGTATGTAATGTCCTCTCTTTCTTCACCTTTATCTCCACACATTATTCACAGTTTTTTATATATTCTTCAACATCTTGACAGTAGCCAGGCCACCAAACTTCCAATTTTAATATACATCAAGTTTGCATTGTGCATGAATGTCATCAAGGACTGATTTGATGAACTCCTTTCTCATTGTTTTAAGAGATACAATAAGATCACCATTACATACAATTCCCTTTTCAATAGTCAATTTGTTCCTGTTAGATTTATAAGGTCTTTTTGCCACAGCATCTGCTCCAATTATTTTAACTAATTTTGGTTTTGATATCTATCAATACTCTATCTATTTCTGTTTCTTTTATTATCTACTCAAGATTCACAATATCTGACTCCACTAAGTGTATAAAAGTTTCTTTGTCTTTTTCCTCATCTTGTGGTAGAAAAGACAATCTTGATAATGCATTCGCAAGAGGAATGTTTTCTCCTTTTTTATAGCTGACATTGTAATCAAATGCCATCAATTGCAGGGCCCATCTTAAAATTGTAGGTCAAAATTTAAAATAAGTTAGTTGTACGCCATTTTTTAACAGTATATTTGCTTTGTAATTAATTAAATGCCCATAAATAATAGGTTTTATACTTTTATACAAAGTTAATTTTACAACTTTGTTGTAAAATTAACTTTGCTGTAAAATTAAGTTTGTTGCATTAACATTTAATACATCCATACCAATTAAACCATAATTCTTTGCACAGTCTGCAACAATAATTTGTACAATATTCATTTTAGATTCAGTTTCCAAAAGTTGTCTCAAATTCGCCTAGGACTTTAATTATTGTATCATCGAATGTTATCAGTCTGAGATTTTTGTAATTTAGTTTAGACATTATTTCCCAAAAATTTTTAGGTATGACCTGACTTCCAGTATCAACTTGTATTTTTATATTGTAATCATTTATTTTTACATAAATCTCTGAGTTTGTATCATTCATGTTAATGGAATATACACTAGCATCATCATTCTCCATTTTCTCTACTTTTCTTTTATAATTAATGTTTTTAAAGTGGTTCATTTTTCCACATTTTTTACGACTTTTCCCAAATGCTGGCCATTTTTTTGGTTGGTGTTAAAGGCCACAATATTTACATTTAATTGTTTTATTTTTATTTTTATTGGTATAATTAACTGCAAGGAGGTCTATGTTTATCTCATCTTTTAATTTCTTTGACTGTATGGAAGCTAAAAAGCATCTAATCCATCCTTCTGTATTATCTGGATTACCTAAAGTCAAATCGGATTCTACTTGTAGCGCCATTGTTATATCATTAACAAAACAAGGCTACTAGAAAAATAACAATACAACACATCTTTTATATGTAAGCCACCTTTTATATTTATAATATATAATTGCCATATATATAAAAACACTGTTACTGTTTGTCCACACATTACAAAGTTTTACAGCTTCACACACTGTACTATGGTGAGAAATATTATGTACTTGGTAGTGAAGCCAGTTTCTCATTTTTGATGAAATAAAGATTTACAAGATTTTATTTATAGGTCGACAGTTTTTATAGTCGGATTACATTGAAAGTTTTTACTTTTTTATCAGTGAGTTTGTATTCTCTAATTTTTATAACTGGTTTACACAGCAAGTTTTTTTTTTAGTTTTGAGATTTTTTTTGTTGATTATTAACAAGTAAAAGTTAAAGATAAAAATTGATATATTTCTCATAATTTAGTTTTGCAGTGATGAAGAACTTAATTCAGTTTTTAAATAGTAAATAAAAAAACATTATATTATATATCCTGATTTACTGTTTTGTAAAACTTTAAATTTTGTGTGTTCAAGTTTAGAAAAAAAAAAGTTTTTTGATTACTTCTTTAGTTTCCTTTCCTGCAATTTGTATGGAATTATCTGAAAATGAAATAACTGAATGGTTCGAACCGAAGCATTTCAAAATTGGGGAAACATTGTTTATCCTAGGGCGTCGTTTTCTCCTTTATGACTGTGACAACTTTACTAAATCTTACTATAGAGAAAAGTTCAATGTTCAAGAATTTACACCATTAGATGTAACAACAAAGGTTACTAACTTGAAGGAAAAGGTAAGTTAAAAATTCTTTTACTGAAGTGTATGATCTAATATTAATAATATCTTAAATGTACAAGATCAAAAAAAAAATTTTGGCTTGGCTTTTTTTGACTTGAAAAAATATATGAAACAAATAAATAGTTTCTTAAAATCCTTGAAACTTGTAGACACATTATTGCATTTTAAAAGTACTTTACATCATTTGACATTAATATTATTTTATGCTGTTTGAGTATGTTTATCACAGTTGTTTTTTTTATTAATAAATAATTACTAGGTTGCATAGTTTGAATCTTTTTTTTTTATATAAATTAGTAGATGTTTATTAATACACTTTTTGTAAATTCTTAACACTCTGCTTTAAAAAACCTCTAGTTTAGTTTTAGAAACTAGTCTAGTTCATGCAGCTTTGTATAAATGTTTATCTAAGGATGCATTTAAAACTTTTTTTTTTTTTTTTTGCGTTTATATACTTATATAAGTGTTTTGTATTTGTATTTGTTTAGCAAATTCCTCCATATAATGGTTATGGGTCATTAGAAGATTCTTTACAATCATGTTTATCTTTAATACCCCAACCTCCGAAAAAAGATTTTATTAAAATTCTAGAAAATGCTAATAAAGTGTTACGTTATTTAGCTATTATGGTAAGTTGTAAACTGCTATCTTAAAATATATTTGTAATTTTTCACTAAAATGTTAAAAAAGCTTTTCATTACTATTTGTTTTGTTGACTCAGCAACAAATAACTTAAACATTATTTAAATAATACTAAAATTTAAGTCATAAATTTATTTAAATAAAATAAATAGGTAAAGATAAAATAATAATATTCGAACTAAAATAGTTTTACCTAATTGCAAATGATTGTTTTCTTTTTTTTGTTAGTTATTTTATTTTAGAAATCTGTTCATGCTGAAGATAAACTTAGACATTTTATCATCTCTTACTATCTTTCTGATGAAATGATAGCAATTTATGAGAAATCTCAGCGAAATTCAGGAATATTAGGAGGAAAGTTTTTAGAACGTACTCGTGTCCAGAAGCCAGGTTCACATGTTGACTCACCAGAATTTTATACACCAGCAGATTTTGCCATTGGAGCAGTGATGGAAATATTTAAACATAGGTTTATTATTACTGATGCAGATGAATATGTATTAAAGTACTTAGAGTCTGGAAAATTTCCAATATCTACAATAAACTCTATTAGAATTAAACATGGTAAAGAACCGTTAGAAACCTTAGATGGGATTAACACTTTAAAAGAAAATGAGTTGATGAGTAATAGTAAACATTATTCTGAAAGTCAATCAAGGTAGCTATAAAATTCGCCAGTTATTTTTATCTTTTATTTTTTTGTTTATTAACTGCAAGCACCAATTTAACATGTAATGACAGAACTTTTAATTTTTAAACATTATGGTTTACTCTGCCTTCTTGTCATCTGATCCTCTCTATCCAGCCACTTTTTTTAGCGGCACACACATCTGTGTAATTTATATATTTTAAATTATATCAATATTGATATTATTTTATATTATTAAACTTTCTTTATACATAAAACGCACAATTATTGTTTATATGTACTAAAAAAAACTTTATTCTATTAAAATATGACTGTAAAACTCAAATATTATGCAGCTACTACCATTTTAAACTATTTATTTAAAAAAAAAGAAAAATCAAAATATTTATAGTTTACATAACAATTTTGAGTCACTTCTTGTTAAGTTTAAAAATTTGACTTTATCCTTACTCCTTTATATTAATTTATAGACTATATATTATCTATAAAATTATATTTAAACCTTTATACAGTGAACTCCTGATATCTCGAACCCCAGATAACTTAAACTTCTAGTAACTCAAAGTACTTTTGAGTTCCCTTGAACCCTATATATAATAATATTTTCTGATAAAAGCCATTTGATAACTTGAATCCCTATTAGCTCAAACATTCACTAGGTTGAACCGTTTTATTTGTTCTCATGGCTAATCTTTGTCTGATAACTCAAACTTTAGAAGAAAAATAAAAACAAAATCTTAGTAAAAGTTATAGTTTATAGAATAAGTTATACTAATGTGCATTGGAATATTATAATAAAAGTTGTTGTGTTAAGCATCTGATGGTTGGCTTGATCATTGGAAAAACAGGTATAAAATTTCTTTCAAGAGGGAATGTGGAGAGGGTAACTCTTATTGAGATGACTATATTATAAAAGGAAACAACTCTTCCTGCAATTTTATCCACGTTTAAACTTCATGAAATTTATAATGTAGATGAATTTAGATTATTTTTTTACATGCAACCTAATAAGTCACTGAATCTTCGATCTGACACTTGTATAGAGGAAAAGCACAGTAAAATTCGTCTTACTAGGATAGCTGCAGCAAATGCAGTGGGTGATATCCTATGTTTGTAATACGTAAATCAAAATCACCTCGTTGCTTCAAAAGAGTTAAGCACTTACCTTGCTTTTACCTTACCTTGGTAGAGAAATCAAAATAAAAGCTGGATGGATAGCGTACTGTTTGAAGAGTAGATATAGGTAATGGATACAAAGTTTACAAAAGAAAAGAAGAAAGTAGTATTTATAATAGATAAATACGTTGATAAATTGTTGGGTGCGCTTGGCACCCAACGATTGGTAATCTAAAATCTATTGAGCTCATTTTTTTACCACCAAATAACACCTCTCAACTTCAACCAATGGATTAGGGAGTTATACAGTTTATTTGGCATTATAAAGACCAGTTGTAGCTATCAATAATAAAAAAAGATCTTCCTGTTTTTTTAGTTTTAGATGCAATGAAAATGCTTGATCTTGCACGGCAAAAAGTAAAAATCTCCACCATTATTAATTGTTTTGCAAAATCAGGAATTTTGGAGGATCAACAAAAACCTGCCCATTTGAATGAAGACGACGACCCCTTCAAATAGTTTCAAGATCAGATAGAAAAACTTGATAATTTTTATCCTCCATCTACAACAGCTGAAGATGTCATTTCTGTAGATAAAAACTTAATGAGAACAGTACCTTTAAAACAGTACCTACTAACAAATAAACAGTTGATAAAAGTAAAAAATGCAGCAAATGAACATAATGCTAATGACGAGGAAAATTAAGATGATGATAATGCGATCAATCTAGTTTGTCTAAAAGTTTGTGATGTTCAGGAGGCACCTAAATGCCCTTTAGTCTTAATGGTGAAGACTTTCAACAAAAGCTCGATGCAGTCTCAATTATGTTCAATATTGTCAAAAGTTTATGTTATAGAATGTCCTCATACTCGAATATTCGCAAACTCTATTTTCTCGGTACCTTGAAGGTTTGAGACGGAAAGAGTTCACTGTATTTAAATATTATTTAGGAGTTTCTAATTAAGAAATATGATTTTATTAATAATATACTCATGTGTGGAAGAATTAGTCAAAATTTAGCTGTAATTATTTTTTATTTTTTCTAGGACATAATATATATATAGTCCACTATATAGTTACTATATGGCCCGCTACATAGCTTTTAAATAACCCGATATATAGGTACTACATAGCCCACGGGCTACCTACTCACTACATAGCTATTACAAATTATGCGACAACATAACCTTTAATATAGCTACTACATAAATTGTTACATAGTAACTACATAACCTACTCATAGCTACTACTTGGCCAGCTACATAACTACTACATAGCCCTTGGCCTGCAACATAGCTCACTACTTAGCGGCCTGTAGCCCGCCACATGCTTAGTAGATATATATATACATATATCCAATATATATATATATATATATATATATATATATATATATATATATATATATATATATATATATGAATATGTATATATATATATATATATTCTTGAATGTAGACATCATGTATGAGAGTATGTAAATTTTTTAAAAAAAAACAAAAAAACTTTAAAGCTGAAGACGCTGGTCACAACAATCCAGCGAAAATTTCTTTAATAAAAATAAAAATAAATTTAGTATCGAGAGAAACTCGTATTAATTGATGTTTATAAAATAATAATAATAATATATATATATATATATGTATGTATGTATGTATGTATGTATGTATGTATGTATGTATGTATTTTTTTTTTCAATAAAACGATTATAAATCATTATTAAATTGATTTTTATAACTATTTTTTTTTGTTAAGATCCCTTTCAGATCGATTATAATCAAAGTTCATTTTTTACTTTTTCTCTATGCAATATAGTTTTCTAGTTTTTTACCTTAGAAAACGTAAATGCCCACATAACTGCTATGTTTTTATTTTATAGACAGGCTAGTAGGATAGCCGGCGCAATCACTGGAAGAATTAGTCAAAGCTTTAAATAAGCTTTAATTATTTTTTTATTCTTTCTAGAACATAACTCCTATATAGCCCGCTACTTAATGGCCCGTTACATATCTTTTAAATAGCACAATATATAGGTACTACATAGCCCGCGGGCTACCTGCCCGCTAGATAGATATTATACAACATGCTACTACATAACCTGTTATATAGCCCGCTGCATAGCTAATACATAGTCCGTTGCCCGCAACATAGCTTCTACATAAGCACATAGTCGTCTCCACGCTTATATATAAAAAATATTACGCTAATTTTAATTAATTTATGTAAAATAAAAGTTGCAAATGTAAAAAAAACAATTTAATTACAAAATAATTTTAAATTAAATATATTTGCGATATCAAATCAAATGTTGCACGCGTTAATTTAATTTGACGCCAAATAAATTGCAATAAGTTTCCTAAAATTCATTGATATAAGAAAACAAAATATTCTAAAAATAAGTTATGACAACCAATGTAACGAAACTCTAAACTAGCAAAATTTCTGCATTATGGAAATGGCAGCAGTTATTCATTAATTGTAAAGCTTTAAAAGTGTTAAAAAATAAAGGATTTTTATCATTTAAACATGTTCAAACATTAAAATAACTGTCCCGTTATGCCCCACTGTCCCGATATGCCTCACTCTACCCTAGTAGCCCATTATTCCGACTAAGCATTCCTTTTTTAAAAATATTTTCATTTTTATGTAAAGCTTCTGTTTGAATTTCTGCATATTTCATATAAAATAATATTTTTTACTCTAGATACACAAAATACGATCCAGAATATAAGTGGAAGGTATAAGTTTACGTTCAGGAAGCTTTTCTCATATCTATGTTTTTAGCTATTTTTTTATTTTAGTATTATGCAAAATATATTTTAATTTTATAGTAATTTATTTTATAAAAAATTATCAAATAAACTTTTTAAACGCTGGGAGTGTAAAAGTGGTATATATATATATATATATGTATGCATGTATGTATGTATGTATGTATGTATGTATGTATGTATGTATGTGTGTATGTATATATAATAAAAAATTATCAAAGTACATTATAAATTGTAATTAATGTGTAAAAATTTGTAACTGTAAATAATTACATTGCTGTTGTTTTATGTTTCTAATTTTGAAAACTTCTAAAAAATCTAGATTAATCGCGTTTAGATGGCAATTATTTGCGCTAATTTTTTAAAATATTCAAAAATCTTGTACTGCACCATTATATATTCTTTTATGCACCACGGTACTTTACTACTAAGAAAACAAAGGCTTTAATTTAAATAAAACAAATGGCAGATTAAAGTTTTTAACTATAGACAAAAAATCCAAAAATATTAGTCTTGTGTAATTTATAGTTCCAAAGATATCAAAGAGCTCCAAAATCAGTATTTAAAGTTACATAATTAGATTTAAAAAGCGAATTGCCTCATTAAAAGTTTTTTTTTTTTGATATGCTCTGATAACGTAATATAATCACATGAAAAGTTATTAAATATCGTTTGAAAGCTAATCAAGTCTAATTTCCAATGACAGAAATAAGTTTAATAAATCTTATAAAGTTTTGAAAATCACTCATTAAAAAAAAAAATATTGGTACAAAAACAATAACAATTGATTTTGATGAAGTCGGAAAAAAAATCCGTTTAAAATCTTAACTTTACAAAAAATTAAAGTTCAATATATCCTTAATTAACTGCTAAAATAAAACTGGCTGACTCGAAAAAAGATATGAAGATTTAAAACTGTCTCATGCTGAAAATGCAATCTGATAAACTTTTAATCCGTTAACAAAATGATCATTAGCTACGATATTAGGTAGTAAGTTAAAATAATACTTAAATCCGCCGTGTAAAAGATTGTCTATGTGCCAAATTTCAGATTGATTCCTCATTCCATTCATTAAATATATAAAAATTTAACAAAAAAGAATGTTGCAAACAAGTTGGCATAAATAAGAAAACTAAAACCTGAATATTTTTTATTTATTTAAATCTTATGCTCTTACATCCAGAGATATTTTGACTTAGCATAGGAACAGCAACAAATAGTGATCCAAAGTAGCGTCCATTATTGACTAACATTTTTCCTTACCGAATTAGTACTCAAGCGTTGAGTTGGCGGTGGAGTAGAACTCGTATCGCACATTAGTCCGGGTTGTAACAATTCGTTTGGCACTCTAACCAGCTGAGTTATCTAGCCAATATCTCATGAACCTTAAGGAGTTATATTGAGATGTAAATAAAAGTAGTTGTAAAGGAGCTGTAAATAAAAGTAGTGACGATAACTCATCAGATGAGGATAACTATATTTATTAATTTAATGAAAACTTTAATACAGATGTAGAAGTTAATAATGATTAAAATGATTATAAAGCAAAGAATTTTATCTGAAAAATGGAAATAACTTTGGAAATAACAAAGTTTCCGATTTTTTTGAATTAAGTATCATATTAGAAAAATAAATTTGGTTTGTTCAAAATATAGACCGGGCACTGTGCTCCCCTGTAACCCTCAGGTTGAATTTTGGTTTAGTCCAATTTTTTTTTGCTGGTTATTATTATTGGGTTTAAAAAAGAGTATTTAAATTGTTTTTAAAATCTAAACTAACTGCTAAGCATAAAAAAAATATTGATTTACTTTATTAAAATATCCATTTTTAAAATGACGTCATTTATGCAAGTTTTTCGTCAAACAATCGAAATATAAAATAAAAAGTATTATTTCCACGGTATCATTTACCGAAAACGACCATTAAATGTGTTATTTTTACCGAAATGGCTGAAATAAAATTTTTTATTTAGCGCTGGAGGTTTTTTTATTTTTGGAAAACAGTCAATTTAAATTATCTATATTCCATTCAAAACATGATTTGGAGAGAGTATGATATAGAGAAAGATTTTTTGTTCTAGTTCTTTCAAAATATTTATATTATATGCATTGGTACGCTTTGCATTAAGTGAAAAAATGTACAAGTAAATGATTACATTAACTAAATATTTTAAATAGATCATTGTCACATCACTTTAACTATTGTCACATCATTTTAAATAGATCATTGTCACATCATTCATATGAAAATAATGATATATGACGAGAATAAATAAAGTTTTAACAGTATATGTAAAATTATGTTAAAGCAACATAGAATTTTAATAACAACTTATCATGTTTTAATTAAATTATTTATTATTAACCCGTATGGTAAATTTTTGTTTCGTTTTGAATTTTTAATGTTGAAATGAAATTAGGCGCTACTGCAGTTTCTCCCCCCCCCCCTTTTTTTTTTGCTGATTATGATAGAGAATTTTATGCTGATTAAGAATCGTATAAAAACATAGGTCTGAAAATTAACAAAAAGTGCTCTAATTCGCTGTTGAAGTTTAAAAATTTACACTAAAAAACGCTAATATTCGCCATTTTTTCATACTCTGTTATAAATAAAATTCTTTTCAACGATGAATTTAAAAAAGCCTGGTTTCTATCAAAAATGTAAAACAAAACTGTTTAAAAATGCTGAGCGCATCATTTTCTGATTTATCTCTAGCCCAAACCCTAACCCTGTCTCAAATTATGTACTTTTAATCGCGCCAATCCCTATTTCTCAGTCGATGTATGTGCATTTAGTTGTGCCAATTCCTATTTGTCAGTCGATGTATGTGTATTCAATTGCGCCAATCCCTATTTTTCAGTCGATGCATGTACATTTAATTGCGCCAATCCCTATTTGTCAGTCGATTTATGTACATTTAAAAAGCAAAATCTTAAATTAATTTTTAAAAAATTAATTAAAAATATATAAAATATATTATTAAAAACAATTTAATTTCAATATAATTTAATTTTGACGACAATAAAAACCGGGTTGCGTAATTAAAAAAAGACTTTCTAAACGATTGATTTCAAAATGTAAACTTTGATATAAAACGTTTTAAAAAAATGGCGAATATTAGCGTTTTTTAGTGTAAATTTTTAAACTTCAACAGCAAATTAGAGCACTTTTTGTTAATTTTCAGACCTATGTTTTTATACGATTCTTAATCAGCATAAAATTCTCTATCATAATCAGCAATAAAAAAAAGGGGGGGAGAAACTGCAGTAGCGCCATGAAAGGCGCTACTGCAGTTTCTCCCCCCCCCCTTTTTTTTTTGCTGATTATGATAGAGAATTTTATGCTGATTAAGAATCGTATAAAAACATAGGTCTGAAAATTAACAAAAAGTGCTCTAATTCGCTGTTGAAGTTTAAAAATTTACACTAAAAAACGCTAATATTCGCCATTTTTTCATACTCTGTTATAAATAAAATTCTTTTCAACGATGAATTTAAAAAAGCCTGGTTTCTATCAAAAATGTAAAACAAAACTGTTTAAAAATGCTGAGCGCATCATTTTCTGATTTATCTCTAGCCCAAACCCTAACCCTGTCTCAAATTATGTACTTTTAATCGCGCCAATCCCTATTTCTCAGTCGATGTATGTGCATTTAGTTGTGCCAATTCCTATTTGTCAGTCGATGTATGTGTATTCAATTGCGCCAATCCCTATTTTTCAGTCGATGCATGTACATTTAATTGCGCCAATCCCTATTTGTCAGTCGATTTATGTACATTTAAAAAGCAAAATCTTAAATTAATTTTTAAAAAATTAATTAAAAATATATAAAATATATTATTAAAAACAATTTAATTTCAATATAATTTAATTTTGACGACAATAAAAACCGGGTTGCGTAATTAAAAAAAGACTTTCTAAACGATTGATTTCAAAATGTAAACTTTGATATAAAACGTTTTAAAAAAATGGCGAATATTAGCGTTTTTTAGTGTAAATTTTTAAACTTCAACAGCAAATTAGAGCACTTTTTGTTAATTTTCAGACCTATGTTTTTATACGATTCTTAATCAGCATAAAATTCTCTATCATAATCAGCAATAAAAAAAAGGGGGGGAGAAACTGCAGTAGCGCCATGAAATTATATCACAAATTGAATCAAGTAAAGTTTCTTTATTCTAACCAACTGCAACATGTCTATATTTACATTTTACTTGTTGTAAATTAGTTTTTAAATTTTTTTATTTTTTCCTACAATAAATAGTATTTAGAAAATTTTTAGAAAATAAAAAAATAAATAATATTTAGAAAATTCAGGTAGTTCTGTGGAAAATGGCAGAAAGTTTGAACACAATATGTGCATGGTGCTTAGAGATATATGGTAAACGGACTGACAAAATTTTAAAAATCACTCCTGGTATTGAAAAACATATTCAAAACCTAATATGGAGAGAGTATGATGTGGAGAAGGAATGTTGTCCAAAGCTTATATGCTCATCATGTGCAACAAACCTTTATGCTTTAAACAGGGCAGAAACACAAAAAATTGGGAAGTGGATAACTAAATAAATCACAGGTATAATTACAGAATTAAGGAATGTTTTAAAAATAGTGTAAAACATAAGTAATGCATCGTAGCTATGTTTTTGCTATTTATATTAAGAAGATGTAAAAATAGAAAAGTATTTATTTTCCAAAAATTAAAATTTTATAGTTTTACATTCTGAATGTATGAAGTATATTTTAATTTTGCAATAAATTTTATACTTTTATTACAGAATAATCAAAATTTACCATTTTTGTGTTTTTATTAAGATTGATCAACAAAAATTAAAAAGAACAGCAAATATTAAACAAAAGGCAGTTGAGCTTGTTCTAATCAATGATAGAAACACAGAAAGTGATATCAAACTGCAGAAAATATGTTGTCAGTGTTTTTCAGTTATTGGTAAGTATATTTGTACATCAATAATTTAAATATATATATATATATATATATATATATATATATATATATATATATATATATATATATATATATATATATATATATATATATATAAATAAATTTGAACATAAACAATTTAAGCCGATAGATTGAATTACTGATAACTATTGAAATATTTATTAAAGATAAAAGAGTATAAAACTATTAAATACAACAAATATTAAAATAATTTTTACTATGAACTTTAACTGGCTAATAAATAATGGTACCTATTATGCATATTTTTTAATTTAAGGAAAGGGAATAACTCATTTATGCTGCAAAAGCCAAGCTGATGACAATCTTATTAGCCATTCAGAAGCACTTGGACATGTATGTAGTGAACAAATAGCTTCAGGTGCTTGAATTTGTCCTTTAAATTTGAAGTTCTTTAAAATTTAATGTCAAACTTTCTAAAAACAAACATTTTTCTAGAAAACAATTTAATGATTTTTTTACTTTTTCAGGCCTCCTCAAAAATAAAATGAAGAGAGAAAACATTAAGCGTGGTGAAAATTTTCCACTTAAGATCTTCAGAAATACATTAAATGTTGTTGTTGGAAGACCAGATACGAAATCTAAAAGAATATCGCTTAAAAAGTTATCCTTTGATGTTATAATGGAACTCTCAAACTCCTTAAACTTATCCAAAAGAAAAACAAAGATTCTTTGCAGTAACTTGCGTGAAAACCTTGGTAAAAATATGGTTGATACCAATATAACGCTTCAAATGGAAGGGTTACATGATTCTTTGTCGGAAGTCTATGAATTCAAAACTGAAACATTTATGTCAGGAGATGAAAAGTTAACTCGTAGTCTAGTGTTTGTTACGAATACATCAGATCTTATTCTTCACATGATAAAATAGAGAGGTTTAGATCCTTACTCCAGTATTGCTAGAATTTCAGTAGATTCAGGACAGGGATTCTTAAAATGTATTTTAAATGTTTTTGATCCTTTAGACAAATATTCAAGCTTAACAAAGCCTGATGATGCTGTGTGTAAAAAGATCTATAATTTTGTCTTTAGTGGAAGATGTTTTTGAACACAATGGAAACTTTAACTTACTCCTAGCTCCACTGAGGTTAGAGGATGTTAAATACTCAGTGGCATTTGATCTTAAATGCGGGGATTCTTTATTTGGTCTTAGTAGCCACAGTGGTAAGTTTGCATGTCTTTGGTGTGAGGGTGAATGTTTACTTAAAAGTGGTGAAAAAAGAACGTTTGAATCCATAGACTCTAACTACAAAAAATTTGTTGCTGATGGTTGCAGATATAAGCAAATGAACGAGTTCAAAAACTGTATCTCTCCAAGAATTCTTTACCTTGATGATCCACCAGTAACATTGGTTGAACATATCATCCCACCTCCAGAGCTTCACCTTTTTATTAGGATCATTTCAATGTTTGTAAAGATTTTACTTTCTCTGTGGCCTGGGTTTGAGTCATGGCCAAAGACTTATTATATCATGTTTCGAGGCTACCGTGGGATTGGATTAGATGGTAAAAATGCACAAAGATTTTTAGACAATTTGGATAATCTAGAGATTAACCTAATAAGTGCAGCCTCAATTGATCCAAAAATAAGATTGCTTCGTCCAGTTATTAGTTGTACTAGAAAGTTTTCAATTGTAAAAACAAAAGGATTTGGGATGAAAGTTGAAGAGTTCTTGTCTGAATCAATTTTAAATTTCAAAGATTCATTTCAAAAACTTCAAGTTCATCTGAATGATAGCTTTGAATATCAGTTAAATGTAAGCTGGAAAGTTCATATACTTATTTGCCATTTGTATCCTTCCCTCCAACATAATAAATATGGTTTGGGTGTGTATGCTGAACAAGCAGGAGAGAGTGCACACCACGACTACCACAAAGTATGGAAGAGGTATAAACGGCGGTTAGAACATGATGACTATGCAACGCAGCTGAAGAATAGTGTTGTAGTATTTAGAAAAAAATAATTTAAAATAAATTTTTATTTTGTTATCGTTAATTTTAAAATAAATGTAGCATTTATATTATATTATTACATTAGTAAAAATTTAGAGACTAAATTAAAGGGACCTGGTCATGATTTTTACAGATTTTAATAAAGTAAATCAATATTTTTTATGCTTAGCATTTAGTTTAGATTTTAAAAAGAATTTAAATACTCTTTTTTAAACTCAATAATAATAACCAACAAAAAAAAATTAGACTAAACCAAAATTTACCCTGAGGGTCACAGGGGAGCACAGTGCGGGTGAATAAAAAGAAGCAATTACTTTTACTCAGTAATTGGTTACCCAGGATAAAAAGTTCTATAGAACTTCTATAAACTTTTGAAACATATAGCCTATAGAAATTCTATAGAATTTCTATCGACCATTGCTATAAAACTTTTTTTTAATAGAAAATAAGGTTTTTTTAGAAATTAACAGAAATTCTATAGAATTTCTATAGGCTATAAGTTTCAAAAGTTTATAGAAATTCTATAGAACTTTTTTTCCTGGGTAGCTTTACGTGAATAACTTTAGGAATTTTGCTTAAATTTTTATTCACGTAAAGCTGAGAGCGTTTTTGGAGTAAATTTCACGTGAATAAAAATTTATAATAATAATGCTTCACGTGATTAAAAATTTTAGCGATTTTGATCAAATTTTTATTCACTTAAAACTGAACAATTATTCCAAAAAAGCTGAGTAAAAGCTATTGTTTTATTTTATTCACTGACCTAATCACTTTATCGTAAAGACCGAATACAAACTTGCGGCGGTATAGCCATATACTGCAGAAATAACATTAAAACTACCCAAATAGTTATTCCTCAAATTGACACGGATATCGACATCATTTTTATTGATTTAATTTTTGGATCTTGTAAACTCCGTTTAATTACTTGTTACCGCTCACCGTCTAATTCTTTTGACGATTACATCTATATTGAATGATATCAATTATTACCAATTTGTGCCATTCTGTTACTCAATTTATTATTACAGTTGGAAATTTCAATTTACTGAAAATTGATGGGCTTAACAACGTTTTACCAAATGAAAAATGCTATAATTCTTTTTTAACTTTAGTTAACAGTCTTTGAATGCTCCAATATGTATCGAAACCTTCACATGAAAAAATGTTTATGATCTGGTTTTTTCTAATATCATTTCCCTATTAGGTAACATTACTGTTGAGTGTCTATTTAGTACAAATGACCATAACTTTGCCCTCTTTTATGTTAATATTTATAAAATGTTAGTTAGAAAAGCATTTTTATGGAAAAGGTGGTACGAAACTAAAACTAATTTGAATAAAAAGCATATTATAGATATGCATCTAAATGCAAAAAAGCCGTATTTACACACCGCAAGAATTTGGAACTTAAACTTGTCAAAGACAATAAAACTAGTAAGTATTTTAGTTATGCAAATAAAAGTTTATGCAACCTGAAATATATTCTCTAAAAACCAGCAGCAACTTAAATAAACTTAAATAGCAAAGTTCATATTCCTAAGGTATTTAACAAACACATTGGAAGTGTTTTACGGTTGATAAACGGTTGTTTGCCAAACAAAAAACATCGTTAATGATTATACTAACATCGACATTAGCTAATCCCATAATTTTTTTTCGACAAGCAATTTTTATGCGGAGTGGCTAATGAATGGCGTAGAGGTCATATTTATATAAAAAAAAAAAAATTTTTTTATTATTTCTCGATAGAAGTATTCGCGCCGATTATTCAAAGTTATGCTTTTTATGATTTTGCACTAAATTTAGAGCAATTTCCAAACATTAGCGAGAATAGATTCTAATGTCAAATTCTGTTAATTTGTTCAACGATACTTTCTTAATGTGATCTTGTAACAAAAAAAAAACACTGTGCTTATTAATTTAAGAAATATGTTGTACCTATCTTTCACTGATTACGATAGATAAATTGACACTTAGGCTATTGTAAAGTGATTTTTTGTCGATCTTTGAGCTTCTTACCTGTCATACAACAAACTTTATGATTTTTATTTCATTTTGGTATCAAATGATGGCTTTTTAAAAAATACTGTTAGTGGAGCTTTAGATCAAACAAATCCAAATCCAAAATGGTTTTCTTCAAAGAAGAAGTAAAGGTAACTTTCGATCTTTTGTTGTAAACTAAACTAGATCAAAAAGTATCAATGTAAATCAAAAATGCATATACACATTTTTTCTTTGGTTATTTTAGGTGCTCCAAGAAGACCTAATGGTCGCATCACAGAGCACCGCAGAAAAGCATTTAACTAAGAAGTTTACGCTTGCTTCATGTCGAAAAAAAAACTAGAGTAGGCATCGAACAACAGACCAGTGAAGGATCCAGCATTTTTTGGTGTTTGAGATAGCTGACAAACATGGCACAAACTCCAAACATTTCTATGTTTACACTTATATCAAACTTGTTACTCTCACGTTTGGGGCAGGGGGGATAAGATTATAGGGCTCTTTTGTTCCCAGCTTCCAATCATTGCAACTTTTTAAAAAGCTTCATTATTTGACATAAGTATAAACATACAAATGTTTGAATTTTGGTCTATGTTAGCTATCACAAACACACAAAAATGCTGGATCCGCCACTGCCACAGATCTCTTGTTTCTGAAGCAAATTTGCTTCAGAATTCAGCATTTAAACGCTGCAAATGTACAATAAATATTTAAATACATAAAAATTTTCAGCTTAAGGTGGTAGCAAAGCAAAAACACTTTTTTTTTCAAATAATTAAAATAATTAAAAATGTTTTATTTAATGGTATATACTATTAAAAAAAAACAATTAACACTAACTGCATAAAAATTTAATGATGACGTCGTTAATTGTACACGTCATAAACAGATTTTTGACCTATTTTGATATGTCTGTTCCAACAAGGATAACTTAGTGAATAATGATGAGAATCTCTTGAAATTTTAAAATTGCAATCTTTATTAGTAATATTATGTTCTGAGCGAGCCAGAAAAAAATAATTATTTTTCAAACGCGCCAGATTCACTGTCAAATTTTAAATTTCATAAATAAGAAAAATATTTTTATGTAAAAGTCATATTGCTATTTTTATAAAGTTTTTAAAAATGCTTCACTCAGAACACTCTAAATAGAACTAGGTAATAACATAAAAAATTTCAGCTCATTAGCTTTATCCAATCAAAAATTATCCTTGAGAGACCACAAACATCGTAAAAAATTAAAGTCAAGAAAAACCTAATCGAAAAATCAAATAAAACATTAAAACTCAAAAAAACAAACTAAAATCTCCACTAGTCTCTCCTTTCCTCAAGTTCATTTTCTTAAACCTTCTATAGTAAAATACCCATTTTCTATGCCTAGTTTTTTAAAAACTAGGAGCAATTTTTGGGCACCATCATTGTATGCAATAACTGTTCTAATAAAGTTGGTGAATTAAAATTGTTACGTACACGTGGTAAAAGTCACGTAGATAAACGTAATGAAAGTCACGCATTCATTTATGGTTATAATTTTTAATGATTATTGTAGTTTTATAATTGTCATGGGAATTATAACTTTGTATTCATATACGATTTTATGTAATAAAAAAAAGTTCTTGAAAAACGCTCAGATAGTTGATTTTTAATATATATATAAACGAATACAAGAATGCAACAAGCTATTTCGGCTATTATGCCGCCTGTATTTGATGGCAACCATCAAATGTTTATCTGTCAACTGCGAACATATATTGCAGCAATGGACATTGACAAAGCGAAGAGAAAAACGATTTTTAATATACAATATCGGACAAAACGAGTGCAACCAAATAATGCTAATTTAGTTTCTTTATATAAAAGTGCTGCATTTTTTCAATTTAGAGAAATAACTATGTAACTGTTTAGAGACAAAGTTCTTCAAGTTTTACTAATCACAAAGTTCATTATTTGTACACGAAAATTAATAAATTAATCAAAAGTATTAAAAAAAGTTGATTTCCTTCTGGACAAAACAAGTGTAACTCGACAAAATGTTGACCAAGCTGTATTTCGCTATCAATATTTCGTGGCGAATCCTTTGTTGTCGATCACAGCCTTGCATCTTTGAGGCATAGATTCGATCAGGTAATTAATGAAACTTTGTGGAATCGCTGCCCAGGGCTTTTGGATTTGTTCAAACAGTTTATTCTTATTACGAACACCTTCACGATTAATTCTGCGGTTGACGATCTCCCACAGGTTCTCGATAGGGTTGAGATCTGGAGATTGAGGCGGCCAATCCATCACCGATAGGTGGTTGTCTTGAAACCACTGCTTGACTAATTTTGCAGTGTGTTTCGGATTGTTGTCTTACTGAATAACCCATTTTATTGGCATATTCCATTCAGCATGAGGTAACATAACATCTTTCAGGATATTTTTATACATGAAACGGTCCATTATTCCATCGTTTCGATGTATTGGACCTAGACCGTTAGCAGAAAAACACCCCTAGACCATTACATTGCCTCCACCATGCTTCACGGTCTTATGGCAGCAACGTAAATCGAGGCGTTTTCCGGCCGGTCGATGTACACGGCAAATGCCATCGCTCCCAATAATGTTGAATTTCGATTCATCACTGAACAGGACAGCTCGCCATTTCTGCACATTCCAGTCAATATGAGGTGTAGCAAACAGGAATCTTTTCTTCTGGTTTTTCAGTGAAATCAGCGGTTTCTTTGCAGGGCGTCGAGAAAACAATCCGGCTTCAACAGCACGTTGTCTGATTGTTCGGTCCGATACAGGCAGCTCTAATTGCTTTTGTATCTCGACTGATGATATCCAGGGATCCTTCTTGACGGATCTGACAATCATAGAATCCTCTCTAGAAGTGGTGGAACGCGGTCTTCCACCTTTGTTATCTGCTGCCAACTTCTCCGTAGAACGATATTTGGAACAGTCTTGATACGGTCCATTTTTTCACGCGATATTTGTCACAAATACTTTTTTGTGACATTCCACTTACGTAATCGCCAATAATTTACTTTCTTAGTTCCAATCCAAGACTGTCGGGAGCCATTTTTGCACTTGAAGTCATAAAAATAAATAATCACGCTTCTCAAGGCTTACCGTGTTACATTTACCTTGTGATGATACAATAATGTTCTGTGGAACACAACGTCTTGGTCGGATGTGGACTGTATAGATGTAATGAAACACTTGTTGTACTTCACTTCTTGTATTGATGTTCTTCGATAAAACACTTCGATAAAACTCACTTTGATAAACTGTCTTGATAATACTGACTGATTGACTTCTATATACTGACTGAATTACATGTCGATTTACATGTCTCTTATATAGTAAAATGAACCTGTGTGAACCTGTTCTGGAAGATTCTAGATGCTTCTTTTCGATACTTCTGGATACTTCCTTTAATTATTAAAAAACTTCCGTGACCTTGACACGGACCAGACTTAAGAAAATGAAACAAACCAAAAAAGTTGCATTCGTTTTGTCCGCTGCAAAATGGCACTTGTCAACGAAATTCTGCCTGTGTGCTGTCACCTGTCAGCTGATTGCTCATGTCATGGCATGCTATGACTCCAGACTCCTGAACTGTTTGCTGTGGTAGTATAGTTCGTTTCGTTTTTAAGACATGTAAAATTAGGAACACTTTTTAGCATTGTTTGATGTTGGTTGCAAATGTTTTGTCCTGTATATATATTGCAAATGTTTTGTCCTGTATATAAACGAATACAAGAATTTTTATATATTAAAAAAGCGAACATATATTGCAGCAATGGACATTGACGAAGCGAAAAGAAAACGATTTTTAATATTAGGTTGCTGCAAAAATAATCTCGTTTTTCAACCGTTAACTTTGAACAAACATAACTCAGCATAGAATAAACTTTAATAATCGAAATAAGAACCATTGCAATCAACACATTTTTGCCAACGAGAAACAAGTTTATTTATGCCGGTTGCGTAAAATTCCGAAGTCCTGGAAGCGATGAAGTCATCAAAGGTCGTTTTGACATCGTCTCGGCTTTTGAAGCATTTCTCGTGGAGGAAGTTGTCGAGATGCTTGAAAAAGTGGTAGTCGGTGGGCGAGAGGTCCGGTGAGTATGGTGGATGAGGCAGAGTTTCGTAGCCCAATGCGTTCAACTTCTGCAGGGTCGGTTGTGCGACGTGCGGCCGGGCGTTTTCGTGGAGGAGAATTGGTCCCTTCATATTGACCAATCTCGGGCACATACATCGGAGCTTTTGATGCATTTCGTCGATTTGCTGGCAGTACTTCTCTGCCGTAATCGTATCGCCAGGATTCAGGAAGCTGTGATGGATGAGACCGGCTGCAGACCACCAAACAGTCACCATAACCTTCTTTTGGTGGAGATTTGGCTTCGGGAAGTGCTGTGGGGCCTCATCGCGGTCCAACCACTGCGCGGAACGTCGTCAGTTGTCGTAGAGGATCCATTTCTCATCACACGTCACGATCCGGTCGAGAAACGGATCGTTTTTGTTGCGCAGAAGAAGAGCAGACGATACCTCAAAACGACAATTTTTTTGATTTTCGTTCAGTTCGTGCGGCACCCATTTGCTAAGCTTTTTTGACTTTCCTATTTGCTTCAAGTGGCGATCAACTGTTGAGTTATGAACGTTGAGTTCTTCCGCAACCTCTCGTATGGTTTTGCGCGGGTCGGCTTCGATTAAGGCTCTCAATTGATCGTCATCAATCTCAGACGGGCGTCCGCGATCCTCTTCATCTTCAAGGCTCTCCTCACCGCTGCGGAATTTTTTGAACCACCACTGTGCCATACGTTCGTTAGTGGTTTCTGGGCCAAATGCAGTGTTGATATCGCGAGCTGTCTCGGCAGCTTTTCGGCCCATCTTGAACTGGAACAGAAAAATCGTGCGAATTTGTCTCTTGTCCATGATAGATTTGACGTCCTGTAAAAAATGACTCAATTATTATAAAACAAAACCAATACGATAACTAGATCAAGCGAAAAACGCGCTTTTAAATAACATATAGCATGACATCTGCCAATAATAAATTTATTCAAAAATTCATCCAAAAATATAAAATATGAAAAACGAGATTATTTTTGCAGCAACCTAATATATATATAAACGAATACAAGAATTTTTATACATTAAAAAACGATTTTTAATATATATATATAAACGAATACAAGAATGCAACAAGCTACATCGGCTATTATGCCACCAGTATTTGATGGTAACCATCAACGGTTTATCCGTCAAATGCGAACATATATTGCAGCAATAGACATTGACGAAGCGAAGAGAAAAACAATAACATTAACTCGTTTGCCACCACAAATTTATTCTGTATTAGAAGATCTATGCTTCCCGGCATACCCAGAAGACGATTCAGTGGCTTACGAAGAGATCGAGGAAAATATTATGAAGTTTTTTAAACCAAAGTCATCGTTAATACTACGCTTTGAGTTTGCAACAATTAAAAAAGCAAGTAACGAGAGTGTGACGGAATTTTCACGACGAATTGCAAGATCTGCTGAAGGATGCAAATTTACGGATAGAGATGACAGGATGCGCGACCAATTTATCATTGGCTTTAACGATGGAGCTACGATCATACGGCTATTACTGGAACCTGAAGAACTTACATTTGCAAAGGCTGTAGAGGTTGCTGTTACATTGTAACGAGTGACTCAAGAAGCCTGACAGTTGGACGGTTCCGATAAAAACAACTGGTTTTGTCGGATTAAATAAAATAACATGTTTTAATTGTAGGAAATTTGGAAATTATGCACGGGACTGCGAGGCAAAATGCGAGAACTGTTCACACAATCATCGAGCCAAAGACTGCATCAAACGATTGCAAGGTTTAAAAGGAAAAGGGAGAATTTGGAAATAATGGCATCCAGTATTCTCCCTGAAACAGCGTTGCCACCATTAAAAGTTAAAATAAATGGAATGTTCCAAACAGCATTAATTGATTCTGGATGCTCAATTGCAGTGGTTCATGCTGAATCTACACGTGGACTTGTTTCAAAAAGTGAAAAATTCATCACAACTTTGGGAGGAGCTGTGCAAGTACTAAGTGAAATAGTAATAAAATTGGAAATTGATGGAATATATCGGATGGTTAATTCGTTAATTGTAAATGACAAACCATTCGGGTTTGATTTGATTTTTGGAATGAATGCTATTAAAAAATTCGGAAGAGCCGTAATCTATGGTGATAAAAACCGTGCCGTCCGAATGTTAGCATGTGACACGGCAAAATGTGGTGCAAGTTATATAAAAAGTAAAGAAAACAAAATAAACGAAAAGAACGAAATAAACGAATATAACGAAATAAACACGGCAAAATGTGGTGCAAATTATATAAGAAGTAAAGATAACGAAATAAACGAAAAGAACGAAATTAACGAAGAGAACGAAGTGAACGAAATAAACGAAGATAACGAAATAAACGAAAAGAACGAAATAAACGAAAAGAACGAAATAAATGAAGAGAAAGAAATAAACAAAAACAATAAAATAAAACATTAGGATTTTACGGCAAATTTCGACAGAGAAAAGTGGACGGCATCATGGAACTGGAATAAAGAGCCCGCAATTAATAATACAATCTGCGAATACAAGATGAGCGAGAGAACCATTCAAGTGTGACTTTATCAGCTTATTCTCTCATAACCTTTATTGAAAAGTGCCTTGATTTTAGTATTTTAGAGCAGTTTAAATTGGCTGACGAACATTTAGGTTGGAAAGGTGATCTTGAATACCTCTAATTGTATCATTTTTGGAAAAGAGCCTTATCTGAAGCATATAAGACCATAATTTTACCTGATGAAATACAACAGGATAATAAAAATTTATCAACAACTTGTAATTTAAAAAATGTGCAAGGGTATAACCGATATGGAAATGC
Organism: Hydra vulgaris; assembly: GCF_038396675.1. Taxonomy (NCBI): domain Eukaryota; kingdom Metazoa; phylum Cnidaria; class Hydrozoa; order Anthoathecata; family Hydridae; genus Hydra; species Hydra vulgaris. The sequence continues at coordinate 31,160,144 of NC_088923.1, forward strand.
CTGATTGCAATAATGCAGCTGTGATAGAACCAAAACCAGCTTCTTTAAGTTTAAAAAGTGCAAGAAAAGTCAAAAATAAAGGATGAAAAATTAAAAAAGAAACAATTAGCTGCAGATAAAAAGTCAAAAGTAGAGGAAGAAAGATTATGAAAGAAACAATTGGCTATGAAGAAAAAGTTATTAAATGAAAAAACTAAAAAAGAAAGAGAAAACATGAAAATTAAAAAAAAAAAGTTGCAAAGGAGTCAGAAAACGAGTTCCATTTAAATGTTGATAATAATTATAAAATAAGACTTACATAGTTATGATGAAACTCTATCCTTTCCAGTTTAAGAATTTAAAGGATAAGGATACTAAAGTAATGGAAATGCTTTAAAATCTTTAATTTTAATTCATAATAATGTTTTTATTATTATATAATTTGTGTTTATTTGATAATAAACATTAAATTTATTTAATAGTCTTATTTTTTAATTTTATACCTTAAAATGTTTTATAAAATGTTACTAATGCATTAAATTTTCATTTGAAACCGCGAGCGCATTTTAAACCAGACACTAAAGCAGATTTTAAGATATACGATAAGCGTCGACAATATATACGATAAGTGTGAAACACTTACCGTAAGTATGGAAAACTGCGCTTTAAAAGAATGATATAAGTAAGTACATTATTGATTTAAATTTCAGAGTGAGAATAATTTTAAACTAACCCTTATTGTATTACATTGACGGCTGCAAAAATTCATTTCTAATGCATTTCTACTTTTTGAGTAATCTAATATATTATAATAACTTTTGTTAAACTCACGGTAAGTATGGAAACGACCCTATTAAAATATTTTATAATATTTAAAATAATATTTAAAATATTTTGAGAAAGTTTGTCCATTTTTCGTTTATATATAAGTTTTTTCAACTGGCCTTCTATTTTTTCTCGATTTAAGCAGAATAGAAGGCCGTTTATTTAAGTAGGCCATGTTTAAACTCATTTATATTCCTCATATTTAATCAATTTCGCTTAAAAGGCAAATAAATTAACGCGTTGGAGGAGTTCATAAATAAGAGAATGAAACATTGTTTAGTACTTTAGGAAAAATTTAAATGCTTCTTGGCGATAAAAAATGCTGACTATTGAAATTGTATACAATCAATCAAAAACATTTTATTGTCATCGACCGCCAGACGGCATAAACGAAAACATAAGCATTTTTTTTAAAAAGTATTTTGAAAAATAGTTACAAAGAAAACATAAAGAAGTTCATTATTGGGGACCTACATATGAATTGTTTTCTATACAATGAAAATTGTAAAATTTTATAACTTCAATTTTTATTAAAAAAAGTTATTGTAAATTCTTTTTGTAATATTAATACTTATATATCATCTTATTTTACTAATCAGTTCTTAAATATAAATACTCTTTGAATTACTAAATATTTTAAACGTTATATATTTTATTTTTTGCATTTTGTTAAAACATTTTATTTGATGAATATGCATTTTTTTGGGGGGGCTTAATGATAAGATGAATTTTGTCTTCTTCAAGCCCCAGTCATGTAAATATTTGTTTTTATAAATTACGAGTGTAAATTATTTTCAATCGGCAAATACAATACTAAACTAAAGATTATCAAATAAAAACTTTTACAGCTCATTTTTGAAACAGGAGAAACTCTCTTGATTAATCGGCCAACCTGAGTAATATTTACACAGGTATCCTGTAAATTGGATATATTGATCATTTTCCAATATTTTCGCTGATCAAAATCTGAAAATAAGACTAAATCAACCAAAATTAAAATACGCACTTTAAACCAGGCTAATGTAAAACTATTTAACTATTAAACTCTAAACTTTTGCACGATCATTCCTTTGTCAACTAAGATAGCAGAAAAAAATCACCCCAATTTTTTTTACAGCGCATAAAATAAACGATATATCAATATAATAGTTGTTTATAACATAAATATTTTAAACATACATATTATGTTACAAGCAAAACCTTAATCCGTCATTTTTTTATAAATTGACTGACAAATAGCTAGAACATACATCGACTGATAAATAGGTAGAGCATGGAAGGAGTGTACATTAGACATTAGATAATCGGTATCGTATAAGTCGATACCGAGAAGAATGGTCTCGTATCGCGTGGTATTGCTTATATACTAATGTCGATACTATCAGTATCGGTTCGATACCACTCGATACCGAAAAGGAAGGTCTCGTATCGTGTGGTATCGCTTATGTTCCAATGTCGATACTATCAGTATCGCTTCGATACCAAACGATACCGATAATAAAAAGAATCGTATAGTATCGCATGGTCCCGAATCGAGACTCTCAATAAAACAAAAAAACAAAAAATTAAAGTGTGATTTATTGAACTTTTTATTAACAAAGTACAAATACAATTGCTTTTTAGAGGTTTAGTTATTGTTTTTTAATAATCTACAATACTTTGGCTATCGTCCATTCGTTGTTTTTTCCTTTGCCGTACTTTCGTTGGTATTTTAGGATTTATTTCTATTAAAATTGGCAAAAATAAGTCAGATTCATGTCCTATATCACTTTTATTTTCTTGTTCGATGGGACATTTTTTAATGTAATTTTCAAGAGCGGAATAGTTCTGCATTAGAAATACAAGCTAATCTGCCTTATCACTATCGAGATTGTATCTACGATCAGTGATGACAAGGTCAGAAGCAGAAAATGCTCTTTCAGATGATGCAGAGGTCGGTGGAGCTGCCAACCAAGATCTTGCAACACCCGAAAGGATAGGAAGTTCCACTGCATGCTGCTTCCACCATGCTAAGGTGTCAGTTTTTCCTGCATTTTTGGATCTTATTGTTTTTTGGTATTTTTTCATTTCAAGTTTAATAGGAGGGTTTTCTTGTATATGATGTGAATTACTATCTTCTTTATACTTTGCTAAAAAAATACTGTGCTAAGTTTCCTCCCAACCTTGTGCATTATCAGCAACGGAATCGTTACTACCGTTGTTTTTACTGGAATTTGAGACAACAATGAAGAATTCTCAAAGTATTCTTTGGTTGTGGGATGGTTTTCAACCAGTTTTTGAATATTTTCATCGTCAACATCAAGAAGATGTCCACGAAAAAATGGATGAAGGTAATGTCTTAGTGCAAATGCGGGTAATTTACGGCCTTTGTCTGGGAATCTCTTATTTAGTTCTGATAATAAGTCCTCCAAGAACTTTTCTACTAATTTGTTGTTTCCATTAGTAACATAATTACTTTTTTCTTTCTCGATGAAGTTGATGAGTGCTGTTACTTTCCACAGTGATATGTCAATTCGGTTTTTTTATCTTTGTGTCAGAAGATAAAAAAACCGATAATTCTTTAACAGATTTAAGCACTGAAACAATAGCTTCAAAGAGTAAGAGCTGTTCATCTGTAGGTACAGTTTTCTTCCAATCATCACCTTCTGTATCGCGTAAGTATATGAGTGGAACCTTAAGTCGAAGCATGACGTGCAGCATATCGTAATGGCTAAAAGCTGTCGATTTATGAAGCCTGGTAATAAGTGAGCTGGCTTTAAGAAAAGCATTTTTCAGTTCCGGGGTAATAAACTGTTCTTTAAAGTGCAGTGTTGAGTGTGTGATCACTGCATGTAACAGAACCTTCCTCTTTAGTTATTAAAGACAAACTGTTGTTTAGATCACATGCCATATTTGATGTCTGATCAATAACACACAGTTTATTGGGTATTTTAATGATTCAGGGTATGAGAGTGTGTTATCAAGTGCTTTTGTAATGTTGATACCAGTGTGTCGCTCTTTGAATGGGCACACTTCTAATGTAAATTTCTTTAGGGCAAAGTCTGGCGAGATATAATGTAACGTCACGGACATTTATGAATCATTCCCCCTTGATGTCCAGTGGTCGGTGGTTATGGCAACCTGATTAAGATCTATGAGCTTTTTTTCCATAACTTCATGCATTACTACCTTCAGTGTATGGTAAAGCTGAGGGAGTTTATTTTTTGAGAAAGTCGTTGAATGTTTTATTGTGGCATTTGGTAATATTTTGTTCATAAACCTCCTAAAATTTTCAGAATCAGCAAAGCTGAACGGAAAGCACTGATGTTATGATCAACTACTAATTGACGCCGATCTTAAAGTGGCCACTTTTTTGTAACTGCCTTCTTCGGGAGAGTGAGAGCTTTGAAGGCATCTTTTGCGGATCCAGAAGCACTTGCCTTGATTACGTTTAGTTCTTCATCTACTTGCGATCTCCACTCGTCTTCTTTTTTTTGAAGTTCGATGAATAACTTCCTATGATGTGTTTGAATATGCTTTCGCAAGCCAGTAGTATTTGCTTGCTTTGTTGAAAGCTTATTTCTACAAGTTTTACACAGAGCAGATTCTCCAGAAAATGTAAAATACAGTTGAATAACAAATAAAATGGTTTCACTTTTTATTATTATTTTATTTTTATTAAAAACAACAGAGTCGAACTCACTTGGGGCCTGAGACAAAATTAAGTTATGGGGGCATTTACTGTAAATTTTACCTCTAAAAAATGTCAAAAGCGTTAAATAATTTCAGAAATATTATTACCAAAAAAAGACCATTTGATAGGCGTGAATTAATTTTTTTTTTTTACAATTAGTTACTAGGTATCTTTATATGAAACAAAAACAAATTCAGAGTAGGCTGGTATAAAACCTGGCCATCAATTTAGCACACTGTGCTTTGCGATTTATGAATTATTGCTCCACCAATAAAATTATTTTTTTTTTAAATCTAATTAGTTAATAAACAATAATAGTTATAACGTAGAAATGCAAAAAAAATCCTGCATTTTTAGATAAAAAAAAAATTAAAAAAAATTAAATTCTCATGAAAGACTTGAACCTAGAACTCCGTGCATATATGCCATAACTTATTCCGCTTGCCACGCAAATTTACGGGTTTCCAAGTTAAGTTATTATATCTAACAATAATTGTGCCGGTAATTAATTTTAGAATTATTTCCCGACATTGCCGGCAATTACCTTTTGAGATAAAGTATAAAAAATACTTGTAAGTAGTGCCTACCTATATTTTTCTTGAAATAACCCCAGATTAAAGATATTGTAAAAGGCACAACGAGTGAAGATTAGTTTTCTTTAATAACTAAAGTATACTTATGTTTAATTGTTTAAAACTAAAGTTTAATTGTTGAATGTTGAACACAGAATAAAGCAAGAATTACGATACCACGAGAGATTTAATTAAAGTAACGATACCAGAAGAGAAATTAAAATATGAATGCGATATCACACAATTAATTGAATTAAAATAACTGTAGTGACTGTTACGAAATCAATTCCCTTTGAACAATAATTTCTAATACTCGTTTAGAATAATCATTAACCATTGCATCACAAGCAGTTTTCTTTGGAGAATTATATGAAAACTGATTGCAAAACTATTCCCTTGGAGATTATATCCGCACAGAATATTTTCGCTTGAATGGAATAAAAATTCGAAAGAGTTGAAATAACGACATGGAAAATTACACATAGCAGGGGCTGATCCAGGTCATTGTTCTTGAAGGGTAGTCGGACCAAAAAAAATATAAAAAAAAAGGTTTACGTTTTTTCAAAATAAAACAACTGTTTCATTTGATATTTAGAATGATTTTAGAATAATAAAATATTGAATGGTTATATAAATTTTTTTATTTTTTCTTATTTTTTTAATTTTATCAATAATATTTGACGTTTTGACGTTTTTTAGGTAGGGGAAGGGAGTAGTTACCCCGAATACCACCCCCTCCCTTACCTTTTTGTCCGCCCTTACACACTGTTTAACATAATTTAATAATTTGTAAAAATTGAATATAGAAATGTTAAAAAAATCTTTTCTTTCCTTTTAATCACGGTAGAAAAAATTGTAATAAGGATAACAGATGAGAAATTAAAATACAGAAGTGGTACCACACAATTATTTAAATTAAAACAAGGATACCAGATGAGAAATTAAATGATAAACATGATGTCATCCAACCAGCTTAGAAAACTTTTTTTTTATAATAAATGAGCCATATATATCTCATTAATTATACGAGTTTGCTATTTCAAATTACAAATCGTTTATAAAAATAACATGGAAGTTCTCATGATGACCCGAGTTGCAATACCAAATGATACTATCGGTACCAAACATTACCAACTGACCGATAACTTTTGATACTAGTATCGATATCGATACCGTAAGGTATCGCATCGAGACCAAACGATACCAACATAAACGATACTTTTGATACCAGTATCGCGTGATCTCGATATCGATACTGTATGGTATCACAACGATACCAAACAATACCAACATAACCAATACTTTCGATACCAGTACCGCGTGATCTCGAAATCGATACTGTAAAGTATCGCATCGAGACCAAACGGTACCAACATTAGCGATACTTTCGACACCAGTATCGCGTGATTACCGATACTGTATGGTATCGCACCGATACCAGACGAGAAATCGAGACTCGAGACCGATTACCTAGTGTACATACGTCGACTGACAAATAGGTAGAACATGCAAGGAATGTACATACATCGACTGACAAGCAAGTAGAACATGCAAGAGGTGTCACCGCATTGGCTGAGGGTATTGGTTTGGGCAATTTCAAAAAGAAAATTAAATTTTTTTTTTTTCGGGGGGATTGTTTCCAAGGAAATTTTTTCTTGGAACCGTCAATAAAGAATGTTTTGCAAAAAAGTGAAAAATTAAAGGTGTTGTTAATCGATTATTTTGAAATCTCTTATGATTTAAACTAAGTGGCATATGTAATAAATTGGTACGTGCCAATAAAATTAGTTGGAAATGCTTTATTTTGTTTTGGCTTTTTAAAAAAGTTATCGTTCATTACGCCCGTCACACAAAACAATTCTTTTTTAAAAAAGTTATTGTTTAATATGGACGTCTCGCAAAACATTTCTATTTTAAAAAATTTATCGCTCAACAAGATCATTGCTCAACAAGATCGCACCAAACATTTCTTTAAAAAAAATGGAATCATTCATTAGATAAAAAAAAAGCAGCGAAATAGAATTAAATAACTAATGTTTATAAAGCAGAATTTTTTAAAACAACAACAAAAAAAATATATATTTACACTTTTTGTTCACAATAAATAAAATTTTTCAATAAATATAATCATGAAAAATAAAAATTTGAAATAAATACTATAAATAATTTTATTTTTTTCTAAAACTAAACAGTAAAATACTTTAAACCTAAAAATTTCTAATAAAACATTTTCAAACAACAGAAAATATAAATATATATATATTACAGCATATAGATATAAAAAATAATATTTTAAAATAAAATGCGAACTTTTTTGTATCCTCACTTAATACAAAAGTTCATTCGATTACTTAAATTATTACAATCTTTTGCTATGAATATATAAAAAAAATTTCCTGAAAAAGCTTTTCAATTTACAAGAGAATAACGACAAAATATATTGAAGAATGTTTTTATCGCAATTATTGGCAAATGAGTAAAGTTTTTTTTAAAAAGTTAAAGATCTCAGATGGCAAAAATGAATCACATTCCTTTTTTGGAACCACCTATCGCTTTTAAACCAAGTACAACTTTTAAACCCTAAACCTAGTAGTTTAAAACTGTTTGTAAATTTTGTATGCAATAATAAAGTTTATTGAATAGTTTCAACAGCAATTAAAAAATACTTTTAAAACTATCAATTAACTGTTTTAAATTAACTGTTCTAAACATTATAAAACTTGAAGAGCTTTTCTCCAGAACAAAAACTGCAGTCGGTTTTAACGCAAAAAAAGTCTGCTCAACCTCGTTGTAGACAAACATTCTTCATAGTTGTTGATAGGTCCTTCATTCGTCATAGCTGTGGATAGGTCCTACATGGTTATATTACATTCGTTCTTAGGGTTCCAACTCTAAATTGCTTATTTCCCATCCTCTGTATAAATCCAAAATTTAAAATCTATCGCTATTAGTGCTACTAGTGGTAGGATTAGAAGGATTAGGACTAGGATTAGAAGGAGGATGTACAAGTGAAGTAGTCGTAAAAAGTTTGTACCAACCCACAACTAATTGACTAAGATCTAGATCATCAAGTAGAATTTGACATACACCCATAAACACCTTACGATCCAGTCGTCCATAATCACCCCATACCATAATCTAATTTAAAAAAATACAAGAGTAAAAAATAAAGTCTAGCAACAAATATATCCATAATATTTTTAATCACAAGTACAATGCTATATATTCATAATAGATTTAATCGCAAGTACAATGTATTAATTTTGGTACAGTTTGTACCAAAATTAATACACTGTACTTGCGATTAAATCTATTATGAATGGATTTAATTGCAAGTACAATGTATTAATTTTTGTCAATGGTACTTTTGATATAAAAGTATTTTAATTATAAAGCTTAGTTTAGTTTTTAGTTTTAGTCTGAATTTATAAAAGAATATTTCTTGTTTTTATTATTATTATTATTATTCACTCTCCAACAAAGGCTGCAAGCAATCACGTTGGAAGAGAGGCTCAGGGTTGGCAGGTAGAGCGGGTCAATCTACGTTTGCAATGCCTTTTTGGACCTTGTCCAAAAGAGTAAGAGCATCATTAGAAGAACCAGCTCAAATATGACAACAGTGTTCCATACAGGGACGAATAGAGGTAGAGAGTGGAATCAGGAGTAAGAAAATAGAGAGCTCGATAAAAAAAAGCAACCTTGCAGATGTTAATTTAGCAATCAATTTTATACATGGTTTCTATGAAAAGTAAGTAATAAATGATAGTTATAGAAAAAATGATTACGATTAGATACAGCAGCTGCATAAGGTGAACCCAAAGGAGTAGAATGAGACTTAACTTGGAACTGACGAGAAGGAATCAAATAAAAAGCTTCATCAAATGGATATAACCTGTTCTGCTGTCTTCTTGAGATATTTAAAATTTTCATTCGTTTTCATTTGAATGTGATATTTATTTTTCCACTCACATTGTTCACCAACCAACCAATCATTGCAACAAAGCATTAAATAACTGATTGAAACACATTCTGAACATACTTTTAATCAGAGAAAATGTTAAAAACAAACATTACAAAATTTTCCAGCGTGTTCAAAATCAGATACCTAGATGCGTCGCTAAAGAACTTCATTAATCAATCATTCATTAATCATTCAAATTCATTTCAAAGATTTTGATCTTGTAACAAAGTGTTATTTTTTTCCAAAACAATAGTTTGGTGTGAAATAACTTTAAAAAGTGAAATATTGAATATTTTTATTATACTTGTGTATAATAAAAATATTCAAGTTTACTTGTGTTTAAATATATTTAAACAATTATAAGAGCAATAGAGAGATCAATAGCAAGCATATTTTTAAAAGGAAGAATGGAGAAATAAATTACATAACTAATGGTTGGAAATGATATTTCTTTTTGCATGCATACTTAACCAATAACCTATTAAATATGCAGTCATCAAAACGTTGAAAGTCATAAAGTATAACTTGAGTTATGGGTACTAAGGCTCAGGTTTGATCTGACTCTTCAATACACACAACATAGTTGCTATTACAACTGATGGAGCAGCTGTTGCCAAGCAAGACAGTAAATCCTTAACATCAATTTTGATTAAAAGCAGGTTTACAGTTAGCTATAAAACTAAACCAGATTATCACAAAGAAAAGCTATTTCTTAAGAATAATGATAAATCAGAATATAAAAATTATTTGGAACTTTAATTTACAGAACTAGTTATTACAATGACAAACAATCTACTAGATAACAATGTAGCAATTATCAGTAATATGTACTTAAATATTTAAAAAATTCGAAAAGCAAAGAATATATTTTGGTAATTATCTAAAAACAACTATTTTTATTGATTATATAAATTACACAGATAGCAAAACTAGATAGAGTAGTCTAATGGCAATGAATGTCTTCACCTATAAAAAATATTGAAAAAGCTATATTTATTTAATAAAAAAATATTTTTTAGTAAATTTTTTACTTTACACGTGTTTTTTAGTAGTTTTATACTTTATATGTGTTTTATAGTAGTTTTTTACTTTACACGTGTTTTTTAGTAGTTTTTTTCTTTATAAATATTTTATAGCAGTTTTTTTTACTTTATATGTGTTTTAGTTTAAAATAAGAATTTCATTTTTTTTTTTTTTTTTACAGGCAACAATCTATGCATTTTTGTACCATCTGTAAGTTTTTAGATTTTATAAATTTATTACCATGAAAATTTATTGCAGCAAAAAAATTATAATAACATTCACTAATTAATCTAAAACTTATTAAAATTAAAATAATGATAATAAATATTAAAATTAATAATAATCTAAATAGTTGTAAATTAAATATCAAAAATATATTTAAAAATATTTAAAATATTTAAAAAAACTTATGAAACTTATGATTTAAACCAAAATTTGTAAGTTTTAAAAAAAATAATTGAAAGTTTAAAAAAATAAAACAAACCTGTAATACTTTTCCTTGATAATTTTGTACAAAAGTTAAGTGTTGCGCATAATGAGGATCAAGTGTTCTTTTTGATGATGTTTTTGTTTTTCTTTTTTCAACACATTTTTTGCCGCATAATAAATAAACCTTCACATAAGGTGCTAAAATGGATATTTTAAATTAAATTTAAAATTGAGGGTAATTAAAAACTGAAAAATAAAGAATTACCAACCAGGGAGTGTTTTAGAATCTGGCTTTATTATCAAACTTTTTGCTCTAATAATTTCAACATCAAGTACACCTCTTCTATCAAGAAGACTCAACTGCACATCACCCATTAGAGGTGAGCCTAAGATAAAATAAAATATTGATATTTAGAAAGTTAATTTTTATAAAGGCAAATAAAAACAATTCGTCTTTACATACAGAAAAACATTTAAAAAAAAAAGGTTTTTTCTGTATGATACAATGAATTGTAAACTTTGAAAGTATTTTTGACATATACTAAATATGCATTACAATTAAAAAACCTGTGAGTTATGTTTATCAATATTTTTATGTTTACCAATATTCAATATTTATTTTGTAATACTGGTATACAGTGGCGGATTAAAACATTTTGGGGCCCAGGGCTATTTAAAAGAAGGAGACCCCGTTCCACTAACAACGACAAAAATGAGTAAAACAAAGATTTTCTTGAAAACGCTATCACTGATATTTATTTATATACAAATTTTATATTTATTTTATTGAATTAAGTTGAGTGATTTTTTTCTGCTTTTCTTCCCTGCAAACTCTGCAATCACATCGCTGAAATCCAAAGTTTCTAATATTTTGACTCAATAGTTAATCTTGCTATATTACTTAAACGACTATGGACCATTGTTGATCGGTGCATGTTCTTAACTCTTTTAAGAGTAGAGAATGATTTCTCAGCCTCGCAATTTGTTATTGGAATAGTTAGAAACAAGCGATATGCTATATAAACATTTGGAAATACATCAATAATATCGGTTTCAACAATCCAATTTAAAACATGCAGAGGAATCAATGTGTTTTCAGTCTCAGATTTATCTTTTTTATGCGAAAAAACCCCCGGAGGCTGCAACTTTAATAACGTTACAAATTGTTCTATTTCAAATATGAAACTATCTTCTAAATCATTTGAGTACACTTCTACAATTTTTTTTGCGCTAACTTGCAATTCCATGGTACTAATAGTTACCAGTTTCGATAGAAATCCAAATAACTTATTTACGTGGTTGTAACCATCACTTCTTATAGTTAATTGTGTCACAAGTTTGTCAATAATGACAAAAAATGTATTCACTCGAAACTTGTCGGATACGCTCAACTTGGTTTTCTCCGTTGCTCAATTTTTTAATTACCTTCCTTTTGTTCTTATCCGAATAGTCTTTTTCAATAAACGAGCTAAGTTTTTTTGATTCATTCTCAAATCTCGTAAAGTCGTTTCGTAAGTTTTTACAAAGTCAATTAGTGAAAGTAACATACTGCTTGCTGTATGCAAACCTAATTCAACTTTTTGAAGAAATTTGCTAACTGCATTAAACCTCTTAAGTATGTGATAACAAAGTACAGCCATGAATGCAAACTCTAGCTTAGTGATCTTATTTAATAAACACAAAGCTTTATGACGAGTATCAGATTTTTCTTCTGTATCCTCAGCTATATGACATAGCGCTGCATGAATCCCATCAAAATTTTCTACCAAACTTTTTGAAGCATCTGACCTACATGACCATCGTGTATCTGATAGGCGCTTGAGTGTAGCATGATTTCCTTTCAATAAATCCCATCTATGTGTTGAAGCTACAAAAAATGAATACAAACTCTGGAGAACGCCAAAATAGTTGATAGAATTGATGCACTCACTGACACTGCACTGCCCTACTAAATTTAAAGAATGTCCAGCGCAGGGGATATAAAAAGCTAATTCACTCCGCTCTTTTAAACGTGCCTGTAACCCAGAATATTTACCCGACATATTGCTTGCATTATTGTATGCCTGTCCCTGACAATTGGTTATATCAATATCATATCTTTCCAGTAGATCTAAAATGTCAGTAATCAAAGATTTACCGTCGTGGCTTTTAATTTGTAGAAAACAAAAAAATCTTTCATACACTTGGCCATTTAGATAATAACGAAATATCACAGAAAGTTGATCCACATGAGAAATATCAGGAGTCGAATCTACGATAATTCCCCAGTATTTTGCTTTTTTTATTTCGGTAATAATGTGCGTTAAAACCTTTTGAGACATAATATCAATTAGCTCTTCACAAATAGTTTTAGACAAATAATTTACATTACCTTTGCCTTTATTTGCAAAAGTGTCAATGTGTTGCTATAAAACTGGATCAAATTGAGTCAACAGTTCTAACATGCCTAAGTAATTTCTGTTATTTGACGATCCTATAACTTCATTATGGCCTCGAAATGCTAAACCACTTCCGGCTAAAAAACGAATAACCGCAACTATTCTATTTAAGATTGCAGACCAATAATTAAATTCCCTTTTAATCTGGCTTACCATATATTCATCAACATGAGTATTTTGTTTTATGAATTCTATCCACTTAATCATACATTGAATATGTTCCTTGCTGCTTACGTGGCCGAAAATAGTTTGTTTAGCTTTTTTCCAATTGTAAAAGCCACTTTTGACAAATACGTTGTCGTAATCGGTTGAAAACAACTTGGAAACATAACAAAATACACATCCAGTGGATTCAGAAAATATTAACCATTTTCGGTCACACTTTTCGCCATTATTCATCACTTTTAAAAAATATTTAACCGAATAATATCTGTACTGGTTTTTGAACATCCGCTTCGAAGATTCGAAATTAGAGTCTTTATTTTGAAAAAAAGCATACCCCTTGTTTAAATACTTCATACGTTCATTTTCCTTTAATTGTAATGGCCATAAAGCAGGGTCTTCGCGTAGAATGGTATCTAGGAAAAAAAATCATGATAAATAAGCCTAATAAAAAAATAATAAGTGACAATTTATAGAATAAAAATATTAACTGCTTAAAAAGTAAATTGTTTGTTTAGCAGATGTTAGAGGTGTCATTAAAGATAGTAAAAATTGGAGTACCTGAGTCAAGCTCATTGTTATGCATTGTAGATTCAACACTTTCAACTTCTTGAATTTCATTTGAAGGACCTTAGCAGGCTACCTCATTTTCCGTGTTATTGTTTTCATCTTTTCTTTCATTGTTTTTATTATTATCTACAGTTTGTGGAAATTGCATAATAGTTTGGTTTGATGAAAAAAAAATTGTCATTTTCGGAAGTTTAGCTACCATTTCCTTTCTCTCTTTCTTCAATCTTCTTTTACAAGCTCCACTTTCATATTTTCTTAGCATTTTAATTATAACTGTATAACCTGAAAAGTGTTAAACTGTTCTTTTTTTCTCTTTTTTTCTTTTTTTCACGAATTTAGCGCTTCAGCTATTAAATGCATTCACACAAGAACTCTTTTGTGCGGAAGTACAAAAGAATTGTAGAATTGCAATCGTTAATGCATTTTCAATAACAATATAATTATTCAAGTCATTAATAATTTTCCGAAGGGAATTGTTTTTGTAGCAATTTGTACAAATGTTACATTCAATTATTGCTATAAGGCGCTGCTACCAATCTAGTAATTTTTTTTTTGTAGAAGTAGTTGCGCTCCATCGTTGTCAAAGACCGGAAAAAATATATAAGGCAGCGTTTTTGTTGACAGTTATTTTATTTTTGTGCTTTTGTTTTCAGACAATTTAGTAAATTTAACTTTGGCTCTTTTAAGTTAATAAAAGATTTAATTCTTAGAGTTAATAAAAAATTATTAACTTTGAATCGGGGCCCCTAAAATTGTGGGGCCAGGGGCTATAGCCCCCCCCCCTAGCCCCCCTTGATCCGCCACTGCTGGTATACACCAGTATTGCACAATATTAGTAAGAAACATTTTTAGTCAAAACATTAGAACACTTTATTAAAACATTTTCATATCAATTTTTCTATTTTCATTTTGTAGTTTATTTTATTTTATCATTTAAAAGTTATAGCACTACTTAAATCTTTATAATTTCCAAAAAAATTTTAAAAATATCATTTTAAAATTTCATTTAGTATCAAAGCTAACCAAAAAACAGAAAAAGTCATTTTGGTGAATGTTGTATTGTTTGAATTGTTTTCAAAGTAATCTTACTTAAACTCAACTTAAATTCAACTGAAAATGCAAGTAATACAAATCTCTTTTTAAGTGTTTCAGCAACATTTCTTGTACAAACATTTCTTGTTCAAATTTCTTGTACTAAAAGTTATTTGTGAATGTATTCATTATAATTGTTATATTTACATGTTCAAAAGTTTCAGGCCACATAATATGCATTAAAGCAGTAGGATGTTCAAAAACAAATTTGAATATTTACATTTAGATAAAGATCACAAATTAAACAATCCAAGATTGGAAATAAGTAGTTTTTCAGACAAATCTAGTTTTTTTGGAAGGGATGGTAGACTATATTTATGACATTCTATTGGCATGAGAATGACCAAGGTTATAAAACATGAAAAACAGCATTGTACTAATTTTTCTTTACTGATAAAAAAAAAGAAATTTTTTAAATGAGTTTGTAATGAGTAAAATTTGAAATAAAAAAATTCAAAAAACTGCAAAAAAATGGAGACAGCGATCTTCGACGACAATTTTAATTTTATTGGTTTTTACTATTTAATTAATACAATTATATTTTATTCAAAAAATTTTTTTATCCAAACGTTTTCTTTATTATGAACACAACTTGTCTCAGCACTTGGGGATCCCTTTAAGTTTGAAATATTAAAAAAATTTAAAAACCATAAAAAGCTGGTGATACGCTTTTGGTATTAGAAAAAATTAGTTCAATATTGGTTTTCAAGACCAGTAAATGAAAACAGTGAAAACTCTATTAAAAATTTTAAACTTAATAAATTTTTTTTGTCAGATTGCAGTTGACTTATTGAAAATTTCCTTAATGGATCAACACACACAACACAGACACACACAAGAACTATACAAGTTGCAAAAACACTAAGTGCTATGTGAAATATCAGAAGATACTAAAATCCAAATAAAACTATAGTTACATAGATGCGCATCACTAATTAGATTCATAATCAAACTTTTAAGAATTTTTTTTTAATATTTTACCTAGTACTTGCCTTCCTACAACCTGAGCAGGACCTAAACCTTCTACAAAATCAATTAACTGTACATCTCCAGATAATCTTAAACTTGGTGGAATCCATGACATGCTGAAAATAAGAATGAAATTTGGTTTTAATTTTGTGGTTATTTTATATGGTTTATAAAAAAATTTCATTAAACTTTTCTTTAAAAATTAATAGACTGTAAAAATATTGAACATTTATAAGACTTATTAGCCATAAAATTTCACAATTTTAAGAAAAAAATCAGAATAATTTAAATTATATTAAACTATTTATTTATTTATTTTTTCAATGTATACATACAATATACGCATGTAAGCAATCTTAAAAAAAAAAGAAAGTGTTTTGAAACACACAAAAAATAGCTCTTTAACTGTTATCTATTCAATTAATTTATGACATTTAATTATTCAAATTTAGAGGTTGAAGAAATGTCTGAGGATGGATTTCTAAAGTGACCCTTGATACACGCAATATTAAATAAAATCTCTAAGTTACTTAAAGAAATGTAACCAAAAGAATGACATAATTGAAATGGATTGAAGACTCTAACTAATAACAAAATAATAATTAATTTGTTATAAAAATTAATGATAATTGATATTTTATTATAAATATGACAATATAAATAAAAATATAAACTAAATGTTTAAGGAGGAATAGGAAAGTAAAAAAGTCAAATGACCATGAAATGAATAAAAAAACACACATCTTACAACATATTAAACTTGCAGTCCATAATAAAAGCATCATATATATGAATTAAAACTTGATGAAAAGACAACAGTATTTTCAAATAGTATATTTAATGGGAATGTTAAAAAAATCTAAGATTATGAAATAATTATTAGAAGCTTGGTACAAAACATAACAAACAAATTTCTATTACATCTGACAAAGTTGCAGACTACCACTATTTAAGCTTAAAGGTAGTCTCTTTTATTTAAGCATAAAGACAAAATAAAGACTAAATTTTAAATTGTATGCTGTAAATTATAAAAATCAGAAAATCATGAATACAAAGTAAAATTCCAAAACACAAGAAAAAAAAACTAGATAAATAAAATTGTTCTGAGTTAAACAAAGTTGAATTTTGGTAGATGATGCAAATCATCACTCCATGATAGGATAAGTAAAAAAAAAGAAAAAGAGATGCGATATGACAACAATGTGAAAGAGGCTCAACCTTTGCTGTGAGAACAAACCCAAGTCATTTACATTGCATTTTTACACATTTTCACAAAGAGCATGTTTTGAAGATCCAGCCCAAATATGAGAACAATACTCCATACAAGGATGGATAACAGATTTATGATGGTGGGAGCTGGAGTTAGGAGTAAGAAAATAGCAAGCACAATAAAGAGTGAGATTTATAGCAGATGCTAAGGGATTGCCATGGATTGAATAATGAGTGAAAAAGAATCAAAGAAGAGAATAGAAAGTAAGAGTGTAAGGTGATTAATAAGAGTGTTCAAAAATATAGAAATATAATAATTTTTTGGTTCCTTTTGATACTTTGTGAAAAACAGAAGGCTAAAAACACCCTTTGCTGAAGAAGAAATGTTATAATTTTTTTTTACAATGCACCCATAAATATTGAATTTGGTAAAAATTGTTACATATTGGATCCAAATAAAAATTCTGATTTTTGAAACAAATTTTGCAAAAAACCAATATTTTCTAACAAAAATAACTTTCTTTAAGATAACAGGGATCATTTTAAATAGATTCAAAAAATTTTTTTATTTATTTTAAACTTTCCTAAGTTATAAAATTAATTCTATAACTTAAGAAGCATCCTTAGTCCCAGAAAGCTTTGCAGCAAAATAAATACTTTAATAAGTATTTAATTCGCTGCAAAGGTTTCTGGGATATGCAAAGCACACACACTGTATGTCTAAAGAGATAAAAATTTTCAAAAAAAAAAAAAAATTTTCAAAAAAGATTAAAATTGAAATAAATTGAAAAGAATAAAATACTAAAAGATTGTATTAAAAATAATTTTTTTTTGAAAATAAAGATAATATTCAATTATACAATTATTAAGAACTATATTTCTAATTATAAGAGTTATAAGATTTAGAAGTACCTGCTACCAACACTTGTCAATGTCATCATTGAGCTAGCAATACTAGAGGAACTTTCACTTTTCGCACTTCCTATTGAAGACACAGGACTGCTGTGACCGGATCCATAACTATTTTGCCGATAACGATTTACATTACGCATCGCAGAATACCCATTGTGATCAAAGTCAGTGGATCGCATGAAGGAAATTTCGTGATTAGATCTTGGCTGAAATCTTTTATCTTCATTATAATTATGCTGTTCTCTATAATAGTTCTCTAAAAAACAATAAATAAGTAACAATACTAGAAAAATAATTTAAAAGAAAAAAAAAATTTGTCACAAAAGTATTTGAAATTTTTTTACTATTGTTTAGAAAATTTTATACCTGCTTTTTTTTCAAAATTTTTTGGTGAACTTCCTGACATTGAATCCATACGCAATAAATTGGGTTTATTATTAAATTTTACTCCATAGTTGTTATCATTACTTGACTGTCTCCATTCCTCTGCAGACTTATCACCAGCTCTTTCACCTAATTTAGTTGAAATAAATTAACTAAACAACTATTAAATAATTGAAGCAAATAAATATAAATAATTGAAATAACTAGGAATAAAATAAAAATTTGTTTTACAAAAACAAAACCTTTTTAAAAAACCTAAAGATACCTTGTTGCGATGAAGATAAATTGTAGTCAGTAAGTCTAGGTTCAATTTTTCTAGAACTGTCAACAGAATCAACTCGTTTTATCTGAGGGTATTTTTCTGAAGAAAATCTTCCATAAACTTCTTTTCCATATCTGATATTATTTACTGTTGACTCTTTCACATCGCTAGAAATAGATGAAGTATCAACTGAAAGAGATGAAAGTGGAGACTGATTCTCAGTTTGAGTAACAGTAGTAAGCTTTGATTCATAATTAGTGGGATTTGATGTCCATAAAGAGGTAGAATTTTTTGTTAATTCTGTTTCTGAACTTGAAGAACTGGTCAAAACATCAAGCTGCTTTTGTAAAAAAAGCTGAGCACGCTGCAAAAGTGAAGGTCGAATTACAGAAGATTCTTGAACTAATGTAGGCTTCAAATATTGCCTTTTTTCATTATCAGAATTTTTAGAAGAAGTTATCTGTGACGATTCTTTATTCATTTCAAACACTTGTGAAGGTGATGGTGAAGGCACCGGTGTATTCTCATCTGTAGATGTTCCTCCTGTAGAATCATAACTAAAACTCGTTTTAACAGTGCCCATTTCATTTATTTCTAAGTAAATTATAAAACTAATTAAAAAAAAAAAAACATTAACAAAATTTCCATAATATTATAAAAAGTTGCTTTAACAAGAAATCAAATAAAATTAAAAACCTGAATATTAAAACCTGAATATCAAAATTTTCTGTCAACAATTAAAAAAATTATTACAATTATGGAATAACAATAACTATGTACTTTTACGTAATTTTATTTATATATTATTAATTATTTTATTTATTATATTATAAAATAAATAAACATATTTTAAGAATATCAGTTGTCTAGGGCATACATAAATATTAAATTTCTTAAAGTCACTAACAAAAACAAACATAACTTTTAATAATTTTGTAATTTAGTAAAAAATATTTTTTTTTAAAGATAAGTTTTATTTCCATACTTTCCATAGAATATTAATGTATTTTCTTAATGGAACCAATAAATGCCATTTATCCAAAAAAAATTTTAACAAAATACCCTTTTGTTACTGACTTTGCTCTTCTCTATAGAAACCAATTTATTTTTGATTATAGATCTAACAAGTACTAGCTGTCATGACCCGTGAAATATGAGGACCTATCCTTCACACCTATCTCTATTTTTATACTTATTCAGCTATTTATTTTTTTACTTTATTGTTTTTAATAAATAATATAGGTGTAATAAATGGTAGAATAATAATTATATATAAAGAGAATAAGTGGAAGAAAAAAAACTCATTAAAACATTGCTCTTAGAGCAAAAATAAATATGCACACTTTATAAAAATAAATAAACTTTATTTGAATGCTTAGATCTCATTAGAACTCATTTATTTCTGAAAAAGTCTCAGTTGAATGAAAACATCTTCTTACTTTAAAAAAGAAAATCGCCTTTTTAATGTTAGATGAGCAGATTAAATTTATTGATTGCAAAAAAACTTAACATAAGTATCTCTAACATAGATGGCAATTGCGTGACATTTCTTGCAGCATTTTTCAAAATTCAAGGCTAAGAAAATAAAATTTCAACCATTCATATCACTATATCAAATTTACAAAGCAAAAGAGGACCAGGAAAATGGGTCACGAAGAGCTAAGTATGTCAAATCTGCTCTTAATACAAAAAATTTTCAATTTTTATCTTGACGTATATATTTATAGCAAAAAAATAAATATAGCAAAAAAGACTTTTAATTGTTAACATAAACTTTTAAAGTTTTTGCTAGCTATGGGCTATTTTTTTATTTTTTTTTGCCTCCACAGCAACACCCACTGGAGTAGAAGGACAAGCTTCGCTGTGCTTTCCTGAGAATCAGGTTAAATTTTGGTTTACTCAAATTTTTTTTGTTTAATTACTATTATTGGGCACCGTGTGCCTGGATGAATCTGAACCTCTATGAAAACACCACAAAAAACTTTTTGTGTAATTTTTTTACATATATATATTAGTTATAAAAATTATAAAAATAAAAAACATTTGTTGGGAAATTTTTGAGAAATTTTAAAACTCGCATAAATAAAAAAAACCATAAAAACAGGATAAAATCTTGAGTGTTGAATTTTAAAAATATACATTTTTTTCCCTCCATTTTATTATATTTTTTCAGAAATTTACTTCCTTTAATTTATTGTTTTAGCCTTGAGTTTCAATAACAGAGCATTTTAAGCCCTAAATAGCAAAAAATGATCCAAGAAAAGATCCAAGGTTTCCATTTGGGTTTGTATTGACTGCAGATTGGATTTAAGCAAGATAAAATATGGAGATTCTACAGCAAATCTATCAATAGCAGAGAACTATGACCTAGAGCTAAAAACTATAACAAGGTATTTATATATAAAATTGCAACATATTTTTTAATATTTACCAAGTTAATTTTTATAGAAAATCTATCTTTAGGTAAGAGTTAGAGAAGGTAGAGGAGTATTTGTTGTTTACATTGTGTAGGAGTATTATTTTTAATGAAATGTTACAATTAATTGTTCAAGTAAAGTTAAAAATAAATTGGTAAAATGAGTACTAAAAATAAATTTAAATATAAAAAGGTTTTGCGCATCAATTAAATTATTAAAAAAAACAAAAATATTCAGAGAATAATATATATTTAATAATAATATATTTATTTACATATACTATAATATAAATAATATATATATTTATATGTATATATAATATATTATATAATATATTATAATATATGGTCTGTCTAAGTTAACAAGTATTTATTTAATCTTAAATTCTATTTTCTATAGACAAATTTTTAGTTTTTCTAAAAAAATAAACTAATATAGTATATAATAATATAGTATATAATAATATAATGTTATAAATGGTAAATATATTTAACACTTATTGGTTTTTATCAGGTCTATGGAAAGATGTAAATGCAGAATTTGTAAAATTGCTAGCTTGAATGGTCTTCAGTGGAAATTATTTGTTAACAAACAGAAGAAGAAAAATTTTAAGAGTCCACCACCAGCTCTTCATCTTAAGTTGTCCTTAAAGCTACAAAACATTTGGCCAAGACTTCAGGATTGGTTAGCAGGACATTCTATTCTCTTCAAACCATACCATGGTGACACGCTTGAAGGTAATGAGTGTTCTAAGGTTCTTAGGCTCGTTGACAGATTGGAGAAGTACTTCCTATGGAGCTGTCTGGTTTTTTGGATTACATGCACGACTTTTCAAAGGTAATTGACTTGGATGCCTTTTAAGTCTTTACATGAAGAGTTTGAAGTATCTGAAACCCCTAAGATTGATGTAATACACACACATATTGAGCAGTTCATTAACATAGCAAAAAGGGGACTTGGTCAGTTTTCAGAACAGGAGTTGAAAAACTCACATTCAGCATTCTTGGAGGTTTGGGAGCGATACTTGATAAAAGACATTTCTTCACCTAGATATATGGAAAACTACTCTAAGGCTATTCTAAACTTTAATGCTAATAATATTTAGTTAGGTAGTATGCAATTATATGTATTTTAAGTTTTTATATCTAATTAAGTTGTACTTAACTGTAAACTATATTTTGCATCATCTTAAAAAAAGATTTTATACCTTTTTTTATTTTTGCGTGTTTTTAAGGGCCGTTTCTCGAAATTTTCCCAACAAATATTTTTTATTTTTATAATTTTTATAACTAGTATATATATGTCAAAGAATGACATAATACATTTTTTTGGGTGTTTTCATAGAGGTTCAGTTTCCCCCAGGCACACGGTGTGGGTTTAGTGTTTTCAATTAATTTTAAAACCTAAACTCACTTTTAAACATCAAAAAATTAAGATTTAATCAATTAAATATCTTTAAAAAGTTACATTATTTTATGATTACATCATCCATTCAAAAGGGATAAAAAGACTTGAGGTTACGATAATATTTCGCGTATTAAGTATTCATATAAAACATATAATTTTTGTCAAAATTTAGGCAAAATGTTTAAGTTGTGCTTGTTGTTTTATTGTCTTTGGAAAAGGAAAAAAACTTATTAAAGTAACTTCTGTAAAACAAATTAATATTCAAACTTAATTTGGAGAGAACATGATGTAGACAAAAGAATATTTTCTAAAAAACATTTGTCCTTTTTGCAAAACAAACTTATATGCATTGAACAGGGGTGGAACATCAAAATTAAATGATTGGATTGAGAAAATATCTAAAATTAACAGGCAAAAACTCAGAAGATCATCTGATTTTAGTGAAATATCAGGGATTGAAGAGCTAAATCACAGAAGAGAGTTTGGTAAAAGGTATTTGTAAAAGATACTTCTGATTTAATGCTTCACATGATTAAAAAAGCGATTTGAATCCTTATTGCACTATTGTTAGGATTTAAATTGATGGTGGACAGGGTTTACTTAAATGCATTGTAAATGTTCTTGATCTATAATACCAAAATACAATTTCAGAAAGTCTACATAATTCTGGTGTAAATAGGTCATTGGTTTAGCTTTAGTTGAAGATGTTTCAGAACATAATGGAAATCTTTGCAAACTATTGAAACCACTTGCTAAGATTGATTTAAAATATTCAAAAACATTTGATCTAAAATTTGATAACTCTTTATTTGGTTTAAGCAGCTACAGTGGCAAATATGCTTGTCTCAGGTGTGAAGGAGAAAGGACTTTTGAGAATGGAGAAAAAAGATCTTAAGGTTCAATTGATATCAATTACAATAAGTTTGTTGCAGATGGATGTAAGAACAATCACATGAAGGAATTTAAAAACTGTATTCCTCCTCAAATTGTATATCTCTATAAACCTTTAGAATCATTAGTAAAACATCTTATCTCTCCTCCAGTGTTACACTCAAGTTTTTGATTGGCATTACTTCTATGTTTGTAAAAGTATTAAATACTTTGTGGCCTGATTTTGATACATGGCTTAAATCAAACTATATTATGTTTAGAGGTTACCATGGAACATGTTTGGATGGTAACAATTCACAGAGACTTTTAGATAAATTAGATGATCTAGAAGTTAATCTTCTAAGAGCAGCCTCTACACAAATAAATATAATATTTCCACAATCTGTAGTGTGGAAATATTATATACCTATCATTCCCTCCCCATATGTTACATTGTTGGTTATAACTGTTTTTATAAAAAAAACACACATTTAAAAGTTAGTTTAGATTTTAAAAATCATTTTAAAATATTTTACCAAACCCAATAAATTTAATCAAATAAAATTAGAGTAAACCAAAATTTACACTGTCAGTCTCAGGAGAGCACAACAGCTTATTATTTTTTTTCTTTATAAGGTTCCAGACCACCTGCAGCTTTTTAAGACTAATTACCTAAGCACATTAATGACATAACTATCTTGACATATGCGCAACAAATTTCTACCAGTGCTTTGATGTTTTTAGAAATTTAAAGCTTTTTTAAAAATTCTCTCCTTTTCATTTGTTACAGTGTATAGTATCATTTGTTACAGTGTATAGTATCATTTGTTACAGTGTATAGTATCATTTGTTACAGTGTATGATATCATTTGTTACAGTGTATAGTATCATTTGTTACAGTGTATAGTATCGTTTGTTACAGTGTATAGTACCATTTGTTACAGTGTATAGTATCAATTGTTACAGTGTATAGTATCATTTATTACAGTGTATAGTATCATTTGTTACAGTGTAATATCTATAAAATTATTTGTTACAGTGTAATATCTATAAAACTTTAAAAGTGTTTTATTTTGTGTTTTAGAAAAATTGAAAAAGATTTAAAAAAAAAAAAGTTCGAGTAGTAGGATAAGAACCACGGCGCTTTGCTTTAGAAACTCTTCAAGCTTTCCACTCAGCTACACAGGCGTGTTGTCTGACATTTTTTAAAGCTATTTAATAAAAAAAAGACTTTAATAAAATAAATAGATCGAAATTAAGGAGATGTTGCCACAATTTTGAAGTGAAAGTAAAACTGAAAAACTTGCTAAATGTTTTAACATAGCTTGAAGTTTACATAAGTTAGATTTTTGCATTCACTTTCATCCACATTATCTTATATAAAAAAAAGTATTGCAACTCTTTCTCACCATTAACTCGGTTGCAATGACTGCCAAGAGTTCTGTGTCAAACACATTCGGAAGGGCACTACTACTACTACTACTACTACTACTACTACTACTACTACTACTACTACTACTACTACTACTACTACTACTACTACTACTACTACTACTACTACTACTACTACTACTACTACTACTACTACTACTACTAAGTTCAGCATTATTATATAGATTATTTATATCTGCTATTATTGTTAAATTTGTTTGGAAAAGGATCATAAAAATTTATTAAAGTAACTCCTGTAAAACAAATTAATATTCAAAACTTAATTAGGAGAGAATATGATGTAGACAAAGAGTGTTTTCCAAAAAACATTTGTCCTTTTTGCAAAACAAATTTATATGCATTGAACAGGGGTGAAACATCAAAATTAAATGAATGGATCGAGAAAATATCTAAAATTAAAAGGCAAAAACTCAGAAAATCATTTGATTTTAGTGAAATATCAAGAATTGAAGAGATAAGTCGCAGAAGAGAGTTTGCAGCAACAGGTAAATTGATTTTTGACATTTATAAGTGATGTCTTTACTTCTTTTATCATATCATAGTTGTGTTTTTTTTTAATTTTAGATTTATCTAGCTTTATCTTTATTATCAATGCTTTCTCAGCATATTGAAGAAAAAACAGAGGGCCTTCATTCTATAAGACACATAGGGTGTGAGCTTAAATTTGAGACAAAGGCTCCCTTTCCTTATTATTTTTGTTGTTTGTTAATCTACCAATTGTTAAATGTACAACTGTTAATTTTTCTTTTTACATTTTATTTTATTATTTTGTATAAATACATAAGAATCATAAGTAATAAAACATTTTGTTTTTTTTTGTAAATAAGAATTCATACTGTTCATTCAAATTTTGTTAAAAAGATATATTTTGCTACTTTTTCTTAACAACTTATGCTTTTTTTAGTTGTTAAAAAGATCTATATTTGGTTCCTTTTTCTAATAATTAATGTTTTACTAATTGTAAAGAAATATAATAATAAACATTTTTTTATTTTGCATTTTATTATTTTGGTATAATTGAAAATAATTATAAAAAAAGGGGGCGTGGAGCAGACTTACCCTTATTATACAGGTACGGACAGCTAGTACTTTATATTTGGCTGGTTGCATTGGATAACCGCACAGTTTTAATTTGGCTAACCTTAGAATTAAAAACAATATTAAAATTGATAATCTTTGATCAGCTACACACAGTTTTAACCTTTAATTACATGCAGTTAAGATGATCGAATCTGACAAAAAAGATAAGATGACTGAATCTAATGGCCGAATCTTAAGATAACCAAATCTTAGGATAACAAAATTTAAGATGACCAAATTTAAGATGACCAAATTTAAGATGACCAAATTTAAGATGACCAAATTTAAGATGACCAAATTTAAGATGACCAAATTTAAGATGACCAAATTTAAGATGACCAAATTTAAGATGACCAAATTTAAGATGACCAAATTTAAGATGACCAAATTTAAGATGACCAAATTTAAGATGACCAAATTTAAGATGACCAAATTTAAGATGACCAAATTTAAGATGACCAAATTTAAGATGACCAAATTTAAGATGACTGAACCTGACAAAAAAAGAATAAAAACAAAAACCAAAAAAAAAAAAAAAAAAAAAAAAAGGGAAAAAAAAAAAGAAAAAAAAACAATAACCAAAAAAAGTTTGTTTCATGCATATTGGCAACACTTTCAAATATCCCTAAACCACATCCCTACAAAAGTTTATAAGATTTGATGCTTTTGAGAGCAATTTTCTTTGCACTTTGTAGTTCATGCTGATTTTTGGAAAAATATCTAAATATAAAATAATTTTTTTGTATTTTTGCAACATTTAAATTATATCGTCACACTTTTTGTCTGTTAAGATTGTCACAGAGATGTTTAATGTTTTCACCACTAACACTACACTAACATACTCAATTTAAACAGTAGTTTAAAAAATGAAAACATTTTTTCATTAAGTTGATTAGTGATGTTTGTGTTGACTCAGCAGTAAAAGATTTATTTTTTTATTCCAGTTTTTATGCTTCTTGTCACAAGAACATACTTTCACTGATACCAAGATTGTCATCAATCAATTCACCTCCCAGTTGAGCAAGCTATCCTTTATGTGTAAAATTACACAATACTTTGTCTCTTTTTAGAGTTGCTATTCTACAGGAAAAGATTAAAAGAAAAAATTTTCAAAAATAAAAGTTAAATACTGCCTACTTTCATTAATATCTGCTGGAGAAGTGCATTGAGAAAAACTACTAACTGTTTGATTTTCAACAGGGTGTTCTCTTTCACCGTTGTCTAAAGATTTTAAGGTTTATGTTATGAAATAAGAATTAAGAATTTCCAGATTTTAAAAATAGTAGTAATAATAAAAACCTTGTAAAATAAATTGAGCTTTTGAACACTGCGGAGACAGAGTAGGTGTTGGGGTGGGTTGTGGTAACATATTTTGCTGGTCATGCAGTTGGAGTGGATACCAATGACATAAGTTATCAAGTGGAGCTTCTAACATACTTATCAATATTTCTCCAAGAAACTCATTGCTTTCTGAACGCTCATAATCCCATAATGTGATTTCTAGATACCTTCCTTTAAACTGAGGAGATAAAAAATACAACACAATTTATTTAAGAGATATTAGGTTATTATTTGCTAGAATAAAAAAATATATTTTTTAAAGTTTTGATTTTTATGCTATGTGTATTTGATATGGTTTAGTTTATTTAGTAACATTATTTAATATGGTTTAGTTTATTTAGTAACATTTAATATGGTTTAGTTTATTTAGTAACATTTAATATGGTTTAGTTTATTTAGTAACATTTAACATAGTTTATTTAGTAACATTAAATTATACCGCATTGTATTTTTTGGAGTCAGATGATTTACTATTATAATGACAAAGTTTCACATCATTAATATCTTCTGGAGATAAGTACGGTAGTATGTCCAAAACAGAAGTCTGTGATAGTATTGAAGTGTCTCGCTGTCAAAGTGATTTAAAAAAAAATAGAATTATGTAATTATATTGAATCATTGTTAGATAAAATTTAATAAATTTATGTTTAGTTATTTAAGGTGATGTAGGAGGCATAAGAATTAAGGCTTAAAAACCATCATCTCTGTGGTTGTCTATGTGGTAAACCCATTGGTAACCATGCTTAACCTAACAGTTTAACAAAACTATATTTATTTGATGGTTTTTTGAAACAGAAAACTTACTGCAGTGCATTGTAAGATTTAAAAATTAGAATTATTAGAATGAGATTTAACAATTACAATATTAGAATGAGATTTAATATTTACAATATTAGAATAAGATTTAAAAATATTAGAATGCAACCTATATATTTGTAAATCATCATAATAAAAAATAAATCTGGCAAACTTATTATCTTATATTGTAAAGAATCTGTTAGATTGTTTTCAACATCATTGAAAAGTACAATATAATAAAACTTAAATATATTCATCATTTTTAATTGGACTTTGGGCCTTGGAGCTTTATTACTCCACAGAGAAAATAGTACAGTACTTTAAGAAAATCATTTTTGAATCCCAAGTTATGGTCACAAAAAAATTAAAGTCAAGTTTTAAAAGATTTTATCTTTTTATGTAAATAGTCTTTTTTGTTATATATTTTTATATATATAAAAGAAATAAAAAAACTGCTATAAAAAAAAAAAATTACTTTTTGACTTTTGAGAGTGTACATAAATGTTTGATTCCATGTGGGTGACAGAGAACGTAATACAGTTTTTGTTCGTCTCTTACTTTGTAAACTAGAATTGAATTAGATTCTCATCATTAATGCAAAAGCAAAAATCCTTAAGCATAAAATAACAATACAACAACTATTTCATTTACTTAAATACAATAAACTTTCTGTCAAACTCTTAACAAGAAGATTGATGGATTCAACGATGAAAATATAAATAATCAATTTATGAATGATTAATGTGTGGAAATAATCTTGAAAAGTTTTTTTAGATGAATATTGTCAATGCAATTGACTGAAAGATTTATATTTTATGAAAACAGTGGTTTAATAATGGTCATTGGGCATAATGGTTTGAAAATAAATTGATATGTAAACTTAAAATCAAAAAATGAAATTCAACTGCAATTGAATTTCTTTTTGTTGCATAAATAAAAGAGAGAAGATTTACCAAGATTAACAATAATTAAAATTACCTTCTATCAGGTAAAAAGTAAAGCTTCACATAAGGATTACGAAGCTGCATATTCTGACGATGATTTAAACCTTGAGCTCCAATAATGGAGACATAAAGACAACTTGTGTCTTCTTCGTATTTTAATTTGACCTAAAATTTCATTTAAAAAAAAAAAAAATTAATTTTAAGATTAAAAAAATTTTAAAACTAGGTATTACAATACAAATAATATGCATAAAATAATAATAACATATAATAATGTAAATATAAAACATTTTATGTTGAGCTATAGCGTGTATAAAATTTAATTTACCTGCAATTGTCCAGAAATATTATTTGCTTTCAAAATCTAGAAGTAAAATATATATAAAGACTAGTTTTATATTTTTAACCAACAAAAATATAAAAAATCTTGACATCAGAAAATTTGAAATTTAATTTACTGAGTTAAAAGACTCTATTAATTTTACAACCAATTTTGGTACCGAATTTTTAAAAAATGGTAACATCTACAGTGTTATTTACTTTTTAGACTGCATTTATTATTGAAAATTACAAAAAAATTCAAACAGACATTTATTATAAAGAAAGTAACATTCATGGCTACTTCAGTTATAATAGTCATCTTCCATTTCACATTAAAAAGAATATTCCTTATAATTTAGAGAAAAGAATAATTGTTTTTACATCTAATTACGATATCAAAAAATTAAGCTTTAATATTAAGTTGTGGCTAAAAGATTGGAATTATCCTAAAAGCATTTGACAGAAAAAACATTTCATAACACAAAATTGCAAGGACCATCACCACTAAAGAAATCTAAAGAAATATTTTCTTTAGTGATAACCTTCTATAGCAATTTTAATTATCAACCTTATGTTACTGAAGCAAACCTTTTACTTCTAATGAAAGTTGAAATAGACTAAAGTCTAAATTCTTCTAATGAAAGAGTAAAAAAAATTTTAAAGCATTCATCCAGTATTGTCATTTAAACAACCTCCTAATCTACTCAGAAAACTTACTTCTTCAAATATTGAAATAAATAACAGGAAAGTTGGATTATTCAAATACAAAGATACTGGATGCAAAGTTTGCAAACCCTACCATCAAGAAGTAGATGAATTCGAAACATCTAATAGTACAATATGGTAAGTAAAAAGTCATATCACTTAAAACAGTAAAAATGTAATTTATTACCTTAAATGTATACTGGTAAAACTAATAACTTATTAATGGGTGATGCGGAAGTTATCGGACAAATCCTAATTTCATTATTTGAGCATAATAATTAGTTTTTGTGGTTTTATGCGTAGGCATAAACGTTCTATAAAATATAAACTTTATTATTTGAAATACAGTTATTTAAAATGAGGTTAAATGCAGCTGAACGAGAATCTTTTCGAAAGCGACTAAAAATGTTTTTTGTAAATAAACCTAATATAAAAAAAAATCGTAAATCATTTTGAAAAGGAAGGATTTTCTCGAAGTACAATATATGATAACCTAAAAAGACTTGAAACTGTTCAATCGTTTTCTGATAGAAAGCACTCTGGTCGTCCGACATCCTGGACTAGAGAAAAGAAAGCCGAATTAACAAGACCTGTCAACAATCGAAAAGGGGTCAGTCAGAGAAAAATAGGTATTAAATTCGGTGTAAATCAATCGACAATTGGTCGTCAGTTAAAAAAATGAATATTAAATATAGAAAACGTGAAAAGACTCCAAAATACACTATAGAACAACAAATAAAGGCAAAGAAAAGAAACAGGAAACTAGTTAACCAACTCTATAACACAAAATCGCTTCTAGTCATCGATGACGAAAAATACTTTTGTTTTGCAGGGGACAACATGCCTGGAAATTCTGGATACTACACAAACAACAAAAAGACATGCCCAGAAAGTGTTTGTTTTATAGGAAAAGAGAAATTTCCAAAAAAATTATTAATGTGGATAGCCATATCTGACCGTGGTATGTCCGAGCCATTGTTTCGCACTTCCAAGGCTGTAGCGATCAATTCATCAATCTATATTAATGAATGTTTAGAAAAACGACTTCTTTCATTTATTCACAAGTATCTTGGAGACTTTAACTATTTATTTTGGCCAGATTTAGCAAGTTCTCGTTATTCTAAAGATTGTCTAAATTGGATGGACCAATATGTCTATTACGGTGATAAAGAATCCAATCCCCCAAATGTGCCTCAAGCACGACCAATTGAAAATTTTTGGGGACATTTGGCAGAAAAGGTTTACGAGGGAGATTGGCAAGCTTCAACAGAGCAAGTTTTGATTGATCGCATTAAACTAAAACTACAAGAAATTGATTTAAACTTTTTACAGTCGCATGTAAAAGGCGTCAGAGCAAAATTAAGATCAATTGCAGATGGTGGTGTTTTTTCATATAAAAAATAATATATTTTTATTAAAAGATAAATGCTTTATTTAAAAAAAATATAATAGTAGTTTGTTTTTTTATTTATAATTAATAGTTATTGACATTTTTATTTTGTCCGATAACTTCCGCATCACCCGTTATGTGTTAACGGACATATTTCTAGTTGCAGAACCGGCCTATCCACTGATAGATTTGGCAACTATGTTTAAACTCGTCAACAATGAGAGTTTTTTATTTTCATTTGAGAAGCATTTATATAATCAAAAAATGTATTTAATAGATATTTCATGTATCAAAATAAAATTTATCAATTACAATAGTTGCTTATAGTAACCATGTGAAATTTATATTTTTTTGTATACAATAATTTTGCAAAAGTAACATAAACAGCCCTACTGATGAATTTTTGAAAGGCTTCTAGTGCTAATAAACTTAAAATTTAAATTTCCGTATAAGTCTATTTTTTGAAATTGTGTTTTAAATAAAATATTTTGAGACAATAAATTTTATTGGAACTTCGCTTTTGTTTGTTTACTGGTTTGACAAGTTTTTCAATTTATGCCAGTTAAAACCATATTTCAATTTATTCCTAGGTGTCTTTGTGATCATGAAAACATGTTTACATAGTAGTAAAATTTGCATTTTTTGTAGATTTTTTTTTGTACATAAAGTAAACATGTAAATATCTTTATAGCCTTTTACCCTAAATCCATATATATCAACACTTATGTAAACGTGTATATATCAATACTTATGTAAACATGTATATATCAATACCTATGTATATCAATACTTATGTAAACTTTACTGTAAATTATCTCTTTATTAAAAATCTCCTTTAACCATGTTAAAGGAGATTTTTGATATCCATTCATCTGTTGTTGAAAAATGTATAAAAGGTAAAAAGTAAAAATGGCCTAATATCTCAATCAAAGCAGAGATGAGGAAGCGAGATTATACCTGAGATGAGCGAGATTTTACCTTTTTCATCCTAAATCAAAACTAAGAACAGCAAATATCTTCAAGTTTTTGTATGTCTACCGCCTTTGTTGAAAGAGAATTCCAACACCTAAAACGAAAAAAGAAGACCAGATCAGATTCTCTACCTTCAAATATGCTGAAA
Organism: Hydra vulgaris; assembly: GCF_038396675.1. Classification (NCBI taxonomy): domain Eukaryota; kingdom Metazoa; phylum Cnidaria; class Hydrozoa; order Anthoathecata; family Hydridae; genus Hydra; species Hydra vulgaris. The sequence continues at coordinate 31,192,449 of NC_088923.1, forward strand.
GATTGCTCTATAGAAATAGCTGCTCTATTAGCACATACAATAAATCTCTAAA
>NC_088923.1:31197500-31355000 GCF_038396675.1 Hydra vulgaris
ACCAAATTAGTAGCTAAGCCAGACAATATGAGCTTTAATTCTGATTTTTTCATAAAAAATATCCTACCAATCGTTAAACAAGAAGGAATTCGATTAATTGGAGATAATTTTATCTATCAACAAAATGGCGTCACATCACACACAAGCAAACAAACTATCGAAAACCTTGAGCTCATGGGCATTGAAAACATTCCACCTAAAATCTGGCCGCTGAACTCGCCAGACCTTAATCCCTTAAATTATTTTTTTTGGAATGAAGTGGAGGATCGTTTGAAATCAAAATCATTTAGTAACAAGATTGAGCTTGTTAAAAAAATAAAAGAAGTTGTTAAAGAAATACCCTTGAAAAGTATCCAAGATTCGATTGATAGTTTCAGGTCTCAAGTTTTTGCTATTGAACAAAATCAAGGTGGCCTAATTTTAAATAAATATTTTTAATATTAAAGAGTTTTATTTCTTTATTTAATCAATATATAAAATGAACAGACAATTTTTTTAATATCTACTTAAAAATTTATATGAAATTTATCTCATTCTTTATGCCCCACCCGTTACAATTGTAAAAATTGCTGTGGATTCTGGTCAAAATGTTTTTAGAGGTCACAATAGATAATTTTAATCCACATGATAAAACTAGCAAACACCCTAATCTTGTTGATGCTTGAGTTAAGCATTGTTTTAATGTTGAGGGAGCACCAGAAATCTTAGGAAATTAGGAAATCTTAGAAAATTAGGAAATTAGCTAATTCTTTTAATTTTCAAAATTTGAAGAATTTTGATGCATTTTATTTCAAGTGTTCTCAATGTTCAATATAACAAGTGTGCAAGCTCAATGTTTGATATAACAAGTTCTACTGGAAAACTTCAAATTTTTAATAAACGTTCGTGATTAAATTGGCTAAGTAAATTTAACTTTAAAAAATATATAAAAAATAAAGTAATGCGAAAAAAATATATAATGCGAATTTCACTTTTGATGTCACTTTAATATTTACACTACACATTAATTTATTGTCTAAATATAAAATCATATAAGATTAAATAACTTAAAAATTTATTGCAAAATATAGATATATTTTAACTTTAAACAGCTTAATGCTGGTAAAAAATTCACAATTGGTCAAAATTACCCACTTAAAAGCTAAACGCTCCATAATTTTTTATGTAAATAAATTTCTTCATTGTTTCAGGCAACTAAGATTGCTGCATACTAATAATTTCTTATGAAAAAGCTGATAATTTCTTTTAAAAGATGATATTTTTCTTTAAATGATATTTAATTGTGATTAAACAATAACATTTTTTTAGCATTACCCGTTTCACCAATCATTTTCAAATAATCCAAACAATTGACAAAAAAATCTATTGACCAAAAATTTTTTTACTCAAGAAATTATCAAGAATTTTTAAGTTGAATTTTAATTATTTTGGAACATTATGGCTGATGATGTAATGATGATGTAATGATGTTGGTCCATTTAAAGATTATCTCATGCTTGTACTTTTCTATTTTCCATAACTTTATTTAAAATAAATACTAAATAGAATAAAGTATCTTTTGAATACACATACTTTTCTAAATTTTTTATTTAATTTTAAATATAAGGTGGGATTAAAAACACGGTTTTATTTCCGAAATTTTACCGGTTATGTTTAATCAATTATTTCGGTCTGATTGATAAAAAGTACAATTTTAGTTTCAATATTTTGCTATCAATTAAATAATACTTGATCATTCATGACGTTAAACAGTATTTGATTAACTTTTCATTTTACAACAATGAGTAGATTTGATGAACTATTAAATCTAATTAATCCACTTTGTCACTAGTGACAAAGTGGATTAATTCATAAAGTGGAAGAGGTTGATTTTGATCAAAGTGAAGAAGTGTTTATTTAGAAAGTACAGAACATTGTTTATACAGAAGCACTGTTTTGTTATATTATAAATTACAGAACGTTGCTTAAAGCATTAAAAAAAAGTTCTTAAACTTTGTATTAAAAATGTGAAAAATAATGTTATAAAAAATTTATAAAAATGATACATACAGGAGTCCCTCGAGATTGATTTGCTTGAACCACATTTGATTTACTTGAATCACATTCACTTGCGCCATTTTGGCAATCTTAAAATTATTTAAAAGTATTTTTTTTTCCAATACATCATTTAATTTTGATAAGTATCTCATTATTAAAAAAAATTATTGTGAGTAATTTATTATTGTTAGAATTATTGGTATTAAGGTAATTAGTATTAATTTATTATTGGTATAATGGTAATTTATTTTAATTAATTTATCATTTTTGTTTACGTTAACAAAAACATTCTAATAAAAAATAGCATTTATAAATAAAAAATAGTTAATGATACTAAAGAAAACTGGTTAAAAATCAAAAAAATTTTTATTAATTTTATTATGTTTCAAACTTTAAATATGAAAATTTAAAAAACTTACAAATTTTAAACCATGAGTCAAAAAAATCATTTTAACTTTTTGAAAAAATCTTATTATGCAATTTAAAATAAAATATGTTTAATTCTAAATTGCATAATAAAAAAAATTTGTAAAATTTACTTTTACTTTTTTTAATAATTATATAAATAATAATAATAATAATAGTAAAAAAGTATAATAACAATAATAATAACAATAAAAAAATAAAAATAAATGAAGAAAAATTTTAAGTAACAAAAGAGTTCTTAATTTTAACTCACCAACTGAAAGTGTCTTATCAAAACTTCCATCAATAGTTTTTAAGATGCCCATTGGTTGTGATGGTGGTGAATGGTGTGATGGTGGTACACTTTGAATGTTTGCTATAGTTTTTTCTTTATGACTAAAGGAAAATTTATAATTTCAAAGAAATTTTTTAACACAAAAAATTTTTCCAACAAAAAGATGATTACCACTTTCTACTCAGTAATAAGTGTAAGTCCAAAGAATCTTCATTTGCTAAAACATCTTCAACTTCTTCTTTACTGCAACCAACCAAAGATAGTTCATTCCATTCAAGCAGCTCATCACCTAATCGAGCATTAATTACAATCAACATTTAAATATGTGTATGAAAAAGCAAACACACAAAATACACAGAAGATAATGTTTAAGAAAGAAGGTTTAAAGAAAGTAAAATAAAAACATTCAAACAAAAGATCTTTTTTTGTTTGTTTTGAAAATAATTTTTTTTCAATTTTTTAATATTTAATGAGCATTTTTTCAATAAATACAATAGTTTTGAATATTGAATTTCTATTACATCAATAAACACAATTCTAAAAAAAATCTTCATAGTACTTTAAACAAATGATAACAACTTTAGAATATATTAATGAATAAAACAGTTAAAAAATATATTAAAAACCCACAAACATTTAAAAACCTGGTTTAATTTTTCCAATAATATCTCCAATGCTACCAGGAACTACTGATTTTACCACTGTCTTTAACAATCCATGCTCATCACTGACTCCCATACTTAATTTAATTCCAAAAGCAGTGCAGTAATCTAAATAGCAACATTTTAACCCAAGTTTAATACTTATACTAAAGTTTAATATACCTAAATATAAGTTCAAAACTAAACTGTAAATGCAATAGTTAGATTTAAACTTTTATAGTGGAAAATAAGCAAAGAAACAATTTTCCCACTCCAGGTGGAAAAACTGTTATGTTGTCTTAGTGTTTATAAGCATTATTAAAGAAAAACTGAAAAAAGAAAATTTTTTAAATTAAATTTTAAATAAAACTAATTTAAAAATTTATAATTGACATGTTGTAAAAAATTTCTGTTCATATTAAATAGTAAATACTAATTTTATAAAAAAAAACTTATGGTTACTTATGGTTCTTATTTTCATATAAATATTTAACAGAATACTAACTATGGTACAATATAACATGGTAAGCTATAGTAATGGATAATATAGTATTGTCTTTTTTTTTTCAATAAAATAAAATAATAAAAAAAATCACTGGAAAAATTGTTAATTCAATGAAATAATACCTGGAAACTTTTTTATAATATTAGAACCAATGGATAAAAGTATATCTCCAAGAATCTTGTTTTCATCATCAGGACGTGACCAATGAACATGATGACTCACCAACGACTAAATAAAATTAACTTTAATTTAAAAACTAATACACTTAAAATACTATTCTTCATTTCACATGTAACTTATATAAGTAGTTCTTGCATTTAAATTCATTGTATGAATTTAAATGCAAAAACTGTATAAAATTTTTTTATCTATTCATTATCTCCATATTTACTTCTTATTTAAATGTAAACAAAACTATTTTACTTTAAACAAGTAGACGCATAGACAAGATGCTCTCAACTCTAAAGTATAATTAGAGATATTTGATTACTTCCGGTACTGATGTACCGACTGCAAAATAGTGGCTAATGTCTATACCAACAAACAAAATAACTGATGCTGATACTAATTAATTATTAAAATGTTTTAAAATGTAAAATTAAAATTAATTGTATGCTTTTATAATTTTAACTTTTATCTCAAAATAGCATACCTATATAAAACTGTTACCCAAAAAATTTTCAGTAATGTATAGGACTCTTACCCAAAAAATTCTCAGTAACATATAGGGCATGGTTTATTCAACATATAATTATTTTTATAATACAAAATTAAAAAAATAAAATAAAAAAAGCAATCAGCTACTAAATTGACAAATCAATAAAAAAGACTTAGGCTGGTTGTGCAAATATTAAGCAAATGCCAACCCTGATTAATTGGTAAAACCCTAATTAATTGGTAATAAACAGTTGTTTTTATTATTTAAAAATGATTTTGAAATCTGTAAAGATAAAGTCAATAAAGAAGTTAAAAATGCTATGAACATAAAAACTGATGTTGACAAACAGTTTTAAATCAAGTTATGAAATAAAGATAAACATGTACATATGTATACATCCGCAGCCATAAGTTTAAATCCACTTGCACCTTTTTGAAAATGAAAAGGTTAATTTTAGAGTGAAATAAACATGTTTTCCAATAAAAGTATTTATTTTATGAGCAAATTATTAATATTTTGTTGTAGCACCTTTGGCTTTTATTACCTCTGTATTACTTTGCTTTATATTACCAACTAATTTTTCACAATCTGTCTATTTGCCCATTCAAGAGCAATAACTTCTATCAAATTTTTTTTTGAAGTGACCCCATGTGTACCCTTCTTTTAAGCATTACCCATAAATTTTCTATGGGTAATGCTTAAAAGAATGCTTATATGACCATGATCTAGACATTTTAATGTATGAAATAAAAAAAACAATTTCAAAGACTGACTCTTATCGCCATAAGGTGCAAATGTTAACACTCACACCAAAATCATGGACACATAGAAAGATATCAAGCTACTTTGAAGTGTCTGAATATCTTATTCGAACTGCAAGAAAAGTTAAAATTAAGCATGGAATTCTATGATTGCCCGGAAAAAAAACTGGAAACCCACTTTTACCAGAAACAGTTAATTTAGTGATTAACTTTTACCAAAGTGATGAATTTTCAAGAATGATGCCAGGAAAAAAAGATTTTGTAAGTGTTAAGAAAAACCAACATATTCAAAAAAGATTATTGCTACTCAATCTTAATGAACTACATGCTGCATTTAAAAAAGACTACCCTAACATCAAAGTCAGTTTTTCAAAGTTTTGTACTCTTAAACCTAAATGGTGCATTACAACTAATGCATCAGGTACTCATAATGTATGTGTATGCATACATTACCAAAATAAAAAATTTCTTATTAATGCTATTACATGGACTAAAAGTTATAAAGATTTCATTGCGTCGATTGTTTGTTCGCTTAAGATGCAGATTGTATGTTGCATTGATGTAACCAATGCCCTGGTATTAAAGCATTAAAAAGTTTTTTGGTACAGGAGTTTATGAACCATGAGCTTGAAGAAGATGTAGCATTCAAGCAATGGCAGAGTACCAATTGTACAACACTATTATTACAATCATTGCCGCTAGATGAATTTAATGATTTATTATGTGACAGCATTGACAACCTTACCACTTATTCATATATTGCAAAAACACAAAGTAGATACTTGAAAAACTGTAAAGAAAATCTTAACCAAAACAAATGTTTAATCTAAGGAGATTTTGCTGAAAATTATCAATATGTTGTTCAGGATGAGGTTCAAAGTTATCATTGAAGCAAAAGTCAATGTTCACTTTTTACAATTGTACTTTATTTTATGAAGAAAAAGTTCTCAAACACAAGTCTTTTTGTTACCTTTCAGAAGATGTTGATCATGACACAGGATTTATTTACAAGACTCAGGAAGCTATAACTAGATATATCAAGAAAATCTACCTGATGTATCAAGTGTGAAATTTAAAACTTTATCAATCTTTGTCATCACAGTAAAGACTTTGATTTAAACGCTAAATGAGTACTTTTTACTACCAGTCCATGGTAAATCCCCCTGAGATGGTATTGGTGGGACTGTTAAAAGAGTAGTATGTCAAGAAATTCTAAAATTTAATGTACTCCTTCTGTAAAGCCAAGATAAATGGAATTTGTTTTAAATTATTTTCTAAAGATGAAATTGACCAATCACAAGCACAACTAGAAAAAAGCAGTTCGTTACAAAAAAAAAATTATATACATTCAAAACAATTATGTTGTAATTTTATTTACCTATTTTGCATTTAGAATTTATTTTTATTTTTTTCAAATCCTTGGATGGAAGGATGAGAAGGAGGGGGGTTTAAATAAATCCCACTGTCCACCTTATTATCTCAATGACTATATTAGTATTAATCTACTAAATAATACCATAAAGATATTGATTAGTAAAATGATTTAAAAAACATTTCAATATCTTTGATTTTAAAACTTATGATTTTTAAAATCGTAAAAAGATCTTAGTTTTGAGTGTGCTTACTTTGAAATAATGAAAATAAATTTTTTCTCAAACTTAAACTTAAATATTATTTTTGCATCAAAAAAAAAAAAAATCCAGGGAGATGGGGGGGGGGGGGTTTGGCAGAGTTGCTCAGAGGCCCGCTGGCCCTCCCTTGGCCCATGACTATAAACATCCTAAACTAGTCAATAAATAAAACTATTTGATGTTTTATTTAAAAAAATGTTTTAAAAAACATTTCGATTGCTTTTGTTACAAAATTTAAATTTTTTTAAGAGGGTGCTGTTTTTGGATTCCACAAGTAAAAATCTATTGGGGTACCAAATTTTAGGAAATTTACCCAAGCTATTATGAAGATACTATATGTTAAAGTTGCTTTGACATATAGTATCTTCATTTGATGCTTCAGATAATCACTAAAATGCTGAGTCAGCATTATTTTAACTGACAATATCTCTGGAACCCATGTGTATTTTTAACTAAAATTTTCGCAATAATTATTTTTTTAATATGGACTGCAAGTGAGGTAAAAATGATAAATTCTGAGACGTAAGGGTGTCATTATCTGGATGATTTCATATATAATGACCCCTTTACTAAATATGGCATATTAGTAAAACATTTTCAGAAGTTTATTTAATCAGTAAACTTGAATTTCTTTATTTCATGCATAATTTATGTCAAACTTAATTTATTCTTGGATGACAAGAATATCTACCATTTTTTGTTTACTGCATTTAAAGGAAAGTAAATTGGATATTGATAATTGTATTATTCTAAAAATAAATTGTAGTATTTTAAAATATAAAAACATATATTAAATTCTGTATGACTTATTTGAGTTGTCCTAATAAGCATTTCTTTATACCACAATAAATTATTACTTGTTTTACTTACAACTAGTTTTGAATAACAACGTGATGAATAAATTACTTTGAATATGGACAAACAAGGTGTGCGTGTGGTCGCACTTCTTGTTTGTCCATATTCAAAGTAACTTATTTAGAAAACTTTACCACGTTTTTATATAGTAGGCATTATAAGAATTTGCGGCAAAATAAAACTCTAAGAAACTACGGAGAAACAGCTCAAAGAAAAGAAACAAATACTATACAAAATAGAATATCTAAAATAAACAAAAAAAATTGAAAAGTAAAAAAAAAATCTTTTTAGGTTTTTAAATACATTTTTTCAAACAGAGCAATCATGTTCATTATCTCTAGTATTTCATATTAACATTGAATTGGGCCATTATAAAGGAAACAATTTAAGACAAAAACAAATATTGCAAATATATTCATAAAAGAAACCATGGTATTCTTTTATTTAACTTTTTCCATCATTACAAAATTTATTAATCAAATATATTTTACGAATCAATAGCAATTTATTTTCTGTTTTTCCTATAATATAAGTATTGAGAAAAAATGTCAAATATAGCAAAAACACTTTCAAAAGTTAAATTAATTAAAAAAATTAGTTTCTTAAAAATCATGAATAAATTGCATATCAAAGCATACAATTGTTGATATAAAATTTTAAAATTGTTGTTATAAATTATAATATGCTTTTTTCCTAAACTTGTATCAAATTCTGTAGCTAAAAATATCAACCACCCTAAAAAAAAAGAATAGAAAAGTTGTATAAAAATTAAAAAAAAAATTTTTTATTTAATTTTCTTTTTTTAATTATTGAATTTTTATAGTTTATTTAATTAAAATTTATTTTTCTTACAACTTTGTCTCCTTTTTTTAGTATTGGTTTCTTTTTTCTCAGTTGATAAGTTTAGCTTTTTGTCATGACTTATTGAAACACTTTAAAAGTTAAAAAATGCAAACTGCTGTGGTTAGCATGTCTAAAAATTTTTTTTACACCTTTCTGTTCTAAAACTACTAATCTAGTAAAATCAGTTTAAATAAAATAACTTATAATTCATTATTATAAATCATAAAATATCATAAAATATATTTAGTTTTGGATAGAGTATTCTTTTTTTTATTAATTAAAAAAATTAATTTCTTAAACTAATTTCTTTAATTGTTAACTTTTTTTTACATGAAGCATAAAAATAAATACCTGAAACATTTCTTTTATTTGCTGTTCTTCTAGCATATTGGATTTGCTTTTATTGCCAAATGTAACTTTTTTTGTGTTTGATAATTCCGTAGATTCATTATTTGTTTGGTCTAAAACTTTTGTACAATTTTTGTCTGCTAATTGTGCTTTTGTTACAGAACTTGCTGGATAACCAGTTTTTATTATTTTAGGGCTTAATGGTTTTTTCTGTTGAGTAGGCACAGTAAGCAATTGTTCTATTTCGGCAGCGGGATTTGGAAACTTGTGTTCTTTCCCATGAAACCAACGACCAGTTTTCAATAGAAGATCTTGTTTCTTCTTGCAAATTAAACATGACCATGTTACCTGCAAAATATAAACATATTGAAATAGGCTATGAAATGATATGAATGTATTTATACAACAATACTAAAACTTTCAAATACATTGTTTTTTGCTATCTCTTTAATAAAACTTCAAAAATTTCCATAAATTTATTAGTTTTTACAGTTTTTATATTAACATTAATTTGACTTAAAGTTTTCAGATATTAAGGTATTATTCTATTATTTTATACTTTCTTTTATATTTGAAAGAATCGGATAACCCTTGGCACCTATTTTAATGTTCATAATGCAGTAATTTCTATTTTTATCTAGCTGTTTTAACTTCAGCTCTAAACTCTTTTTGGTTCTTGAGATTCCATTCTTTGAAGTTTCAGATTTCTTGAATCTTAAACTTCAAAGAATGGATTTACTTAAAAAACATAACTTCCACTTGTAAAAAGATGTTTTATTTACAATTTTTTTATTTCATAATACAACTCTTGATTGTAACATAACAGAGCTCAGGTTTGCAACATAATGGAATGAAATAATGCTTCTAAATGAGTAAATAATAAAAAATGTAAGCGATTTAATTATTATTTGTGATTTTAACACAATTGATTAGACTATTAGTAACAATTCTCTAATTGATAGTTAAATGATAACAAAGTTAAAAAGCTCACCATCTATTAAAACAAGCTAATTATTTATTAAAACAAGCTCATCATCCAATTTACTTTACTACTTTAGACCTTATTTGGAGTTTGCAACTAAAACATCGAATCTTTGTTATGTTAGACCTTATTTGGAGTTTGCAACTAAAGCATCGAATCTTTGTTATGTTATTTGGAGTTTGCAACTAAAGCATCGAATCTTTGTTATGTTATTTGGAGTTTGCAACTAAAGCATCGAATCTTTGTTATGTTATTTGGAGTTTGCAACTAAAGCATTGAATCTTTGTTATGTTATTTGGAGTTTGCAACTAAAGCATCAAATCTTTGTTATGTTATTTGGAGTTTGCAACTAAAATAAAAACCACATTTTTACCCCCAAAAACAAATTTTTAGGGGTGACAAAGAAAATTAATTGATCTATAATTTCTCCTGTATAACTTTTGTGTAATTGTAATGTGGAAACAATAATAATTAAATAAATGTGTAATGTAGAAGCGTCTTGGATATTTTGATGAAGAATTGAATGAGAAACGTTATAAACTCATTAATAGTTATATTAATAGTTATATTAATAGTTTTTATTAAATCTTTGTTAAAGATGAGGTTAAAATAAAATAAAAAAATTAAAATTAGGATAATTTTAAAAAGATCATAGTTTCAGAAGTGATCTTTTACAACAAATTATAGTTTTTAAATTTATTGACTTGAAGATAGTATATATACAATCACATTCATTAAATATATATATATATATATATCTATCAAACAGCTATTACTGTTATTATTTATAAGTTCAAATGAGTTTTTAGTTTTGATTAAAGATATTTGAACCCCTATACAAAATTAATATTACTAGAAGTAAGTAAGAAGTAAGTAGAAATTATTTACTAGAAGCCATTACTAGAAGTCTAAAAATTGATGCTTTGGAGTTTAGAATTGAGAGTTGAAAGTAAATAAATTTAAAAAAATGAGTAGCCTCCTTGATTGTAGAGGTCCTTGGAGCTTTAGGGACAAAGCCAAGCCTCCCTAATTGTAGTGCCCTCTGAGATAAATTTAATTTTTTAAAAAAATTGTATATTTAAAAAGACTGAGCATATTTTAGTGACAGACATCTTCCCAAACATTAATTTTATTAAAACAGAAACATGTCAAAACATCAGTTAAATTAAATTTTAACAGAAAAAGTGATAAAAGCTTAAAAAAAATTAAAAAAAAAATTAATTTTTTTTATAACTCCACATTTATATATCAAAACCAAAAATCAAAAGTATCTATGTAATGGTTCAGTAAAACTGTAACCAAAACAAACAAAATTTGATTGAAATTAAAACTGAAATGGGTAAAAACTTGAAAAAGAATGTTGAAAATCCCTAAATCTTTTTATTGTCACCAAATTAATGCTAAAATAACATGAAACAACTATTTTGCATATTTTTTTACAATCGGTAACATAAAAAATAATACAAACATTTTAAGTTAATATTTGAAATAAATTCTTTGCAGAACAAATTTTTCATTGATTGATTAGCTTTGTAACGCCTTTAGGAATGGCGGATTATTATATTATTGTTAAATATATTACTTTTATCTTTAATTATTATTATATTATTTTTACTTTTATTTATTTTTGTTTTATGTTATATCCGTTTTCATTTATAATATATTTATAATATTAGATATAATTTTAATACAATTTTCTATTTAATTTATAGTTAGTTATATATTCTTATTTTTCCTTAGTGATATAATATTACTTATTATTCTATTGTTTTATTATTATAATTATTTTTTTATATTCGTTTGTTCATTAATACTTCTTCATCACAGCTTAGTTTGTTCATTAATACTTCTTCATCACAGCTTAGTTTGTTCATTAATACTTCTTCATCACAGCTTAGTTTGTTCATTAATACTTCTTCATCACTGCTTAGTTTGTTCATTAATACTTTATTAATTTACGGCGGATAGTAATAGTATTATTACTATTATAATTATTGCTATTATAATTCCCATTTATAATAGTATCATTATTATTTTTCATTGTTATTTTCATTATTATTTTCTTTTCTTCTCCTCTAAAACTTAACAAGTTTAAGCTTTCTTCTGAAATTGGAAAATTTTCTTCTTTTATCTTTGTCATTAGTTTTACTATGACCTCTAATTATCAGGGAGTATGCACTGCATGTACAAAAAAAGGTAGTAAAGCTGTGCAACTCAATGTGGTTTGTATATATATATATATGTTTGTAATATGATATAAAGCAATTTAAAAGAAAATGTAGCAGGCTTTATGATCATGGGTACAATTGCTCATCATGGCTGTGTATAAATTGTATTAAAGGTGTTTTACCATTGACTGATGTATCTGATAATGAATTTAAACTACTCTTCTCTTCAAATAAAATTATTACAAATGATGACTTACGTTTATCAACTAAACTCTTTCAAGCATTAGATTTGAATAAAATCTATACTCAATTTAATAAATTTATTACATGACATGCTTCAGTTTCTGATGAGGAAAACTGTTCATCTGTTTGATGTAGATTGTCAATATTATGACATCAATAAATTTTGCTCTCATAAATTTGACATCAATAACTCTATGTCTTTTTTTCATTTAAACATATCCTCTTTACAAAAGCACTTTGAAGATCTGAATATATTATTATCATTAATTAGTTTTGAAATTAGCATTATTGGAATAACAGAAGCAAGGTTAAAAAAAGAATCTCCTTCCACACATCCAATTATTATTCAAAATTATAATTTTGAGCACACACCAACCGAATCTTCTTGTGGTGGAACCTTGTTATATTTATCAAAAAAACTGATTTATAAAAGAAGAGATGATTTAATCATATACTCACCAAACTATTTAAAACCTATTTTTGTTGAAAATTTTTTTTTTTAAAAATCAAGTGTTATTGTTGGTTGTATAAATAGACACCCTAGCATGGATGTAAACAACTTCAATAATAAAATGTCTGTCCATCTCCGAAAAATATCTACTGAAAATCTCCAAAAAATATCTACAGAAAATAAATCTGTCTTTCAACTTGGTGATTTTAACATACAGTCAAACTCTAATTTTTGCAACTTCTGAGTTTTTAAACATACTTCTTAAATATTTGCCCATTTATTACGCTCCCAACAAGAGTTACTGACCATTCTGCTATAATCATTGACAATATCTTTTCAAATGTAACCCCTAATAAAATTATTTCAGGAAATCTAACAACTTCTATTTCTGATCACCTACGTCAATTTCTTATTTGTCCTAATTTCAACAAATTATTTATACCACTCAATCATAATTTATACTGCAGGAACTTTAAAAATTATAATAAAGAATCATTTAAATCTGAATTATTAAAAGTTGATTGGAATGACATTACCATGAAAAATGATCTTAACTCTAGTTTTGAAGCATTTATTTCTCAAACAACATTGTTGTTAGACTGTCATGTGCCACTTAAAATAACTACTATTAAGAGCTACAAGTGTCAATTCAAGCCATGGATTACTAAAGAAATAATAAAATCAATTCAAATTCGAAATCTTATTCAAGGGAAAATGTTAAGGATAAAAGATCCAATAAATATAATTAAACTAAAAATTATCTTTATACGCTATAAATATACCATAATTATTCTAATAAAACTGAGTAAAAAATACATTTCAAAAGAAATGTATTTTTTAGTTTTGGTAAATAATTTTATGAGAATTCCGAATATGTGAAAAAAAGTTTTTGAACAAAAAATGACTAAAATTTGTTCTATTTGACTAAAAAATGTTCAAAACAATTAGTTTTGAACAGGAAAAAGACTAAAAAATGGCTAATCAAAGGGAGTCTACAACTAAAGAAAAAATTATTTTGTTTAGTTTTTGATAGACTCAATAATTATAATGTTTAACTAAAAAAAAGCTATATTTGATCATAAATTTTCAGAAAATGTAAAAAAATGTAGCTCATAAACTTAATTCTAAAATTCACTCATAAGCTATAAAAAATCTTAAACATCCAAATCTTCATAGTTTACTGTATCTCCAACAAACCATTCTGAAATCTCACACTTATATCTAAAGTAAAACCTAGAAAATCAATAGCATCCCCAAAAACATTCTTATTGATTTTAATTTTGAATTTTTTCATATTTTCTCCACACTATTTAATATCTCCTACTTAAATGGAATTTTTCTTGACATTTTGAAATTATCATGTGTCATTCCAGTATATAAAAATGGCTCAAAACTCTCATGTACTAAATATAGACCAATTTCAATTCTATCTAACATTAGCAAGCTCCATGAAAAACTAATGTATTCTAGATTATACTCATTTTTGAGTTCTTTTAACTGTTAAAATGATTTTCAGTTTGGATTTTGATAAAAACACTTAACTTGCCATTCTTTAATAAGTATAACCGAAAAAATAAAAAAGGCACTGGATACTGGTCATTTCATTGGTGGTGTTTTTATCGACTTACAAAAAGCATTCGATACTCTTAATCATATCATTTTGATTTCTAAACTTGAACATTAGGAAACCCAAGAAGTTGCTTGTAATTAGTTTCAATCTTATCTTTCAAATCGGAAACAGTTTGTTAGCATTAATGGTTACAAATCAAATAACAAACACATAGCTTGTGGTGCTCCCCAGGGTTCTGTTCTTGACCCTCTATTGTTTTTGATTTATATTAATGATCTAAATATCTCTGTCCACTTCTCATCAGTCCATTTGTTTGCTGATGATACTAATATCTTGCATATTATTAAGTCTCATCATTCCGAAAAACTGAACTTCATTCAGAAAAAACTGAACTAATTATTAAATAATTATAAAAAACTAATTATAAAAAACTAATTATAAACTAAAAACTAATAAAACTAATTATAAACTAATTATAAAAAACTTCATTCAGAAAAAACTGAACTAATTATTTTTTCATCTCCAAGACAAAAACTTTTATACAAGAATCATATAACTAAAATAAAATTTATAATAGACGTTTATATCCAATACGCGTTGTTAAATATCTTGGTATTTTTATAGATTTGAACCATGGGATTTTTATACAGATGCACTCCGTAAAAAACTTAGTCGAGCTAATGGCATGCTTTCAATGGTTCGCCATTATGTTGATAAAACTACCCTTAAGAATCTGTATTTTGCAATTTTTCAGTCTCATCTCAACAAGTATGGGGACAAATTGACAACTGTAATATTAATAAACTATTATCAGCTCAGCGCCAATCAATCCAATAATAGATTTTCAACTCCATAATACAGAAACTTCAAACTTCTTCAAAAAACTTAAAATTCCTACCTTGTCACCACTAGTTAGATTTGCTAATCTTCTTTTTGTTTTTAACTCCCTTAATAAAGATTTACCTTCCTCTATTACAGCCTTCTTCACTGAAACTGGATTTATACATTCACATTTAACTAGAAACATCAATATTGGAAAACTAAATGTACCTCCCTATAAAACTAAAAAAAATACTTTCATCATTTTTTAAATATTTTTATCATTTCTTTTAGTTTTCTTATTTTACTTTTTCTTCTTACTATTTTTATAGAAACATATTGTTTTTGTTGTTATTGTTATTTATTGTTATTTGTTATTGTATTGTTATTGTTATTTATTTTTTTCATTACTATTATTATTATAATTGTAGTTTTTGCTGTTACTTTTGCTCTATTAATGAATAAAGTTATTATTGTTATTATTATTATTTTTTAAATTAATATTTGTATGCCAATCATTTATTTATATTTATTCTTAATAATGATATTTTGGCTTTATTATTATTAATATTTTAATATTATTTATAATATTATAGATATTCTTATTCTTATTATTATTATTTATTATTGTAATTAGACTGTAAATTTTGAGGAAAATAAATATCTTGTTGTTGTTGTTGTTGTTGTTTGTGTTCTGGCAAACATTGATTTTTTTTTAAAGAATGTCTTGAGCAGTTAAAAAGATGACATAGGATGCTTTGCTTTTTTTGCCAAACCTGACTTTGTCACTAATATTGTTCTATGTTCATATTCTTTCCAAAATTATAAAGAGCATGAAGACACTGAGTTTTCTACTTATTTAAAACTTTTTCCTTATTTAAAGTTTTTATTTATTTTTTTTTTTTTTGACTTTGCAGACTAAAAGATAATATTTTAGATCCGTAAAGTCATGATGGTTGCCTTAACTGGAAGGCATGCACTAATGCAAGAATTTCTTCCAGAAATTTGATAATTTTCTTAAAAATTGCCAAGATGTTTGCCAGCTTTTCACCTAGATTCGAATCCTGTTCAGAGTATTCAATGCCATTGGAAGTAAGGTTGAGCAGTATGGTAGCTACTACAGATTTCAAGTAAATAATTTAAGATTAAATTTCAGCATATAGGGACACCATTTTTGTGCCAAGCCTGTCAGAATTTTTTGTTAAAGCTCTTATTGTTTGTGAAGCTCAAAAATGATAAAGTTTTATATTATCCTATGAAAATATAATAACAACTTAAACGAAAACATAAAAACCTTGTTTTCCTGAGTTTGAATCAATTTCAATAGCTTTTTTCAACCCAGCCATAAATGTTTCCATAAATAGCTTTATTTCTGATTGGTTTCCATTGTAAAATTCAAGAATTAATAATTTTTGCTATAAATAATAATTTTGGCCATTCGTTAAATATAAATTTGATTTGAGAAGTTTGCAACATGGTTACCCTTAGAATTATGCAACATGGTTACGCTTAGAATACAAGTGTTAACTAAAAAGCTATTGATTATGCCCCCCAAAAATTAAAACAAAAAAAAATTAGAAAACTATTATGATCTTAAAAATTATTGATTTTTCCAAGTTAGTAAACCACTAAAAACCATTTTACAGATTAAAAATGATGGAATAAAAATTAAAAGTAGTTTTTCTAAACTTAGAAAAATATAGTAATAAATATATTAGTTTGTAATTTAAGTTTGAATTTCAAAATTTTTGAATTTCTAAACAAGTAAAAGAGTGCCGAATTTATGAACATAACTTATACCAAAGCCAAAAGTCACTGTTCACTAATATTTAATTTAATTATACATTGCTACTATATAAAGTGCAGTAAAATGTGCAACCATACAAAATTATTAAAAAAAATTGCTTAGAAATAAACAAAACAGTCACATGTATCAAACAAACTTGCATTCAAAGTTGATTGCAAAATTGCTAATCAATAGGAAAAAAGTTGATTAGAAACTTGATTGCAAAATCATTAACTAACATCATATTCTTTATTCACAACTTTTAGGAGTATAACTAAAATATCATGCCAAGTATGCTCAAGAACAACAATTAATGAAAGACAAAAGAGACGAAAGACTAAATGAGCAATTGCTGCATGTTTGCTGTTGGCCTGTTGTTTGGAGTGTTCATGATATCAAGTCATAAGGCAGTATCAATCTATAAAAATCTTGTGGAAATTCAACTATTAAAATCTGACATCAAAACTCACAGTTTAAGTGAAAAGAATTCATTTTAAGCTTTCAAGTTTTCATTCAACTGACTCCAAATTTTTTGGTTTTCAAGATACCGCTTTGACAGTTTCAAGATGCCGTTGCTAAGGGTTATGAAGGTTCTCTAAGGGTACGAACAGAAGATAAAAGTATCTTTGTTCGTAGCATGCTGCAAGCCACACCTTACAAATACATTTATGATTGCCTCGAACTTTGCTAAAACAAAGAAATCGGACAGTTGAAAAGTAGCAGTTTTCATTACACTAAATTATTGTTCACCTGTGAATAAGTTTATGGTTTAATTGCAGATAAGTTGCACCTTCTGTAAAAAATGTCAAACACTTATAATCAGTACAATCATTGCCAACAATCATACTGGTTTACTCCTTTTATGGTAAGGTAAAAACAATGTGATCAATAGGTTTGGAACTAAAAACTATGATATTTACATGCAAGAAAAGGCAATTTGCTATCTGGTAAAAATGGTCAAAACATGACTCAAAGCAAATGCTGTTAACATTTTTTCCTGATTGCCAGGCACTTCACCCAAATTAACTCTATCAAAAACAGTTGGGTAAAAATTAAAAGTAGATGTTTTTAAACAGAACTACATATTTGCAGGCGGATCTAAGATAAGCTATAAAGAAAGTGTAGCGCATAAAATAATTCTCTAACATTGTGAGCATTGGTGTCTCAAATTGTTTTAAACGTTCAAATGTTTGATACTATGACTTCTCTAATCTTTTATATTCATCTGTTGTTTTATATATTAAAACATTTTCACTAAAATAAATGTGTACATTGTGTAGCACAGTTTTTTGCATTAAATATTGGATGGTGACATCATTTTTATTTATTCACCTACCCAAATCTGAGGGAGCAACTATAGCCAGGAGGCTACTTATTATTAATTTTTTAAATATGTTGTTATAACCCTCTTTTGACTCTTTAATTACAAATCACAAACCTTGATAAACAAGGCCATTGCACGGAGAGATAAGCAGAGTGCGATACTATTAGGAATGTGATAATTATTGACAATGAGATAAATGAATAGAGATATTATTCAAAAGATTTTTTTTATTTAACTAAAATATTAGAATATATTATTTATATATTTTTAAGTTCAAAGAAAAGAATGAAAAAAAATAATACTATTATATGCAAATTGACATTATTGTGCAAGTATATGAATGGATTATCAAACAGTCTGTTAATTGCTCAAACTTATAACTTAGAAACATGACCATTTGTGCAAAATCTTAAGTTATGTATTTTCCAGCAGATGAACTTTCTTGTTGCAAGATGAATTTTTTAAGTAATATATTATTCTTTTCAAATTATATATTAAATTCTTGTGTTAAAGTAATGACTTTTTATATTCTAAACAGTAATATTAGATGTTTTAAACTTTTTTTTTCAGCTTTTTTGTCTTTTATAAACTTTTTTTTTAGCTCAAAAATAAATTATTTTGTTGAATGAAAAATACCAAAATTGTTTTTTACCATTTTTCCGGAACCTGATTGAATACTGCACTCGTCGCACAATTTTGATCTGCAAAACTTGCAGTACCTTCTATAATTATTAACACAAAATTCTTTATTCTTGTGACATAGTTCACACATATTTGCATCTGACAAAGGTGCTTGATTACTTTTTAGCTCATAACGAACTTGATAGGTTGCAAGCTCTCTTACAATACCACTAAAAAAAAACAAGTTTCTTTAATAAAAATAGTCAAATAAAAATCCACTATACTATTTATTAACTTTAAAATTTTCTATTAAGTTTACAAAATTTCATATGCATAATAAGAAGTCTTAAAAAAGATAAATTAGCTTTTAATTGAATAAAAACAAAATTAAGCGGAGGAAAAATTAAGTGAGGCGAATGTACATTTAGACTAAAAAAGGAGCAAAAATGCTTAGAGAGCATTTAGTTTCAATTTTCAATTTTCTTAGTCAAGAAGATTGAAAATTAAAATTAATGACAATATCAATAAATAAAATTCTTTTTGTCTGGATATATAAAAATTTATATATCCAGCTATAAAAACAAAGTAATCTTTTTAATCGTTTAAAAGTATTAAACGATTAAAAATATTAAACCATACTTATAAAAAAAAGTAAGAGATTTAACCATAAAACTATAAGACAGAGGCTCAAGTTTTGCAGCAAAAGCAAGTCTAACTAAAAGCAGCTCTATAAATTTGAAAAGCATTTTTGAACTTTGTTTAATAGTATCATTAGAAAAAAAAACCAAAAGAAAAGACGTAAAGCTCATAAATGACTAAGTATAAGTTCATGCCATTCATCAGGACGGGAATACCAATATTATTGTAATGGTGACTATTACTGTTTGGTTTAAAACTCGCCAATCAAAACTGTTGTAAAAGAGAGATCGCATTCAAAATCATTTGCTTATTCTAAATAATCTTACACTAAAGCTTTCTTTTTATCAATATTGGAGCATAGATCAGCATGTCAGACTGTCATAAGTCTTTGATATATCAAAATCAATATCTTTTAATTAATAAATGCAAAGGTGAACCTTTTTGTAAAAACAGTTAACAGATGAGCAGTAGAACAAGAGTTTTTTAAAGAGAAAAACAAGTGGATTGAGGTCCATATTGATTGTCAGAGAATAATTTGTTAAATTTAAAGACCTAACTAATAATAGTAAGAAAACTGATTAGACAAACTAATTATACAAACAATCTCTGTTTAGAAAAATAGGAAACTATAAGGAAATATAAAAATAAAATATTTTCCATTGAGTAGAAAAAATAGATTTAGTTGAGCATTAGCACAAAAAAGTTGAATTGAAAAAAAAAATGGAAACAGCTGCATAAAATGATGATGATGATGATGATCATCATCATCATCATCATCATCATCATCATCATCATCATCATCATCATCATCATCATCATCATCATCATCATCATCATCATCATCATCATCATCATCATCATCATCATCATCATCATCATCATCATCATCATCATCATCATCATCATCATCATCATCATCATCATCATCATCATCATCATCATCATCATCATCATCATTGTCATTATCATCATTATGAATAACCATTTAATTGAATGAGTCCCTTTTATATCCTACATAATAAAAAAAATACCAAAATTAAGTTTAACTTTATGCATCACAAAATTTATTTAAAATTTTAATTGACTCTGAAAGTTAAGTAAAAACTTTAACTAATAACTGGCTCAATTAACTGTTTAAAAATTTAATAACCATTTCTATAGAGCAGGTGCAAATTGGCTACAGCTAATCAATGGGTGTATCTATATCTGATCCAATATCTTTTGAATATTTGGGGATCAGGGGTTTAGAGTCGTAAAAAAAAAGCACCAACTCTGACTCCAATCATTGAAATTTTCAGAGTATGACTCCGACTTTAACTCTAACTCCAAAGCTAAACGAATATGGAATATATGAATATATGAAAAATTCTTTAAAAGTTAAATATTTTGTACATGCATATGCAATACCGAGAGGTTTTACTATTGGAGTCAAAGTCGTGATTTTGTTTAGCAACTCCAACTCCACTAAAAATGCCTCAACTCCAGCTCCACAACTCTGACTCCACAGCCCTGCTTTAGACTCCTTGAATTTTTGTTCAATATTTGTTTAATATTGAAACTTAAATAATATATCAAGTTATAAATAACTCTTATGATAACATCAGTTTTAGAAACAATCTGATAAAAAAATTGACTCAATCGAAATTGAATAAAAACATGTATTTATTAATACAAATAGGACAAACTATAAATAAATATTTTATTGCTAAAATAACTAAATGAAACACAGGGTATATTTTTATTTATATATTTTTCTTAAAACTAAAGAAATGATGGAAATAAAATAATAAAATTGTTTTTTAATTATTATTGAAGTAAATAACAATTTTAGTACGTTTAAATAACTTAAAACTTGTTTTCATATGTCAAACTAACTTAAAATCCTTTAAAAATTGAAAAACTTTAAAATCTTCTTAAAAATTGACACTTCTTAAAAGTATGATAATATTATGATTAATATTTATTAATATAAATATTATATAGATCATATATAACTTAAAAAACAAACATTTTATAAAATCAAGTATATTTTGCACAACTTTATTATTTGTCTTTTTAGTACAAAAAGTTTAGAAGTAGCATTCTTAAAACTTTTAATGTTAGTATATTTAAAACATTATAAATCATTTCAAGTAATATAGAGTAGGTAATTTGAGCCATATTGTCAATCAGGCATTTAACCTCTAAATGTTTTATAGACTTATAACATAACTTATTACAGAGAAAGTCGAAGAGAATAAAAAGTAGATCAAAGGACTTAGGAAGTAATTAACATTTACTATTTTGTAAAATAGTCTTTAAAAATAGTCTTATTAAATAATTTACAAAACATGGTTCTTGACATAAATAACACATAGAAATAGGCATAAACAAATATACATACATTAACTAATACAATTGTCATTTTTATTAAAATTTTCTCTACTTTACATGTATTAAACGACAGGTTTTAACTTGAACAAGATATAAATTATTCTGTGGTAATCAACTAAAATACAATTTATCAATTTTTACCCATTTGTCTTTCAGTTGGTTCCTTTGAACTTTCCTCAATTTTTTTTTAATAAGTCAGACATGCATTTATAAATAAACAGTTTTAACTATAGCTGATTTAAGCATATAAGTAGCGATAGAAATAATATTTCCAAAAATTGAATTAGTTACAAACTTTGGCTTATAGCAAAAAATGCGCTACTTATTGGTCACTAACTATATCAAATGATTATTTCCTAATATTATAAAAATCAGAAAATATAAAATGTAAAAAACTAAATTTGTAAATATATAAATGTTTCTGTTTTTTAATGCTATTGTAATAATATACCTTGAACTTTAAAAAAGTAAATTTACAAGATGTATGCACAAGACTCTAGTCATTTTTTATTAAAATAAAAATTTGATTATTTTAACAATAAAATAAAAAAAGAGTAAAACTTGATTTCTAAATTGTCAATCAGCAAAAAACATAATATATTATTTATTTTTTAATAAGAAAATTGATTATTTTGGAGGAAGTAGTTAGGAAGTTAATAATTCTTTTAGCTTTCCATATCTATAGATATGAAAATTATGTATAAAACATAATGATTCATCCTATAGATCTTGAATATCATTACACTATTGCAAAAATATAATAGACATCAGGAAATAAGTATTTTCAATAAGTCAATGAAAAAAAAATTAAAATTACCTTTGAATAAATGCGGTTTCATTTTCAAGTTCTTTCTGACGATCTAGAACATTTTTTATTTTTCGTTTTTCTGCTTCTGTTAAATGCGAAAGGTCAATGGGAGGAGGAGAAGCTGGGTAATAGTCATTGCCAGTGCTTAGCTGGCTCATTATCATATTTATTTTTCAAAACGTCTTTTAGTATAAAAACATGCATTACTTAGTAGAACTAATAGAAAGATAATATTTAACAAATTTGTACCATTGGTGACGATTTTAGCTAACAGACGAACAAATTATTACCAGTACAAAGAAATCCCAAATATTTGGTGATGTAACTGGATATTATATAATGTGTAATTTCAATACAAGAGGATTAAAGTAAAGATAAAAATGAATTCATTCATCATTTATGCGAAGGATAGTTATATTTTTAAATTTTAAATATAAATAACTATTTGGGATAATAAAAAGTTCTTTAATACAGAGCAGATGTTTTGAATAAATGGGTAAACGAAAATTTATCTAAACTGATAGAAGTTTTATTAAAATTGCTTTGTATGTGAACCCACGGTTTTGTTTATATCACAATATAAAGATGGTAGACAAAAAACACAACTGATTTCTCCTCGTATTTGTACTAGTATTATAATATAGTACAATAGCTATTATATTAACTATAACTCGTTCATGTGATCTGAAGTAATGTCTTTTTTTGGTAATATTCATTAAAAAAAATAAATCCTAATAGGTTTTTAAGTAAAAAAAAAACGTATAAAAACTGTCTTTCTATACTGCGATGTAATTGTTATGTAATGAAACTTATGACTATTATTATTTTTTCTATTATTCGAATTTTTTTCTATATAAGTATTTATTTTTTGGATTATATATTGAGAAAGTAAGTTAATGTGTCAACCAATGGTGTAAAGTAATAACCTGGAGTTGCGATTTACTTTTTAATTTAGATTTTGAACTTTAATTTTAACTTGAAGCTGCATTCCTTACGATGTCGCATGTCTAAATTTATGCATTAAACATCGAACCTCTCGGTTTTAAAGTCATTAATCCATGGCTGCTCTGTTTTTATAAGTTTTGATAAATTTTTCAATATCAAAAGCAGTGCTATGATAGATCAGTAGTACACGTTTTTTTACGCCAACATCTTAAGAAACTTTTAGTACTAAGTTACTTTTCAATAAGAAACTTATTTTATTAAGCTTTCGAAGGATATTTTCTCATTGTTCACCTACATATCACATTAGCATAAAATGAAATTTTATGTTGATGTGATTAGAAAGCATTATCTACAACAGAGAACAACAGTTAAATTAGTATTTATTTTGCACTCGCAATCTATTGCAAGTGAAATACGTATTAACAATGTTGAGAATCTGTGAAGAAACTTTTAGTTCTAGATTGGAAAAACAGAACCCTTAGAGAAAGAAACTTTCTAGTTTTTTTACAAAAAAAGGTGTACCAGATTTATGACAGTGTAGTACTTGTACAGTATAAATAGTGTCCGGCTAAAACGTAATCGATAGATCTCTGAAAAAAAAGCTAAAATCTACAATAATCAAATTAAACAACTGTAAGGAATTTTTTTTTTTTTTTGAATAAATAAATAAATGTAACTTAACTTTTAATACAAATCGATAATAAAAATAATATTAATAACAAGGTATATATGTAACACGTATATATATACCACGTATGCAACTGATTTTTTATGTGTATTACACGTCTAAGAAATATGTACTCGATGACAAGACTGACTTAAGTCTTCTGCGAGCTTCCTATGACCACAAATAAGTATTTCTTTTTATCAATTGTTATTATATTGTTGTAATTGGTATTTATTTTATTCATGTCTCGGAGTTGTAAGCAACTATATTTTTATTTACCTCATATATTTTGAACTTTATATTTATGATTTAAATTTGTATATCTTTACTGCCAATCAATGATTGGTAACTTGTAATTACTTTGTAGTTGTAAAATAAAACATGTATAAAAAAAAAAAAAAGATATTTAAAAAATTTTATTTTTTGCCCCCCCCCCCTCCCCCCGCAAAATATAAAATTTTTAAAAAAATATTGTTTTCAAATTGATAGATTGCCTGCCCAAACCAAAATCCTCAGTCAATGTAGCGGCACTCCTTCCGTATTCTACCTATTTGTCAGTCAATATATGTACACTTCTACCTACTTGTCAGTCGATTTATGAAAAATGAAGGATTAAGGTTCTGTTTGCATTATAATACGTATGTATAAAATATTTATATTATAAACAACTATTATATTGATATATCGTTTGTTTTATCCGCTGTAAAAAAAAGTCCAGGGGGATTTTTTCCGGGGGGATATCTTCCAGTGGGATTTTTTCCAGGGGGATTTTTTCCTGCTACCTAATTAAGTTTAATGAAAATAAATCAGTTTATTTTATTAAAAACTTTAGATTTTATAACCGTTATACCTGCTCTTATCTTGATGGAGGCAAAGGTGAGTACGGTGACTGTCACTATCTTTTTAAAAAATTAAGGATGTTTTGAAATGCCTTTTTTTTTGGTTTACTTTTGTTTAATCTTTTTATGGTTTGTACTGGTTTTTTATGTTTTGCTCCTTTAAATCAATGATTTTACAAAAAAATTATTTTTATTATTATTATTATTATTAATTTAATTTTTTTTTTTTTTTGATTTATTTAAATAGTTAACCAATAGAACTTCAAAATAGTAACAAACAAAAAAATTTTTACTTTTTTTTTTGCATCATTTTTATCACTTTTATATGCTAAAACCGCTTTGTTTTTATTTATGTTTTTATTACAATTTTTTAGTTTTTGTATTTACTTATTCAAATTATTATTTATTAATTATTTAATTTTTTTTTATTTCTATAAATTATTTATTTTCGCGTTAATCGAAAAAGAAACGCTTAGAAATAACGTATTAAAAAAACTAAAGGTATTCCGTAAAAAAACTTGTGAAATTGACATCTTATTTTTATATAAAAAACAGCGAGGCGCAAAAAGAAAACATAATTTTTTTTTTCTTATTGCCTATTTTACGTGTTCATGTAAAATATGAGCAGGCCTTTAAAGAAACGCGCACATAATATAACATCATCTTTTATGGCGAGTATGCTATCATCAACAGATAGCATACAATAACTTTCAAAATAATTGAACAACACTATAAAATGATGGTAGGAAAGACTATAAAATAATGCTTGAGAGCTTCTTATATATATATATATATGTATATATATATATATATATATATATATATATATATATATATATATATATATATATATATATATATATATATATATATATATATATATATATATATATAATGTATTGGAAATGATTTAAAGTCTACAATGAACATAAGGACTATTGAAGAAAATATAATTAACATGTTGCCAGAAACTTAATTTAAGGATATCGCAAAATTTCTTTGTGGATAAGCGGATGTGCGGATAAGTGGATAAGCGGATTTTTATTGAGCAAGCTACTCTGTTAAACAGGCTTTATTATTTTCAAAGAAAAGAGATAATAAAAAGACTCATGTTAAAAAACCCTTTAATAGTTGGAATGACCTTTAAATAAATTTTAAAATCATGAAATAGAGTTAATCACACAGGTTTTTGAAGGGTGATCAACACTTGAAAATTCATCTTAGTTTGAGACTTAACTGTATCTGAGTAAAAAAAACTTAGTTTGAGGCTTTACTGTAACTGAGTAAAGTATTTGCTGATCGAATTCAATACAATACCCGCATTTTTACATTAATTATGGAAACTGTTATTTATTTTAGAATGCAATTTATACTAAAACCTTTAAAAGTTAGATAAACCAGGAAATATTTATAACTTTTAAATAAACCCTCAATAAATTTCAATAGTGATTGCTACATAATACAAGAAACACATATGTAGAATTAAATAAATGCGTTTGTGTGTGTGTGTGTGTGTGTGTGTGTGTGTGTGTGTGTGTGTGTGTGTGTGTGTGTGTGTGTGTGTGTGTGTGTGTGTGTGTGTGTGTGTGTGTGTGTATTTGTATTTGTATGTATGTATGTATGGCTCTTGCATGCATATATGGTATTTCAAACCCTTAATAAAAGAATAAAATGGTATTGATTATGCATTGGTGCATGTCTTAAAATAAATAATTATCTTTCCAGTGATTAATCTGGAAGTGGTGCCCAATTTTAATATGGAAAGATTATGCTTAGAACAAGATATTTATTTACTTTATTAAGTTGTTTATATCATTATTAGGTCTATATTTAAAAAAATCTTTTTGTTTTTTATGTTTTATATAAGTTTTATGATAAACAGTTCTAATTAAGTTGAGGTATTAAAAATGATTTAAAAATATTTTTAAAAAATGCAACTGTAATTATAAATCATAAACCTATTTGCAAAGATAACCTTACAGCAGCAATACCTTAATTTAGAAAAAAAAAAACAAATTTTTTGAAGTCAAATCATTATACAAGTAATGAGCTACTTAGAGATGAAATGAAAGATTTAAAGTTAAATAAAGAGGCAGAAATGTAAGCCAGAAACGCTATGAGATTGAAGCGCACACAAGTATTGAAACACAAGATAATTGATTAGTTATTTAAACAACTTGTTCACTTTTGATGGTAAACTAACTATATCTAAAAAGTACCTAAAGTTGTGAAGTCAATTGCTGTTTTATTACAATTCCAGGTTTTGGTCAGAATGAAATTTTTGTTTTGTTTTACAAAGTAATACTGGAAACCTGATCATGTTTTAGCAATATAAAATCTGTCGGAGTATTTTAAAATTGAGGTTTTACAGTTTATATTACCACTGCTTCAAATGCAGGCAGGTAAGAAGTAGCATTAAGAGTTTTTAAAAAAAAACCAATGCTTTGTTTAATCTATTGACATTTTATTTTCCAACTGTTACCCATGTGTTACATGTGTACAGAGCAATAACTGTTAGTTAAAGTTAAGGTTTAAATAACAAATCCCAAACGTTTATATGTTTATGCTTATGTCAAATAAGAGTGCTTTAGAAAAAATTACAATGATTGGAGCCTGGAAACAAAAAATCCCTAAAATATTTGCCCCCTCCCTTGCCAATACGCTTTGCAACGCATTCTTATTTGACATAAGTATAAACATGTAAACGTTTAAGATTTGCTCTATGTGTGTAAGTCTAAAACTCTAAAATGTGTAAGTTTTTAGTGTTTGAAATGTATTTTTAAACACCAAAAAATGCTGCATCAACCTGGTGACTTAGTCACCTAGAAACATTTAATAAAAATATAAATATTTGGTGTTCGCTACATGTTAGTTTAAATTTATTTCAAACAGAAAAAAATTCTGCATCCGCCCATGGGTGATTTATCAGTTAAAATCTTTTTTTTTAGTTTTAAAACATCAAACAACTGTATATTTGTCACTGTCAAAGAAAAATATTCAATTTAATAATAAGATTATTAGGCTTTTTATCTCAGTTGCGGTTAACAACATAAGAGTAAAAACGTGAAAATTTTATATTTAGAAATGCTCATTCAAAATTATGTTGACCCTTATTAAATTACTACTCTTTCTCTAAATTTATTCAACCTTATTTGTGAAAAAAGTAATAATTTTTTAATAAATGGTTCAATAAACTTTTATTGCAGAGGTCAATAGTTTTATATCGTGTTCGCTCTTACACCAATACACAAAGTCTTAAACTAATCTACTTTGAGCTAATTTATAGCTTCATTAGCTATGCAAATATTTAATGGGCGTTTTATACTCAAACATTAAAGCTTAAGAAACTTTATAGTTTACAAAAGCATGCTTGCAGAATCATTTACTTTAAAGATAGACGTGATAGAACACGCTATAATCTTAATTAAAGATATAAAAATAATAAATGTGTTTGGAATAAATACCCATCAGCACTTAACTTTCATGTATCGTTACAATAACAATATTCTGCATGCTTTAATAATAAGTTTGAAATAAATAGAAATGAAAATCATCACCTGAGAGCGAATATGATGAGCACATATAAACTAACTTAGGTAACTAATAAATATTCAGAAAATAGCATTTCATATCTAGGGTCAAAAGTATGGAATACCTTTCAAAAAGGATTCAAGGGTATGGTAAATCTGTTAAGTTCATTCAAGTTAAAAAAATAAAAGAAATCTTTTAAAATTTGAGAAACGTTTTTGGTTAAAGTTACTCTGGGGCCGTATTCTCATCTCTCCGTTAAACTTAACGGAGCGTTAGTCAAAAATTTCTTTTAAATCACATTTATAAAAAATTTATTTAAAATTATAATTTTTTAAACATAAATGTTTTATTTTGGTATAAGTTTTATTTTAACGAATTTATATAAATTTTCGTCATTTCTTTACTTAGAAATATTGTAATGAAATTTCAAACAAAAGTTCCGTTAAGCTTAACGGAGAGATGAGAATACGGCCCCAGAGTAATTTTTATTAATCTTGTCTTGTTTTTACTTTTTGTTTGTTGCGTAATAATCTTGTTAGTGCTCTACGCATTTTATAACGAAATTTTATTGAAATTTTATTTGATATTTTAATATATTACGATATGCTTTTAAAGTTTTGTTAAAGCGGCTCTATGAAATGACTGCGATGACGTATGGCCATCCTCATTTTCTTTGAGCCCCTGTCTGTTTAATTATGTTTTTATATTATGTTACGAAGTTGTAAAAGTTTAATTTAATGTTAAAACGGAGAAAAAATAATAATAGTGGGCACTAGTTTCACACACATATGTTTATATATGTGTATGTGTTTATAGACACACACACGTATATAAATAATTATATGTCTATGTGTGTTCACATACAGAAACAATGTGTATGTATGTGTGACTTTTTATACAAATGATACTCTAATTTTTATTCATAATAATATTATATATAATACATGTATGACAAAGAAATTTTTTAAGTTGTTTCATGTTTTTGACTATTTAGGTAGTGGGGTTACTTTGAACCTTATTCAAAGTTACCCCATATGCGAAAAAATGTATACAATAAAGTATATTATGCCATAACAATGGAACATAACTATAGTAGGCTAACAACCTTCTTTAGATTTTATATGCCTAATAAATTTATAAACAAAAATTATGTAACTTAGACAACAAGCTGCTACACTAGCTGAGGCAGTGTACAAAATATTTTGACTAATTGTTTTGAGAAAAATATCCGAAATATTTAATTCGCTTTTTATAGAACAATAAAAACCAATAAACAAAGTAAAACTTTAAATAATCAAAATATAAACTTGCCATAATTACAACTTAAAAAAAAAAAAGATTTGTATTCAAAGTTACCCCGCTATTCAAAGTAACCCCGGTTTACGGTACTTTGAAAACTGGCAAACATTAGTAAATTCATCAAGTTGCGGCCAAGGCGCAGTGGTAAGAGCGCTTGCTATATAAGCAGGAGATACAGGTTCGAAACGAGCTCAGGACAAATTTTTGCGTCACGCTAAAGAAGTAGGCATGAACTTTCTGGTTAAATGCACTTCCGCGGTGCTCTGTGACAAGGAGCAAGACTTAAATCAAGAATTTACACATGTAAATTTGCGCACTGTCAATTACGAAAGTTACACTTCATAGAAATTTTGTTTTCATTTAAAATTTGTTTGGTAATAAATTGGCACATGGTTACAGAATATCATTCTCGAAGGTTTTTAAAAAGTTTTTGACCTTTAACAAACATACAAAGTTTCTTATGGTATTTAAGAAGGCCACAATAGATATGCATATTTGGGAAGTTGTAAAACGTGTACACGAAATAAATGTGAAAGTAGAAAAACAACTAAAAAAAAGTACTCCTCAATTTTTATTTCGAACCAAGTAATTTTTTTAATACAATAATATAAGAAAATCAAACATTAAAAAAAATAATTAATTATTCCTGAAGGAATCTAATAAAATTTCGAGCTTTTGCTTTAGTGGTACCCATAAGCTTGCGCACAGAATAAGAATCAAAACTATTTGATGCTTTTTAAAATGATATTTTAATATCTTTAATGTTTCTGCAAAGCTTTTTTTTTTCATTTTTCTTTTAATAATAGCCCAGTACTTTTCAATAACTCTCAATTCTGGGCAGTTTGGAGGATTTTCTGTTTTAGGCACAACTTTCAAATTATTCTTTTTATACCATTCTATAGCTAGTTTACAATAATAAATTGAAGCTAAATCAGACCAGAACACAGGTCTGTTATTGTGTGATTTAATGAGAGGTAAAAGGCGTTTTTGTGAACGTTCTTTAACATATATTTGACCAGAAAGTGTGGACTGAGAAATATAAGGTGCTGATTTTTTGCCACAACTGCAAATAGCTTACCAAATCAAAGCTTTTTTAGCGAATTTGTCATGTGTTGTGTTTTTAAATTTCTTATCTGCTTTTCCTTTATATTTGGCTTATATTTTCCTATATATTTGCTTTTCTTCTATATTTATAATAAACAGCACCAGGAATTTGTTGATAATCGTACTTGATATAAGTTTGATCGTCTTCAATAAGACAGAAATTTTTATTAATAAAATTGTCATACAACTTTCTGCCGCGGGTTCTTGCACTTTTTGTTGAGTTTCAGAGCGGTAGGGCACTTTTTGTGCTTTGAAACTATGAAAACCATGTTTGTTTCTAACTTTTGCAACAAAACTATGAGAAAATTCATATATTTTTGCGAGTTCCCTTAGTGAAAGGTTTGACTTATTCTTAAAACTGTTGACCAGTTTTCTAACTAGTTTTATATTTAAAACCTTCCTTTCTTCCACCACCAGATTTGCGTTTAATCGATTTTGTTTGAGAAAAACGTTGAATAACACGACTAACGGTGTATGGATGTATTTGCAACAATTTTGCTATCGAATTGTTTTATATTTAAAACATATCGAACTAGTTTTATATTTAAAACCTTCCTTTCTTCCACCACCAGATTTGCGTTTGATCGATTTTGTTTGAGAAAAACGTTGAATAACACGACTAACGGTGTATGGATGTATTTGCAACGATTTTGCTATCGAATTGTAGCTAAAATTAGGATTTTGTAAATATTTGTGCATAATTTTTTCTCTTACGTCTCCTTCTTTTGTCATTTTTAAAACTAATTTCAAGTTAAATTCAAAAATCAACATACTTTTTTGAAACCACAACACGTTGTAAACAAAATGCAAAACAATTAAAAAGATTTTAATTCAACCACTGAAAAAAAATGACGTGCTTATTCTTTCACATTTATTTCGTGTACACGCTTTATATGAACAAAAGTATTAAAGAACTAAATTTAAAGTTTTGAAAAATACTACATTGTTTTTTGTTATCTTTAAAAAAGTTTGTTTAACATTATTTATGTTAGTGGATCTCTAATTGAGAAGCCCATTTGCAAAATGCGCTAAGATATTTTCTTTTGTCTATTTTTAGAACAAAAATACTTTAGGTTGGTCTATTATATGAGTTGATGATAGATTTCTGTATATAATATGTGGAAATGGGATTAACTAAAAGTTTTTTTTGTGTGACTTAACGTTTTGAATATGGGGTTCTTGATTAATATTGATTTTTAATATATAATCTCATATGATAAACCTTTTTTAATTTTTAATCTTTTATGATTATTAGCTATATTAAAAAACATTTTTTAATATTGTTGCATTTTTTTTATATATTTTTTTTTAGCTTATATTTTATGTATAGCTTGAAGCTTATTTCACATTTAGGTATAGCTCGAAGCCTATTAAATTATTAATTATGGCTAGAAGCTTATTATATTTTTATGTATAGGTTGAAGTTATACATAAAAAGTATAATAAGCTTCAATTATCGAACTATAACATGGAATGTTGTTTGACCCAGCCTCCTGTGCAGTAATATAAATTGTTACTATTATAGATTATTATTCTTCAATAAACTATTATTCTGAAAAAAAAAAGATCTAATTCTTAAAATAATGAAAAAATTACCTATACATTTAAATACAAAATATTGGTTGTAATACCGGTGAATTATTAAAACAGTTTTACAACAAAGTGTAACTTTTCTTCTGTGTCTATGCTATATCTATATATTATGTACTACTTTTATATTAAATATGTCCGAGGCGGTCCGCAAAATAAAAAAAAAATTCTCCTCAACGAAAATTTTGAAATGTAAAAATTTGTAACCCCTTTATACTGAAAGGGGTTCGAACTTTATATAGTCTTAATACTTGAACGCTAAGAGATTATTTTATAAAATTTAAAATTTATTGATAAATACAAACTATGTTGACAAAAGTAAAAAAAATGTTTAATCAACTTGCTCTCAAGTTTGGAGCGATTGTATAAAAAACCATATGGCTGTTTTATTCCCAGGATTCAATCGTCACAACTTTATGAAAGCATCGTTATTTGATATAAGTATAAACATATAAATGTTTGGAGGTGATTCTACAAATGAAATAAAAAGGGGGGGGGCTGGTATGATACGTTAAAAAGTACTGACTGGCTCCTTAAAAAAAAAAAAAAAATTGTATATATATATATATATATATATATATATATATATATATATATATATATATATATATATATATTACTGCAGATTTACCGTCATATCTGTAATATCTATTTAAACGTTGGTTTTAAATTTTACTAGCAACGTCAACATAAAACGTTAAGCGTCAAGAAAGTATTAAATAATGCATATAATTTTTGAAAATCTTTACTAAAACTTTTTAAAAATTTTTTTGTTCCTTTTTTCTCATTAATTTAATTTTAGAAGAACTTATAGGCGCGTGCGCGCTGGTGCCTTAGAAATTATTATATATTAACTTAAAAATCAAACTAAAGAAAAAAATGTCTATTAAGTCGGCTTTTTTAGAGTTTTTTTGTTTTACCAAAGAAACTTTTAATTTTTTGCACCATTAAGTGAAAAACTTTAAAATTATTTTTTTCAAAACTTCTTTAATAATCTTTTTGCGTCTCGGTATATGGGTACACCGGCTTGAAAAAATTAACAAAATTAACAGAAAAAGTGTAGAGAAAGGATTAAATAATGCATAAGCTAATATAAGAAACTTTTTAAAAAAAAAGTTTTTAACAAAACAAAATGAATATGGTACGTGTTAATTTTTCTTTTTTTAAGTTGTTATTTGAAATAACAAAGTGATTCTGAATTTTTTTTTTTTCTTTTATAAAGTTATTATTTAATCTTATAAGAATAATAAAATCATTAAAAATTAAATTACATAATATCATTGTAAATTTTTTCTGTTTTACAATGTAAATTAACAACTTTTTTTTTTGAAAATTGTTTTGTAAAAAAATTAAAAAAACAGAAATTTAAAGATATGTAACATGCCGTCTTAATACAAGATTATAGTTATCCGTTTAAGTATATTGATAGGTTTTGTTATTGTTGCCTAACAACGCAATTTATCAGGCTGTAAGCAATAAGAAATGATGTTATTATTCTGTTTGATTAGTATTGTAGTTTATTCTCCGTTAGCTAATTGCTTTACAGAAAACACACGCAAGATTCACAGAAACCGGCTAAACCCCACATAAAGTGTCATAACCGGCAACCACGAACCACGAGTCAGTGAGCTGTAAAAGGTTACTTTTTATCTGCGCATTTTAAAGCAAGCCTTTTTTTTTTCTTTTTTAAACTTACCTTAAATGTTATAAGAAATAAATGTTTTAATTTATGCAATATTAAACTAATTTTTAAAAAATCTTGCTATTAGCATTTCAATTAAGTTTATATGGTCGAAGATATTTGCCATATTATTGATGGCTTATTTTCTTCAAGAAGTATGATATAATTCCAGGATGTCACTTTAAATAATTATGCATTGATTGTTTTTTTTTATTTTATTATTGTATTGTCGGTTGTATTTTTTATTACTAAAAAGTTTTTAATTAAACTTTTTTAATATTTAACTACGTCATTAAACCATAGTTGAAAATTTGAAAAATGGTGAACGGACAGCAGTTTAAGTTTTTTGTAAAACAGCTAAAAATATCAAAAGTTTAAAAAAAGTCAAATAAAATCAATTTTACTGAATACCAAGTAACGAATATTTTACCTTTGCTGTTTAGCAAAATACTGAACATTTGGCAAAATAGATAAAAAAAACTTAAAAATCAAATAACACCTTTAAACGATCTAAATACTTTATTCCACTAAAATAAAAAAATAACAGATTTTTGGGTGGAGTTCACAGTTATTTTTTAGCATTGAACTGAAGTTTAAAATGAAATATAATTTTATTAAATTAAAAACTTGAAAAACTTGAAAAACTTTCGCATTGAAAACTCGCTGCATTATACAGAAGTATACGTTAACTTTCGATATTATTAATTATATTAGTCCATTAAAACAATTTAAATTATACATTTTAACAATTTTGTACAAAAGTTTATATAATTTGTTTTCGTTAAGTAGGGTAAAGCGGGGATATTTGAGCATAGGGGCAAGTAGGACAGTTAAAATATCTCAAAAACTACGTATCACATGACAAAACATCTAATGGATGAAAGTTAGGGAATTAGAATGTTAACACAATGCGCAATAAAAGATTGCAGTTAAGCTATTGAGTAAGATTCACGGCACTTTTTCGATTTTTGACCGAAAAAGTAAAAAAATTTCTTACTATTTTTCTCTTGTATTCTTATAAACCTTTTTATCTGCCATCACTTAAGTGTTGATAATTTATCAATTTATTGGACTTTTGATTAAAATTAACAGTTTTTTCTTAAGTCTTACTGTTCTTTTTAAAACCTAACTAATGCGTTACCTTGTCTAGAGGGGTAAGTTGAGCAGCTTTAAGAAAAATAAACTGAACTATCGAACGCAAAGAAACAACTTTGATAAGAAATAAAAAATAAACTGAACTATCGAACGCAAAGAAACAACTTTGATAAGAAATAAAAAATAAACTGAACTATCGAACGCAAAGAAACAACTTTGATAAGAAATAAAATATAAACTGAACTATCGAACGCAAAGAAACAACTTTGATAAGAAATAAAATATAAACTGAACTATCGAACGCAAAGAAACAACTTTGATAAGAAATAATAGAGCGGTACATTACTTATATATATTTTTAAAATAAGTAATTTTTAAATCGGGTTTCAAAGTTTAAGATAGTTGTATAAAATTATATATTTTTAATTTATAACACTTTCTTACTATTTAACTTTTTCTCTTTTTTTACTTACGTCATTAAAGTGTATAAAATAAAAAGTTTATAAACTATAAAAGTTTATAAACACGCTTACTGTTAGTGAAAGTTTTATTGATGATTCACCCAAGTTTCGTACTATACATATTTATTTATTTGTTGATTTTTCAACCTACCACACACTATTGCTCAACTTACCCCGCTGGGGCAGGTTGAGCAGCTCCGAAAACTTTAGGCAGTATCTTTTCAAATTAACAAATTTTTAGCAGTTTAAATTATCTTTCAAATATTCAAAAAGTTATGTAAATCCAACCGTTCACCGTTCATGAGATCTGTGAGATTTAGCAAAAATTCCTCAACTAGCCCCGCTCTTTGATTAAAATTATTTAAAATTACTTTAATAATTTAAACAAATAAATACCAAACAATTATTTCATTAATATTAAATTTCAATATTAAAGGATTGCGATGCAAAAGGTATTTTATTTCCGTTCCTAATAATAAGTTAATATATAAGAAAACTATTTAAGAAATAAAAGCTAAATTAAAAAAAAAAAAAGCAAAAAAAAATGCTGTGATATGTTGGGAAACCATTTTGTTGCATGCTAACAGATTTTTGTCTCTAATTTTTTACTAGTTTTTATAATTTATTTAAAACATTCTTGATACGCTATCAATAAATTTCTAGACTAAAGTAGACTTTATAAAATACAAATAAACAACACGTTTATTTTATACGAAAAAAAAAACATCTTAAAATGTTTCACTGCTTGTGGGTGTTTCTCAAACATTTTGTGTAGGTTTCTCATCAACTGTCGCTTAACTAAATTAAAAATAAAAACTTTTTCTCGATTTATTGTTTTTGTTTTACTATATTTGTTTGTTTTTTTCGATTTTCTTAAGAGAACTTTTTTTAATTATTTGCATGTTTAAAGTAAGGACTGGCGTTACCGCATTGACGGTTAGCAGAAAAGCAATTTTATTCGATTATGCGATAAAAAGCGATAAAAAAATTGCAATAAACCGCTCTCAATTTTTCAATAAATAGTAACTCACAAAATAACATCCAGTCATTCACTCTATAAAAATGACAGAATTGCGATTACCTAACTAAATATTGCACTTGTAACTAAGCGCCCCCGATTTCTCGTCTAATTATCGAAATTTACCGCATTATTTTTTTATTCGAACCTGAAATGTAATATATACAAATCAAATAATATATAATATTATTATAAGGAGTTTAGTCACGTGTTTTTTAATTCTGGAAAAAACATGAGTTGTTTCTGAAAAACATCATCCAAAAATTGGTTTTATGTATGTTTTAAATAATTAAAACCCATCCATGAAATTCAAAACTTTTTATAAATAGAGACGGTTTCGAACAAATAAATCTAAATCTTTCTAAATTTATATCATGTAATAAAAATTGTTTTAATCAAGCTTGTATGAAACAATCTGTTTAAAAATTTTTATGCAACCATGAGATTATGAAATGTGTCACAAACAAGTTGGACGGCAAAACGTCCGATGAACGTCTCGTAGACGACGCATGCCCACTGGGATTGTCAATAAAAATATCATTGTAGTTGCATTATTGTTGTTTTCTTCCTCATTCCAATAAGTAATAATATGTTTCTTATTTTTTCCCAAAACATCTCGCTTGTTTCACTAATGTACAAAACATCACGCTTGTTTCACTAATGTACAAAACATCACGCTTGTTTCACTAATGTACAAAACATCACGCTTGTTTCACTAATGTACAAAACATCACGCTTGTTTCACTAATGTACAAAACATCACGCTTGTTTCACTAATGTACAAAACATCACGCTTGTTTCACTTATGTACAAAACATCACGCTTGTTTCACTAATGTACAAAACATCACGCTTGTTTCACTAATGTACAAAAACTCTTTTTCAATAGTTTCAACAATTATAACTTTTACTTTTAGTTTACTTTCTTTTATAATTTTTTCCCGACTTTTTTGCTCTTCTCTGCATACCATCTCATTATTTATTTCCAGCATCTTTGATTTATTATTTTTATTTATTCATTCTTTATACCAAAAGTAATAGATAGCTCTATCACATACACTTTAACAGATTTTAGAAGTGGATTAAATACTTTTTAAAATTTAGTTTTTGCATGCAGACTTTTTTTTTTTGATATTTAGGTGCTTCAAGATTGTTTAACGGTCTTATCACAGAGTATCTCGGAAGAGCATTAAAACAGGAAGTTCACGCCTTCTTCCTTATAAAAGTTGTTTGTCTGACCAGAGCCGGCATCGAACCTAGAATCTCTTTATTTTAACCACTCCGACACGGCTGCTTAAATTCGACAAAGATAAAATTTGCCTTTAGAAAAATTGCATTTGAAAGATATAGTAGCATTTTGTGAAAAGATTTGTGCTGTACAAAGCATTTCCATAATTTGTTGTTGTTATAAAGCCCTGCTAATTCAATCTTATATTCAGTTTACTCTGCGGGCATCAAACTGACTACTCCTTATATTGTCTTTTATTACTTCAGATATAACAGTCAAGCAAATAGAACTTTGCAAAATTATTTTTTTCACAACAAATACAATATGAGTAACATAAACGTTTAAAATTTTATTACACAAAATTTAATTAATTTTGCATTACTTATCGCGGACCATACCTATGGAATAATATTGTTTTGCGGAACTTTGATCTCCCAAATTCCTTTTAGCTTGTCAAACACAATCTAAAAAAAAGAAACGTCGGTTCTTAAAATAAACACGCCGGTTCTTGAAATATCGTCATAAATCTGATGCAGCATTTTAGTAATAACATAAGCAAAAAATGTTTGTTGAAGCCTACTATTTAATGATTTTTTCTTCATAATTTGACCATTGCAATTTTAATAGTGTAGTTTATTTTCACGCTCTTTTAGGCGTTTAGTTTGTTCAAATGAATGATTTTTCTTTGTAATGATATAGATTGATTTAATGATTTTTTCGAGAGTTATGAGAAAATTAATAAATTACTCGTTATAATAACACTTAGATATTCAACAAGCTGTTAATATTTTGAAATAGTAATCAACTGTTTCTGTTACGTTTGCGGATTACTGGACCTGCGTAGGTGAA
Organism: Hydra vulgaris; assembly: GCF_038396675.1. Lineage (NCBI taxonomy): Eukaryota > Metazoa > Cnidaria > Hydrozoa > Anthoathecata > Hydridae > Hydra > Hydra vulgaris. Next base: position 31,236,570 of record NC_088923.1, read on the forward strand.
ATGCTTCATAGTAAACTATTAACAAGAAGGTTAGCAACAAACTTTCAAAAATGTTTTTTACACAAAATATTTTCAAAAATTTAGAAAAAAAAAAATAGATGAACATAATTTTTTTAAGCATGAAGGAACAATTGCTATAAAAAGATGAGATTAGGATTACATATAAAATGAAACTTCGGAGACATAACGATGATATTATCTGGTTGATTTAGTAGGGAATGACCGAAATGAGAAAAATCTTTAATAGGTGAAACATAAAACTTTTTAATCTTATCTAATTATTTAATAATTTTTCTATTTACCCCGTAAAGCAAAGCTCTTGTTTTGTAATTTTGTAGGCGCTTATACATAATTTTATTTACAAGTTTCAATTTCTGATTATGAAAGATCATCGTTTAAAACGAAAGAAAACGGTATCCAATAAAACGAAAGGAAATGTATCCAATAAATAAAAAGAAAATGGTATCAAATAAAAAATTTCCTTAAAGAAAATGATTTTATATTAAAGTATATTAAACAATTATGTTATCATTTGATTAACCACCTACTGTAAATATGTTTGCAAAGAAAAAATTCAAAAAAGGTTAAAATCAAGAAAGATTAATAAAGAGAAAAAATAAAATAAAAGAAGGTCATTTTGGAATGTTTTCTAACATTGTACCAATGTAACAGTCCTGTACAAACATTTGAAGAGTATTTTTAGAAACTCTGTTTTCTAAGACCTTTTAATTTCACTTTTTACTTTCTTTTTAACTTGCTTTAAGTTTTTCTTAATCAGTCTATGGATTTTACATTAAATTATAACAACCTGATATTATACGTTTGAGCAGCCGTAGCACAGTGGTTGCGCACTTGCCTCAGAAACAAAAGATCGTGGTTCAAACCTCACTTCTAGGCAAGTTTTGCGACTTCGGTTAGGAAGGAGGCGTGAACTTCCAATTAAATGTTCATCCGCAGTGCTCTGTGCTTCATGGAGCACTTAAAATAAAAATTATTAAAAAAAAAATTGTTGATACGCTATCGTTATTATTATTAAGTCGTTAACCTCATTCTTATATTTTTAACAACAACGATTTTGAAAACGAATGCATGAAATATGCAACTTTTAATTACGCTAAAAGGGTTCGGTTGGCTTTTTTATGTTGGTAACCGCAAGCTTCCTAATTTACGCAGCCTTTGTATCGCTTTTTACAATATACCAGATCTTGACCAAAGTCTTATGATTGTTATAAGAGTGGCAACAACTTGATGCTTACCAGGTTTAAGAAGTTCTTTCTTTGTGGTAACATCATAACTACCAATAATCCATCATTCTTTTTTCCGCGATTGTACTTTTTTACTGTAAATAATAATTCGTCGATTTCCATCATTCTACCAGGGCCACCTAACTGAACAGAGTTATTTAGAAAATGGTTAACAGCCAATTCTATGCAAAAACTAATTCCCATCTACGACGGTTGATTGACTATAAGTTTATAACTCTTTACTTATAACTTTCGCTGACATCTCTCTACTTTTCCCAACACTACATGTCCACAAATAGATAATATCAATTATTTACTACAACCCTAACTTAGATCGTTCAAAAAAACTACCGAACCAATTACAAATAGTTTTATGCATTATTTTAAAAACCTCCATAAATGTCAACAGCTCAATTTTGTTATTCCTTATTTCATTTTTGATTCCTTATTTCAAATATTTTTTTTTAAATATTTTTTGTTTATTCGTAAAATCAATAAAAAATATGTCCCACTAATCTGTTTATTGCATTTGAGTACATTTTTATCTTTTTTGAATCATATTTAAAGTGTTTATATTTACCAATTTTATTTTATGTAAAGATATTTTTACATTATATATCAATATCTTTTTGTGTTACGTTTAACTGTTAATTATAAATAATTGAAAAAAAAAAAAAATCACAAAAAATGCTTCAGCAAAATTATATTTACTTTTACATGAACTGCCTTTCAAGTAAAGGAAAGAATCCAGAAATGGAGGGCTAACCTTAGGAAAAATTACATTTACATTTACATAAACTGCCTGTCAAAAAAAGGAAAGAATCCAGAAATAGAGGGCTCACCTTAGGCAACATGACAAATTACTGATGAAGTGCATAGTCCTATGGCTTACCTTCTCGTTGGTGCACTTCGTTAAGTAAGTTAGACAATTTTGTCTAATTTATGAACAGAATAGCCAAGGCAAATATTGTATAAAAAGTTTTAATGACATTATGTATATATATACAGTATGCAAAAAAAATCATCGTACACTTGAAAAAAAATCATAATTTTATAGAATGCACCAAAAAAATGAGTTGTTTGTTAAAATATTTAAAAGTTTTTTTTAGATATCTTATCAAGTATTGGTTTAAGAATTTATTTGTGTATTGGTGGATTAATTGCTTTTCAAACCTTTTGAATTTTACAAAATTGATCTGATGATGCATAAAATTGGCTGCAAAAAAAATAATCGTACAGTTTAAAAATAATGTCAAATTGATCAAATTCCATGGAAATTAGTATCGAGTGGGGCCTCGTTTACCCTTGATGGCCTCATATAACTATATGAGGCCATCAAGGGTAAAGGTCATAACCCCGGTCGGGTTTATGACCGGGGTTGCATTTATATTGATAGATCCTATAAAAGTATTGTTTTTAATTATAACTCATATCATAAATTTTAATTAAAGATAACATTTTTATAGGATCTATCAATATTAATGCAGCACTGATCATAAACTCATCATCGGTCGCGGCTATGTGTTATCAAACCTGGCCCCGGCCATACCCCCGGTCGTTTACTAGACATATATATAAAATGCGCAAACAACAATGTCGACTAGATATTCGCAAATATAGTTTCCCTTACCATATCGTTAACATTTGGAATCAGTTGCCTTTTTAATTTTTTGATGTTTTTATTGCCAATAATACCAACATCTTTAAGAGTAAAATTAACTCAATCAATTTTGAAAAATTATTTCGGCGTTGACTGCATATCTCATTTGTTATTTGTATATAAATTATTTATTCAATGTTGTACGCTGTTACATAATTTATTTTGGGGCATGTTGTTAGTGACCATCAACATGGACCTGCGTGTCCTTTAGTACATGTATTTTTTGTTCTAGTAAATCTAATCTAGTATATAAAATAGTATACTTATTGTATAAAAATAGTCGACGAAAATATCGAAATTGCCGACAATTTCTTAATAATTTAACTAATATCAATTTTGACAATTAATATCAAAGTTTAATAATAATAATAATAATGATATATATATATATATAATTATTAAGAAATCGTCGACTATTTCAATATTTTCGTCGACTATTTTTGTTTTTGTAAAGACTAATCTTTATTTTTTGCGTATTTTGACGTTTTCGGTGTTATTTAGATCCACTTGATAACTTGATATATTAAAGAAAGTTAATAAAAGTTAATTTAAATCAATATTTATCCTCAAAGTTTCGTTACGCTGAAAATAGTAAAAATTAAAACATTAAAAAATTTTCTTAAACTAATTTTAAAATATATTTTACTGCTGACCATTTAGTAGTCCGTGTTTGTTAACTCCGGAAAAACTTTTATTTATACAAATAATTTCTATTTACGATTTAATTTCTATTAAAGTTTTAATACAGATTTGTTAATGCAACATTTTACGCAAGAAAATTAAATGTTTTTTTTTTGAAATTTTCGGTGCCTAAAATTTAATGAGATACTTTAACAAAATATTTCATAAAAAGTCTATGTTTGAAATCATACACGTATATCTTTGGAACTAAATAAGCTACAGAAGTGGTTGAATCCATTTTGAAAAAGAATTATCTTAAGGAATCTAATGCATTTTAAATTTTAAAAAATTACATTCGCTATAAAAATTGACTATACTCCCTACTTGATAACTGTTTTTATAAAAAAGTTTTACCGCGCTTTAAATGGTGGCAGCAAAGCGGTAAGGGCTATAGGGTTTGACATATCAACGGTTTTCGTTTGTCTGATCTCTTCATATGGTGTGTCCGAATAGTTTGTGAGACTATTAAACTACTCTTTTCTAACTGCAGTATTAAAATCCTCCACGATGGCTAACACTTTTCTTTTTTTCCATTATTTTCTCGGCAATCACAACTTTCTATATTTGGTCTTGTATTGTTTCTCATCTATATTAATGGCTTTCCTGACAATCTCACAGCGTAGGATCTTCTTTCAGCGTAGGACAATCTTACAGCGTAGGATCTTCTTTCAGCGTAGGACAATCTTACAGCGTAGGACAATCTTACAGCGAAGGATCTTCTTTCAGCGTAGGACAATTTCACAGCGTAGGATCTTCTTTCAGCGTAGGACAATCTCACAGCGTAGGATCTTCTTTCAGCGTAGGACAATCTCACAGCGTAGGATCTTCTTTCAGCGTAGGACAATCTCACAGCGTAGGATCTTCTTTCAGCGTAGGACAATCTCACAGGATTTTGCAATGAAAATTTTATGAAAATAAAAACCAAGCTTGGAAATCATTTCTATTTTATAACTTGCACTAACTAGAATTCAATAAACAATCTTGTAATCAGGGTTTGATATTGGGACCTTAAGCCAGCTCAGATGTAGGTTCTTGTTGCATGGCCATAGTCAACTTATTTAAACTGAGGGGAAGGGGGGGGGGGTTTGAAGAGGAGGTGCGCAAACAATCTGTCTCTTAACAATAAAACTTTTTAAGATTCTGTTGTAATACCTACATCTTACGCATAGTGCAATATAGCATGTTTTTAGGAGTACCAAAAATTTACCTTTAAATTTCAAATGTCCTGTGTTTTTTAAAATTATTCATAACAGAAACTTTTTTTTATAGCCTTAAAATATAAACAATGAGTAGAGTAAAACCGGGTCAAACCGCACACTTATCAATAAAAATTAAATAACTATTTTATTTTTCATTTTTATTTTTTTATTAGATAGGTAATAAAAAACTACATAAGATAATATAAATATATAAAGAAAAAAATATGTAAAGAAAAAAAAGTTGTGCGGTTTTAGGCGACATTCTGATAAAACCGCACACGTGATAAAACATTGAATTTTTTAAATTTTAACTTTTTTTTATTATTTTTTTCAACACAACTTATATTTAAAAAACTATATTAAAGTTTTTACACTTTTTTTCAACAAAAAAATTTAGTTCCAACAACATATTTCTTTGGTTAACGTGTTTCTTTGCACAACCGTTCCCGACACATCGAATTTTCGCATTGCAACATTTCTGTGTGTAACTGTACTATACACTTTATACATTTTGAAACTTTTAATCGTTTGGCTTCTGGTAATTGTTCTTCATTATTGTTTTGCTGAGGTTGCTCAGCATTGTTATACCCAAGCATTTGAGTACATAGCATAGAGAGTCTACGTTTTGCGTTAAGTTTAGCAATATTCACGGCTTCCTTTGTTGCTTTTTCTTCATCTTTTTGTTTGAGGAGCTCAATTACATTTTTTTTTGGTAATACATTTTCCAACATGCTGCACTGCTTTGATTTCTTAACATGCATTTAATTTCAGGCTTGAAAAAACTCCTTCAACTCTGTTTTTGCAAAGCTCAACACATGCTTGATAACCGATCAAAACTTGAAGCTGGTGTAGTTGAGAAAGATGGTAATTGGTGTGTAGTTGGAGTCGGTGTTGCGGCGGCTGTTGAAGGTGATGAAGCTGTGTCTGAACAAGATGGTGTAGGTGCTGCAAAGGCTGCTAAAGTTGATGAAGGTGGATTTAAAGATTGTGTAATTGCTAACGCCTTATGATTGATGTTGTTTTTATTAATTGGAAATAAGCCAGTGTACTGGAAACCAGCGATTGCAGCAAGCGTGTAAAAAATTTACCACTCTTGTTCAGCAGTTTGAGCAATGGTGGAAAATTTTGTTTGTCTAAATTCTTACATTTTGAGTCTTTGTAATACTTTGTAAGAGTTTCTTGCAATGCTTGCTTGACATAACAATGAACACCCCTATCCAATGGTTGTAAAATATGTGAAGAATGCTCTGGTAGACAAATCAAGATTATATTGTGTTTTTTGCACAGCAATACCTCTTCTAAAGTTATGTGATTTGTATGCCCATCTAATACTAAAATATGAATACAAACAATTTACTCAGTTTCGGGTATAAATACTTCTTTCAGCCATTCAATAAACGTATCGTGCTCCATCCAACCTGATTTTAAAATTAAATATTTGGTGCCATCTGGACCACCTCTTGCCCAGTCTTGACGAAAGTTTCATTTGACTTTGTATATAACAAATGGTAATGCAAAATGACCATTAGTGTTGCAGCAATTGTTTACAGTATAATGAATTTTTTCATTGTTGCCAGTAAGTTAAATGACCGTCTTGTCCCTTTTCGACACAATACGGTTGCTTTGCCTTGATCACCCGAAAAACCTATTTCATCACAATTCCAAATATGCGACCAAAAAGTTATTCTAGTCTGTTGATATTGCTTGGCGACAAATTCAAAAGTTGAGACTAGAACGCCATGTTTGAATGTAACTTTTCTCAGTGGTGTCTTATTTTCTTTCATACCAGTTAATACGGCTAGTATATCGTCTTCCTTGTATGCTCTTTTTTTATTTAGTTGACATGTTAAAGTGAGTGAGTTAAATTAAATTGAGTGAGTGATGATTATATTGAGAAATAATATAATAATTGGTTTTTAATGAGTAAGAGATGATTATATTAACAAATAACATTATAGTTCTTTTTTAATTAAACCGTAATTAACACTAAGTTAATTAGATAAGTCACTTGCGAAAAACGCTTAGTCATTTGCGAAAAACTAAACTAAGCAATTGATCGAGTGTGCGGTTTTATTAGAAAAAAGAGTTTTTATTTTTTTTATTTTTTATTTAACTTTTTGTTATTGCTGCATAAAAATTATACTATCAGAATTAAAATTAAATTTCCAACAAGATAGTGCTAAAATCACTTTTATATCAGTTAAGGTTCAAGCGCTATTTTGTTCGCAACGATAAAAAAATATTTTAAAAATTTTGACTCCCCGTTAAATTTGTAAAAAAAAGAAAAAAATGGAGTTGAATTGGCATATATTTTATCAATTCGAATAGAAGAGATAGAAGATATACGTTTAGTTTTTATTTGATAATTTTGATCAGTGTGCAAAATGATAAGGTGTGCGGTTTGACCCGGTCTTACTGTACAGTTTTTTAATTTTTATATAGTTATTTTTCTACCTCTTACAAAAAATACTGAAGTAAGCATTAATTATTAGAAAAGGTCGGTGTAGATTCCCAAGAGTATTTTACGGGTCATAAAAGCTAGTTTTTATTATGAAATAAGTAATTTTATTTTAACAAAAAAAAGACATCTTATTATTATGCATATTATAATAGTTTGATCTTAACCGTGAAAGCAATAAATCAATTAATTTTATAGTCAGGTTTTTGAAATTAAAGAAAGCTAACCTTGTCATTTAAAGATCATAATTAAACTTATCATTTAAAGTTCGTATTTAAGGATCCGCAAAATATTGAGTTTTTCCCATATTCTATATACAGATATCTATTATCTATTTAAATGTTAGAATAATTAAAAGTTCTAAAAAAAGGCAAATGAAAAACCAATTTCTGTTGATGCTCAACTCTTAGTCGTTTAGTTTTTCATCAATTTATCAAAATCAATATACTAGGTCTTAGTAAGTTTTACAAATGGGTTCATAATATAACAACAAAGATCTTTATTAGATTGTTTATGAAACGTTTTCGCAATTACATCCAAATTTTAAAAATTGATATATATATATATATAAATAATATATATATATATATATATACATATATATATATAAATATATATACTAAAATAATATATATATATATACATACATATATATATATATATATATATATATATATATATATATATATATATATATATATATATATATATATATATATATATATATATATATATATATATATATATATATATATACACTGAGGCATATTCGTTTAGACGCATCAATTTTTTTCTCTCTATCTTAATTTTTTTCTATGTATTGTCAACTGAAATGCATGCAAGTTATTATCAAAATAATTGTTGTGTTGTGGGCTAATAAAAACCACAAAATGATTTTTTCTATGTGTCTTTAATAACATGAGAGTATGTTTGATATACAAAAGCACATTTTTTAATTGGAATATATCTATAGACGCAATCTGGTTAATAACGGTAGTTATTGATTTTTAATCACTTTTACATAAATAAATTGATAAATTTTAGTGTAATTTGATCTTTTGCTCTGCCAGTATCATTTTTATTGCATTTTACGAAATGCCTAAACAAAAGTATTTGACAGGTGCTGAAAAAATACAAATTTATTTATATCGTGGCTCAGAAATCTCACCAGCACTTTCTATACGAAAAATAGCAAGAAAAATTGGAAGATCTGACCATGTTGTACGAAACTACATTGCAAAAGGTGACAATTACGGTGTAAAAAAAGCAACAAACGGCAACAAAGTATTAACAAATCGGCAAATTAATCGAATTCGCTTCGAAGCAACCAAAAATAAATTGAATGCAACACAAATAAAGGATAAATTATTATTGCCTGTCACCAATAAACATGTTGCACATATTCTACGTACAACACCAAACGTAAAGTGGAAGAAACTACAGAAAAAACCAATGTTAAAAAAACACCATAAAATTGCTAGATTACAGTTTGCTAAAAACAATATGCATTGGACTCATGAGTGGCAAAACGTAATATTTTCAGATGAAAAAAAGTTCAATTTAGATGGTCCGGACTCTTACAGTTGTTATTGGCATGATCTAAGAGGAATAAATGACCCACAAACAAAACGAAATTATGGAGGAGGAAGTTTAATGGTTTGGGGTGGATTTTCTTATTCAGGAAAATTGACTCTGTGTTGTGGTTTACCTAAAATGAACTCGATAAAGTATACAGAAATGTTGGATGATGTTCTCATAACTTATATGGATGAAAATATGGACAATAATGCCATATTTCAGCAAGATAATGCTGCAATTCACACATCTAGGCATTCTATGAAATAGTTTAAAGACCACAACATCCCGGTTCTCGAATGGCCAGCTTGTAGCCCGGACCTAAATCCAATCGAGAACGTGTGGGGAATGCAATCAAGAAAAGTTTATGACGCTAAAGCAGCCGGACACCAATTTAAAACTGATACTGAGTTAAAGTGTAAAATCCTTGAAGCATGGTCCGAGTTGGATCAAACTACACTTCAACGACTAGTGGAGTCAATGAAAGGCAGAATTTTTGAGGTGATCCAGTGTAATGGAGGACATACGCATTACTAATTTCCATCTTTTAATGTCAAAAACATGACTGCGTCTATAGATATATTCCAATTAAAAAATGTACTTTTGTATATCAAAAATGCTCTCATGTTAATAAAGACACATAAAAAAAATTTTTGTGTGATTTTTATTAGCCCACAACACATCAATTATTTTGATAATAACTTGCATGCATATCAGTTGACAATTCATAGAAAAAAATTAAGACAAAGAGAAAAAAATTGATGCGTCTAAACGAATATGCCTCAGTGTATATATATATATGTATGTATATATATATATATATGTATACATATATATATATATATATATATATATATATATATATATATATATATATATATATATATATATATATATATATATATATATATATATATATATATAGATATATATATATATATATATATATATATATATATATATATATATATATATATATATATATATATATATATATATATATATATATATATATATATATATATATATATATAGATATATATATATATATATATATATATATATATATATATATATATATATATATATATAGATATATAGATATATATATATATATATATATACAGCCGTAACCGCCGGGGAGGCCGAGGGGCGTAGGCCTCCCCCCAAGAATTTTATTTAAAATATTTTTTTAAGGCCATGCCTTAAAAAAAATATTTTTTTTCAATCGAAGAAACTCCAGGCCCCCCCCCCCCCCCAATATTAAAATTGTGGTTACGGGCTCTGTATATATACTAAAATAATATATATATATATATATATATATATATATATATATATATATATATATATATATTTATATATATATATATATATATATATATATATATATATATATATATATATATATATATATATATATATATATATATATATAGTATTGGTGGTAATTATTTTTTTTTTTTATATTGTTTGTATATAGCACTAAAAGTGTATAATTAACTTTTTTGTGAACAATTTTCAAGATTTCACAAATTTATACGCCTTTTTCCGAGACTTATTTATTTTATTTTATTTATCGGAAAACTCGTTCAAAAACATCTAGCTTTTGTGTCACTCTTTTAAGATTGGCATGGGTAAAAACAGTTCAAAATTTAATTTGAAGTCATATGTTTAAGATGTTTGGCAACTACTAACAACATTTTTGACTATAAATTTTGTTTTTAGTTTTTCATTACTGAGATCTCAAAAATGTGTCATAAATTGATTTTTTTAAATTAGTTTAATTATGAGTTTAGTTTAAAAGTTAAACGATTCCACTAGATTCCATGGTAGTTTTAATATTTTCCCATTAATAGGTATATATGAAAGCAGAAAAAATAAAAATCATTTGCCCAAACTTGCCCCAAATAAAATAAGACCTTTCAAATACTTCGGTTTTTTTGTGTTTTTTTTTTCGTTTTTAATTAAAACTTGCCGTATAAAGTAGCGAATATTAGTTCATTGCTTTCATTCATTACACAAATTATACATTTAGTTCCTATTAGTAAAAAACCTCATGCTCATGCAGATGGTGCTAATTATCAAACCTCAAAAACCAATATATGCAACGTTTGATGGCATAGTGCACGTTTTAAAATTAAAAGTTGTGTATAAAATAACTTAAAATAGTTCATTGCTTACATTCAACATGAAAAGAATACATTGAGTTCCTATAATTCAAGAGTTAGGAATTAATCATGATAACTTACTCGAGGCTCTTCTACGTGAGTTTTGTAGACCGGAGGGTCTATACTATGAAAGTATTGAAAAACCTGAAATGATAAATCTAAAGAAAACTCTAATAATATTTAAATGTAAATTCCGATCAAAGTTGCGAAAGTATGCAAGAACCTTCTCTAGACTTTTAGAACACGAGCGAACTTGGTTGAACAAAGATATTACTGTTAACAAAAAAATGTTGCATCAGGTTCAGGTAGAAAGTGCAAGAACTGGGAAGATTTAGGTGATAGAAGCAGAAGATCTAAGGTATTAATAAATAAATTAGATTCAACCCAGTTAAAAAAATAGTTTACAAGCTTAAATATTAAATATTATCTTGTTTAAGGTTGCCAAATTGGCTGGACATCCTGCTAAAGCATTGGCATTAGCTTAAATAAAAAAAGCCACTAGAGATCCTAGCAAAAAAGACTTCGTTGATCTTGTGAAAAGTGCTACAAACTCTGAAAAAGATAAAATCAAAAAGATAAATTTTCCGATAAAAATGAAAACCGAAGATGCCTTAAGCTTAAAAATTCAGTGTGACCTTTCTGATGAACAGTATCAAATTATTAGAAATTCATCGATAATACATAATGCAGATATTTATCCTTCACTTCATGAAATTAGGAATGAGAGACACAAATGTTATCCTGAGGGTTTAATTGTGACAGAAACATCTGCTTCAACTTCTCTACAGGGTATGTTTAATCATACTCTGACAAGGATATTAACTTTTACGGAATGCCAAGACTCTATGAGAATGTTTGCTGAAATTGGGGGGGAGGTTTAAAGGTCTACTTCATTTTAAAGGTGGTTTTGATGGTGCTTCCAGTCAAAGTGTCTATAAACAAAAATACACTGATACAAATATTGGTGAAGCCCAAGTTAATGAACAAAGTCTTTTCCAGACAGCTGTTGTTCCACTTAAATTAACCATCATGAACAAAAATGTATGGTTAAATAAAAAGCCCTCTAGTACACATTACTGTAGACCCCTCCATCTCCAATATCAAAAAGAAACGGAAGAATTGATAAGAAATGAATATGAACTTTTAAAAGCAGAAATAAATAGACTACTCAAGTTTGAAGTAAAGTTAGAAGTAGAGAAAGGCAAACCGGATACGACTATCACATTTAAGTTCAAACTAGATTTAACCATGTTTGATGGTAAAGTGGTTAATGCCCTCACTAACACTCTGTCCTCGCAATCATGTAATGTTTGCGGAGCTAAGCCCAGTGAACTTAATAACCCAGCCTTGATCAGATCTAAACCAATCAATGAAAAAGCTTTATCTTTGGGTCTTTCTACTCTGCATTGCTGGATCAGATGTTTTGAATATATTTTACATTTAGGATATAAATTAGACATTAAAAAATACTTTGCCAAATCCCCTGCTGAAATAGCATTAGTAAAAAGTAAAAAAACGAACATTCAACTGAGGTTTAGAGAAGAGCTAAGTCTTATAGTTGATATGCCCAAACAGAGTTTTGGCAACACTAACGATGGAAACACTGCCAGAAGAGCATTTGAAAATGCTGAAACTTTCGCTGATATAACGGGAGTGGCAGTAGATGTAATTATTAGATTGAGGACAATCCTAATAGCAGTATGCTCCTGTTATGAGTTGAACTCTGAAAGTTTTGGCCAGTATTGCTATGAAACTACAGCTCTTATACTCAAAAACTATTGCTGGTATGTGATTCCCTTAACTGTTCATAAACTCTTGGAACATGGTGTGCAGATATCTGAGGCATTAGAACTGCCAATTGGTTACTTCTCTGAAGAGTCACAAGAGGCTCTAAATAAAGAAATTCGCAAAGCTAGATTAAACCATACAGCCAAGATATCTAGAAAGAATGTTATGAAAAATCAGTACCAATACTTGTTGATTAGAAGTGATCCTGTAATATCAAACACTTGTTTTAAAAAATACAAGGTTGAAAATGGAAAAACACTTATCCCTGAAGTTTTATCTTTGTTAATGTTGTAATAATGAAATAAAGCCTTTTTATTAGTATTAGGTTTTCTTTTTTGTTTTCTTGATAGAAAAATTAGATAAGATAAATATTTATTTTGTTTTTAATATATTTTAATATTATATAATATTAAAATAATTTTCGAACCAGTTTTTCTTTTTAATTAATAAATGTTTTGGTTTGAGGAATTTAATTTTTTTAAATTAAGTCAGTCATTGTGCGCGTAAAAGTCTCTAACGCGTATACGCGTAAGTAGTACGAGCCTTAGGCACAAGAAATATTTAGATAAAAAAATATGTGGTATTCTTTTATATGGTATTTTGGATCAAGGAATTCGATTTTTTTATTAAGGTTATATTTTACGCGCGTAAAAGACAGTTACACGCGTATGCGCGCGCCTTACGCGTCATAGGTAAGCGTAAAAATTATTTTTAATGGAAAATTTAAATTTTTTGACCCAAAATACGATAATATTGATGTATCACATAATTATATATGATAGTTATATAATTTTTGCCGCTTTTTCACTTTTCTGACTCACTGTGAGGCGGTTAGGTATTATTTCTGTTTTTTTATATAATAATTCATGTGTACCTTTGTATGATATTATGCAAAGTTTTTCATAAAGGCAAAGCAAGGATTTTTTTTTGTTACGTTGCTGTAGGCAGGGACTTGTTTAATTATTTACCAGGTTAATTTGGGCATTATTTTTAAATTTTATTTTTTTCTGCTATATATACTTTGAAAGAGTGGTTGAATTTTTCATCTTTTTGTTTGTGAAATGAGTGTTTGTGGTTAGCCCATCTTTTCTTCCATTCACCTTCTGCTAGATCAATATATACTTTTTCTGGAGTGTTAGGGCGGATACTATACATTTATAAATAATATTAGAGGCTCTACATTTTTCTGTTATAAGGCAGTTTTCTTTATTTATGCAATTGTAGGGTGGTTTTCTTTTGGTCTTTCTGAATTGACTTTCTTATTGTAGCTTTTTATTATTCTTTCAATATTTTTGGTGCAGCTGTAACTCACTTTGATGGTGCTTCGATTGAATAGTTTACTTAGGGGGTGGGATGTTGAAAAATGTTTGTCAATTAAGTTTAGGACGATATGTCCGACATTGGTGGAAACGCTTTTACTATACCGGGGGTTAAACCATATTATATTTCTTTTTAATTTTTTTTAAATTCTTTTTTAGGGGTTATGCTTTAAATTAAAAACAGTGAAGTAATTTTTTCTTAATTCATCTTCGTATTTTAGTATAGATAAATTAAGTGTCTTAGATAAATTAAATGTTAGAGAAGATGTTAAAGAAGACGTTACACTATACCGAGACGATGGTCTGATGGTACTTCGTAAAAAAACTGGATCACAAACTGATAGCATACGAAAAAAAATAGTTAGAGTTATAAAAATGATTGGTTTTAAAATAGAGATACAAACAAACATGCCCGGAGTCAACTTCTTAAATGTATCCTTTAACTTAAAAAAAAACCAAAAATGTTTTGAGTCTAGCAAAAAAACAGTGAATTTATTATCGAAAAAAAAGTTTTTCATGGAATTGAACACACACACACACATACATACATACATACATACATACATATATACATACATACATACATATATACATACATACATATATATATATATATATATATATATATATATATATATATATATATATATATATATATATATATATATATATATATATATATATATATATATATATATATATAGATTAATTTTAAAAATTTGGAAAAAGTTGTCGAATTTCATAACCAAATCTGATAAAATTTTTTGTTGGTATATTAGGAGCCCATTTGTAAAACTTACTAAGACCTAATATATTGATTTTGAAAAATTGATAAAAAACTAAACTACTAAGAGTTGAACATCAACAGAAATTGGTATTTCATTTGCCTTTTTTTAGAACTTTTAATTATTCTAACATTTAAATAGATAA
This sequence comes from Hydra vulgaris, assembly GCF_038396675.1. NCBI lineage: Eukaryota > Metazoa > Cnidaria > Hydrozoa > Anthoathecata > Hydridae > Hydra > Hydra vulgaris. The sequence continues at coordinate 31,251,595 of NC_088923.1, forward strand.
TAGATATCAATATATAGAATGTGGGAAAAACTCAATATTTTGCGGATCCTTAAATACGATCTTTAAATGATAAGGTTAATTATGATCTTTAAATGATAAATATGGATTTTTTTAATTTCAAAAATCTGACTATAAAATTAATTGAATTATTGGTTTTACGGTTAAGATCAAACTATTATATTATGCATAATAATAAGTTGTCTTTTTTTTGTTAAAATAAAATTACTTATTTCATAATAAAAATAGTTTAGTTAGCCTTCACATTTGTACAAGCTATCTTGATTGAATTTTTATTATATTCTTTTTTTTATACTCCATAAATCTTAATTGTGTGAAAATAAACTAGGAAATTGCGTTGGAGATATCCTGAAAAGAGCGCTGGATAGAAAAGGCGTCGGTGACCGTAAAAAAACTAAACTACAACAACAGTTTTTATGATATTTTTTAGATATGTAATTTAAAATATGTTTTAATCTTAAGTTTACTTTTAATTTTGTGTTATATTTGTTTTAATTAATAAGGCACACTGGTTGTCGTTTCTGTTACGCTTTCCAAATGTTATATTTTTTCCCCCAAAATCCTACAAATTCTGTGGTTGTTAAAATACGCTCATTGCATAACAAATGCCTTTTGAACGTTCAAAAGTTGTTCAGAACGTCTTTTTAACATTTAAAAGACGTATTTTCTAGACCAATTTTGTATAAATGCACTTAAACTGAAAGTCTTATTTAAATCCTTTTTCGACGTCTTTAGGACGTCCTGAAAGGACGTCTTTGAGCGTCTAATCTAGAATCAGTTTTGAACGCATCATAGACGTTCTGTCTGAACGTTCATCGTACGTTTTTTGTACGTCTCCGTGTTTGCTGGGATGACATAATTTTGAATTTAACAAATAATTTTTTTTTTACACTAATAACAATACTTTTATCAGTTATTTTATACCAATACCTTTGCTTAAGATAATTCAAATTAGCCGATCTGTATTCATAACTATTTTCATGATCTTGAACGACGTGTGGGTTTCTCCAGTCACTAGAACCACCAGATGCCAATAAAAACTTTGATGTAAAAATTTTGCATACAATTAATATAGGGAGATTTCGGAGATTTTATAAGTATCACTATTTAGTTTTTCTCGTTAAATAATCCTTTTGGGTCTTGTGCGATTAGTAAAATGTAGACAAGATTTATCAAATAGTCTAATCTAATTTTGGCAGAGCTGCTCGCTTCTTTTCAGTAAAATCAACCAAAATCAAATAAAATTAAATTCATTTTTACAGTCGCAATTTAAACAATTCAAAACTTATAATAGGAATAAAACTTCGCGTGCAAAATTTAATTCAACAAATAATTAATTGTACAAAATCTTTAACTATAACGACGTTCTTTTTTTTATTAATTAAAAAGCACTAATTAAAGTATTATTTTTAAGGTTTATGGTTGTAAATATTTATTTTTAAATAGCATCTGAAATATTTTTTTAACCCTTTAATTTTATCTCTGATCAAGCAAGGAAAACTTCCGATCAAGGAAACTTGTACTATTTTGCTATTACTGCATTATCATGTTTGCAGTAACTTATCAGATATTTTTATGCTATTCCTTGCATTTTAAATCCCATTGCATTACATATTACTGAAGTGCTGTGGGTTTTTCGGATTTTTATTAACTGGTTTTTGTTTTAACACTAAATAAGATCACTTAAAAATTAGATATAATTTTTTGGTGATCTAAAAAAAAAGACGCATGACAATTTGTGGTCCACGTATTCAACATATAAAAACGTAAAGTCGTTTTACTTGAAAAATGCAAATTATAGCAATTAGGCATATTATTTCCAAAATAAATGCAAATGTTCCAATGAAGGCGCTGATAAAATCAGCTTGGCCTCCTTTTAAAACCTTGTTTGTACAAGGTATTTAGTTAAGTATTGTATTTAGTTAAGTACTTTCTTTTTTAAGAAAACAAATATAAACTTTTATTCGAATGTTTGTAAACAATTCTTTATTCGAAACTCATTTACAAATTTTTGATATTACAAACTTTTGAATTTCGAATGTTTGTAAATCAAAATTATGAGTTTCAATTTTAAATTTTTCTTTGTTTATGTTTGTGGAACTTCAGCCCGCAGGCCTCTCCTCAGCCCGGGCTCCTAAGCCATGCTTTATTGGGCTAAACCCTGCTTGTGACCTGCAAAATCTTTCATAAACAAACAAAAGTAAAGTAACAAGAGTAACAAAATTCAAATCTTTATTTACTCAAATGTAGTAGAAAACAGATAAGCTACTGCATTCAATAAAACAACAGTGGGCAGATGCGGGTCTACTATATACCTGCGTCTCTTCAGTGAGCGAGCTGCTCGTATTTAAAATTGAAAAATCTGTTAATTTTTAATAATTTAAAACATATTAGCATTTTTTTAATACGGATTTTTGCATAGTTTTTTTTTTCTTTGATATTATTCTTTGCATGAGAAAAATACTTGTATCTGCCGATGTAAATGTGAAGGAAGAAATGTTAGACCTAATAACTCTTATCGAAAATAAAATTTTATTAAAAACTTTGACCTTAGAAACGCGTTTGATGCGGTTATTAAGAGTTATGAATTGCTTTGTAAATTTTTTCTATGGAGTGCATGCAATGATAGGGAAAAAGCAAGGATTTATTGACCTTTGAAACAACAATCCCCAAATTCAATGTTTTTTACCTCTTCACTGCTTAATTCATCGCGAAAATCTTATTGAGAAGTAGTTGAAAATGTGAGAAAAATTATGAATTTAATTTGAACAAAAAACACAGCCTCAATTTAAAAACTTTTAAGAAGACATACGAGTAACTGACGAAACATTTGATTTGCTAAATGATCTTTATGGTGTGATGTAAGATGGCGATCAACTTATAATGCTTTAAACCATTTTGTTAACTTTTTAATCCTATTATAAAAATTGCAAAAACAAAAAAAAAAGGAGAATTGTACAAAGAATTAGAAAATAAAATCTTGGCTTTCTTAAACTTAATGTTTTTAACAAACATTTCAGAACATTTGTAAACACTTAACTAATTAGTTTGGCTCGGTTTTAGGACCATTACTTTTGGCTCGGTTTTAAGACCACTAATTTTTATAATTTTTATCAATGATTTAAATTTTTCTCTTACATTTTTTTTCTGCTTATCACTTTGCGAAGACACCAACTTAATTAACAATCCTCTCTCTATTAACTCTATTAACACTTTGCAAAGACACCAATTTGATCCTAATTAACAAATCACTTAAAAAACTTAACAAAAATATAAATCCAGTTAACTCTATTAAATATCTTGGAATCAAAATAGACTCTAATTTATCTTTTGCATCGCATCTTCAAGGCTTAGCATTAAAATTAAGCAGATCAAATAATGTTTTAGCTAAAATTTGTCATTATGTTAATCATGAAACTTTGCTTAATATATATTATATGCTAATTTTCACTCATCACAGATATGCTTGCCAAGTTTGGGGACAATCTAACCAGCTTGCTTTTTTAAGACTAAATTATCTCCAAAATAAAGCTCTAAAATTAATTTATTTGCAGCATATTAATTCGAATTGTAGCATACTCTATCTTTTATCTAAAGCCCTTAAATTTTGTGATCTTTTTCAGCTATCAAATTGCCTATATGTTTGGAACAAAAATTATAATAACCTACCTCTTACATTTATCAACTTTTTTAGTTATAGGGAAAACTGTTACTATATTCTACGATCTGCTTTCAACTTTAAATTATTTGTGCCTAAATACCGAACTGTTCATTACGGCTTTGAACTGTTCATTACGGCTAAATACCGAACTGTTCATTACAGCATAAAAGCATAAAAACCTGAAGTAATTTCCCTTCCCAACTAAAATCTCTTAAACCATTCTCAAAATTTAAAACTGCTCTCTTTAACCATTTTTTAAAAAAGTATTCTTTATAAATCTTATACCTTTTTACAACTTATAATTTATAACCCAAACTTGGAGCTTCTATTCATCTATTATTTTTTCTCTTTTCTATTGTAATATTTAACTAAGTTTAATATCATTTATAAATTTTATTATTTATATATGTTACAATAATAATAATGATGACAACAATAATAATAGTAATAATAACAACAACAATAACAATATAAAAATAATAAGAATTTGTTATTATTATTATTATTATTATACATTGTAGTATATACTTTTTATAGTTGCCACTATTATATTTAATCACTATAATCACAAATAAATATCACAATAATATCACAAATAAATGGATTAACTAAGAATATATTTATTCTTAGTGAATCCATTTATTTCTGATATTATTGAAGACGGATTTTCAATTTCTGAAATAATCCTATTGGAAAAAGCGGTTGGGGAATTGGAGCTATTAGAAATAAAAGAAGCTCAGGCATTGCAATTCCAGCAACAAACTACTTCAAGAATTGAATTGTGGAAACTCGTGCCAGAATCAAAATATCCAAACTTAAAAAAAAGATTTTCGGAACAACATAATTTTGTGAATCTTTCCACCACTAAATTTATAAAAGCAAAATGACCTATCAACATTCTACAGGATTGCCGCGAACAACTTTAACAAATTATATACTAAATTTTAATCTATTGATCAAAAGTTTGTTGCACTTTATTATTGAAATAGGGAAAGACAGGACAAGAGAAAGAACGTTTGGAAAGCCTTGAGTAATTGCAAAGCTATCGGTCATTAAACAATAATACTTTGTCAGTATGTTTATGTCATTATAATGATTCATTGCCTGCATGAATATTTAGCTTGCAAATAGAAAAATTTGAAATAAAAGTTAAAATAAAAAGTTCATATACTTGTCATCTGGTCATGTGACTGGGGCATGATGACTTATTATGCAATTTCTGCCTTCAACTTTATGAAATTTTAAAACCTACTAACTACTCTAACTAAAGTAACACAAAATAAATACGTGTTGCAAAATAATATTCCTAAAATAGTTAAACCCATTTGAATAACCAAAACTGAGGTGTTTTTTTATCCTTAAAAAGTAAACTTACGCGTATAAAATTGTGTTAATAATATTAAAAAAAAACAATTAGCATTTTAAAATGCAATTTTTTTAATATCAAAATGCAAGGTAAATATAGTTTTGTTTCACCCATTTTTAAGTTTTTTTTGTTGAGTTGTTAAATGAAAAGCTATCTTGCCCCATTCGCCATCTATCCGTGTTTTCTGCTACTTGTTTGTATTTTTTTCTTCTCATAAGTGTATTTTCTGTTATATGTATATGTCATTACATTAATCAGACTAACTATTAGCTTAGAACCAACATTATTAAGAAGAAAAAAATAGACTCAGTCATGAAATCGTATCTAGTATAGGAAGAATATTACGTGGCCACCACGTAATATTCTTCCTAATTGTTTTTTAATCTTCTTAAGACAGCCTACAATGTTTTTGTATGCGTTCTTATATAATAATGGAAAATCAGATATAGTCCAGACAAAATTGAAAAGAATAGTTATAATTACTCATGCGCCTAAAACCTTTTATGTAACACCACTTGTTAATGTTCTAAAGTTTAGGATCATTACACGATCAAATGTTTAACGAATAACGTCAATAATTGAAAGTCCTTGTAAATAAATTTCAATTTGTAATTCTGGGTTGTATGTTGGACAAGAACTCAATTGTTATGAAGCAAAGCGAAACAAGTCATAATAAAAAGATATTCTGTATAGCCGGAGCTAAAATGTATAACGAAACTTTGCAATAACAACAGAAACGACAAAAATGTACATATATATTACATGCTTATTCTGGAAAACTCGATGGGTGACCGAATATAAACAGTTTATGCTATGGTAAATACTTGTATAAGGTTTTTATTATTATTATTTTTATTATTATTGTTTTATTGTTGTTGTTGTTGCTTTTTATTCCTTTATTTTGTTTACTATTTTTACCATTTTTTACTTTGAAAATATATAAAAAAATATATAAATATTTAATATAAATCTGAAAAGATATTATACTTAATTTATTTTAAGTGTCATATTTTAAAAAGTAATATGAAAACAGTGGGCTAACTAAAGGCAAAATGACGCCTTACTGAAGTGCAATGTCTTATGGGTAACCTTATTGTTTTTTACAATTCGTTGAGTAAGTTAAACAAGTTTTTATTTCTAATTTACAAACCGAATAATAAAGGCCGAGGCTAACCGAGGCTTTTACCGAATAATGAAGAATTATTCGGTGATAAGTGTATTCTTTTATTAAATTATTGTATCATTGGCAATATCTGGGGATAAGTGTATTCTTTTATTGCCAATGATACAATATTGCAAGTTGAACAAAATAAAGTAAAAAAGAAAATAACATCATAAACATAAACACCTCGATATAACATTTTTATAATATGTATAAAATGTATACACACACACACACACACACACACACACACACACACACACACACACACACACACACACACACACACACACACACACTGTTATACTCAGTCAAGGACTCAAAAAAGGAAAATATGTTTAAAAAATTAAAAATTTAAAGTTTGATATGCGAAGTTAAAATAAACAATGAGATATATTAAAATATTTTAATGTTTATTTTAACATTGAAAAATAAAAATGAAAATTCAGTTGCCGCAAAATTTATATTGGCGTTGCACCAAGCAATCTTTAAGCAATAATTAAGATGACAATGGATAAAGGAGAAATATGAGAGTTTTAAACAAACTTTACAAAAAGTTTCTCCCAATGAACAGGCTAATGCTCTTTGAGATTTAACTTTCCAGATACCCCAGCCGGCATTTGGTCCCAAAAAAACGTCTTTTAAATGTTCAAAAGACGTCTTTTTAGGGCCAAATGCCTGCTGGCATGATCTCTCCGTATTACATTCTATTCAAAGAGGATACCAAGAAATTTTATTGAGACTTCTCTTTTTATATCACAATCCTCAAAACAAAGTTTTGGAAGATTCAGAGGAAATGTAAATGAAAACAAGAAGATTTAAAAAAAAAACAAAAAAACATTTAAAATATAATAAGCAAAAAAAAAAAAACTCAAAAACTTGAATAGAAATATGTAAAAAATAATATAAACTATAAAATATAAATGTCAGGAAATAAGAAGACGCAATTTATTTTTCCGTTTAAACAATAAAATCGCAGCCGTAAAAATGATAAAAGAGCAGCCATGGCGTAGTGGTTGCGCACTTGCCTCGGAAACAAAGGATCCGTGGTTCAAACCCCACCTCTGGGAAAGTTTTGCGACATTGGTTAGAAAGGACACATGAACTTCCAATTAAATGCTCATCCGCGGTGCTCTGTGATAGGACCGTAAGGACTTCTTTGGGCACCTAAATAAAATTTAAAAAAAAAATGCTTCTCAAGTCTTTATTACAATTATTTTGAGAATGATTCCATGTTGATATGGTAGTATATTAACATGGAATCATTCACTGACACTGCTTTGGACGCAAAGTATAGAAAAATAAAAAAAGAACACTTATATTGGTAAATTGACTATCACTGTCAAATAAAACATAAAAACTCCTCTCGTTCAATGGAGTCATCTGGTGCTGTTGATAAATTGAATCAGTCAATTATTAAGCGCTATCTAATTTAACACAAATATCTTGGAGATAGCGATACTTCATCTTTTGATGGTGCTGTCATATTTAAACCATGCATAAACATATATTTACTTATATAGTATCAGATATTATATTTAGATATAAATACTCAATATTTTGAAAGAAGAGCTGCTAAACATAAAATAATTGGTTATAGTTATTTAAAGAGAACTATGTAAAATAGATTAGAGTTAAACCAAATATTTTATTAAAATATAAAAAAACAGGCCCATAGGAACAAAAATTATATTGGGGGGACGATACTATCCCAAAATAGTTTTAAGAACCTTTTTTTTTTTTCTTATTTAGTCATTTTTTCAGTTAATTTCTTCAAAATTATTTATTTGAAATTTTTTTTTATGGGAGGGGGGGGGGCAATTGCCCCTGTTACTCCTCTCCCTCCTCATCCTCCGGTTGTTATAGGCCTGTAAATATTTGGTTTATATAATATAATTTATATAGAATTAAACCAAGGAATGACAATGGCTGTGTTAATTATTGAAATCAAATTTGACCAAAATCATTTTTGTGAAATATTTATTAACGAGTAAATGAAAAATTGTTGAAAAATTTAAGTCAAGTTATAATGGAAAAAGTTCTACATTGTCTGGACCATTTAATTAAAATTGACTGAGGAAAATTAAAGCTTGCCATAATGTTAATCAATGTTGAGAAAATAATTCAAATTAAATCAGAAACTAATGATCAATACAAAAACAAAAATGGATTAAAGAACAAAATAAAAAACTTACTGCATCAAATTTTGGTACATAAACCGTAGAAATAATACTCCTCCAACTTCATTGTTTAAAAATCTTATCAGAAACTATGATATTAGTTTACAATCACAAGCTTATCAGTGGAGTATTGAAAATGAAGATATTGCTTATGAAACGTTTAAAGAAAAAGTTAACTGTAATGCTAAAAAATGCAACCTTGTTATAAATACCATGGTTGTAGCCTTGATGGGTTGCGCATTAATTAAGACAGCTACAAGAATTTTTGTTTTCAAAAAGCTTTTATTGGAACTTTTTTGTGTACCAATAAAACCTTTTGTATGGAAATAGTAATAGACAGCAAAACTAAAAATCAAACAGTTAATTTTGCCAATGTCAAGGTATCAAAGTTTTTACAGAAAAAATTGACTTTGTTCTATGCAAAAATGAAGACTTTTTTGTGAAATCAATGAAATTTGAAAATGAAAACTGATTCAATAAGATTTTACCTTGTTTAAACACATTTTATTTTCTAGTTTATGATTTAAAAATATTTAAAAGGATGTAAAAGTATGTAAAAACTATTATAAGAAATTAATATTTTTTTATTAGAAACTGCACAAAATAATAAATTTTTATGTTTTATTTATTTGCTTAAGCATTTAGATACACAACATATAAAATCCCGACTTTTTTGTTTATTCTTTAGTTGAATAACATTGTTTGGTGCACTTGTTGTTATCTTTTTTTCGAAATCTCATATAGTGCAGAGTTTACTCCAATAATATAGTTTTTAATGTTTGAACTAAAAAATTTAAAAGGTGTGAAATAAAATACTCCAAAGTCTTTTTTTGGGACAATCTTAGTTCTTTCAATATTTTACTCGACTCATTTTTGTTGTTTACTTCCGCGTATATATATACAAGTACCATAATGCATTGCATTTAGGGGAAAGGTGAATTATGCAATGGTTACTGATTACACAACCTTGTGTAATCAGTAACCATTACAACAATCTTACAAAGGTAAAAGCTCAACTTACTAATAAATGCTTTGTTGACGGCGTTTTATTCATGTGGTGAAGAAAGTGCTTCCGTGCATTGATTTCATGTAAAATTAATAATGTATGACTAAGGTGCAAAGGAGTATTAAAGATTTTAGAACACTTTGATTTAAAGAAGAAACTTCGAAAGCTATGACGATAAATTTAAACGATTTACGCATTTGGCTAATGAAGAAGTGGTCTAATGTTGCAGAAAAAAGGGTAGAAAAGGATTGCAATCCAGAAGATTTGGTGAATAATTAAAACAAAAGTAGATTGTATTTGTTTTAATATTGTACTTCGGATGACCGGTGGATTTTATGTAAAACACTGATAAAAATCTAGTTATAGTGCAAATTTGTATCAGCATTTGCTAAATATGATATTTATTTATTTGAAATACCTCTTTAGATAAAATGATTTATAAATGATATGTGCAAAAGAGTTTTATTTTTTATTATCAAGCTATGATGTTTTGAAAATATTTCGAACGGTCAAAACTCATGTATTTTCCGCCATTATGGATTTCTGTTAAAAATAGAAATATTTTTTTTTAATGGAAATTTCTTCATTTAATATATTTGACAGTTTTAATCTAATAAAAAGACCTACAATTAAAAGTTTGAGAAAATTACTTTTTTATATCAAAAATTGGAATAATCGAAAATATCATCCGATATATCAATCGAAAATATCAATCGAAAAAAACATCCCGTTTGATTTATTTGACGGATATAATGACCCGCGTCGGCGGCCGTTCGTAAAGTGCTAAAACGACCTTCGTAATCATAATGGTCTTTTAACTTCGGTATCAACATGGGTAGGTACAAAGATTGCGTTTTATAAATCTCTGAGATGGGAATGCTTATCTTTGTATATCACCTACATATGTAATTATACACTATATGTTTTTTAAATATATCATTTTTCTTATACTAGAAAATGATAATTTAGCTTTATTATTATGCCAATTTTAAATTTACTTAAGTTAGGACTTACTTTACATTTTTAAAATCGTAGGTATCTCAAGGGATAATTATCACAAAAGACGTTCAACTGGAGCTCGTAAAAATCCCTTGAGCAAAAAGAGAAAGTACTCTCTTGGACGACCTTCGGCTAATACTAAGGTAAGTAAATTAAAAATTTTAATTTATAATAACTTTTAAGATAATTTTAAAGTCAGTACTGTGCAATTTTAATTCTATTTTATTAAGATCGGACCAAAAAGAATAAAAGAAGTCAGATGTCGTGGAGGAAATTTAAAGCATCGTGCACTTAGATTAGATACTGGAAATTTTTCGTGGGCATCCGAATGTAAGCATCTTAGTAAATTTAAATTTGTATTTTATTATGTAGGTGAAATGATGAACACCTTTTCAGTAAAAATTTGTTGTCGTACTGACTAATCAGATTTTGCTGACTGTTTTTGTCATAGTTACACTGATCACATTCTACATATATGTTTAAAAGATTTATAGTTACACTGTTGTGAGTTAAATTACACTGATCACATTTTCCATATATGTTTAAAAGATCTTATTGGTTATAGTGCATTTCATGTAATACTTTCTATTAGGTGTTGCACAAAAAACTAGAGTGTTAGATGTTTTGTATAATGCAAGTAACAATGAATTGGTTCGAACTAAAACTCTTGTAAAAAATGCAATCATTCACATTGATGCTACACCATTTAAACAATGGTAAGCATTAAATAAACTAACACAATTTAACTAAAGTTATTCAAGTTATTTGTATTGATAGTTATTAAGTAACCAGTTTAATATCTTAATGACTTTTAAGGTTTGAAGCTCATTATGCAGTAGCCATTGGTAGAAAGAAAGGACAAAAGTCTTCTACAGTAAGTAATATTATTCTTATGTTAAAAAATATCTTACTAATTACCAGTTTATATTGGTTTTAATATTGTTTTTAGGCTGAAGGAGTTGATGATGTTCTAAATAAAGTTCGATCCAAACATGCTACAAAAAAAATTGAAGCTAGAAAACCAGAATCAAAGATTGACCAACATTTAGAGGATCAATTTTCTTCTGGGCGACTATTAGGTAAGTTTAAACTTATGCCTTTTTATAATCGATTCTTTAAGCACATTTCTTAAGACCACTTTCCGAGAAAATTTCAATTAACTTTACATCGTAAATTTAATTGTAGTTCTCAACATCCTTAATGGCTGTTCAGTGGATAGTGATTGGGTCATAGGTGTGCAAAATAACCAAATTTTTATTAGCTTTAAATTTACATACTTTAAGCTTTGCTACAGTATGTTTTAAAGTGTTAGTAAGAACATGTCACAAATTTTTAATATCTTTTAACAAGAATCTTAGTTATTTCTACCTTTACATTAAGTAAGTGTAATATGTTGATATGTATTTTTATAATATTTGTTTCAAATTAATAATTTCATGCATAAAAATAAATGGCAGCTTAATTTAATGTCCTGAATTAAATAAGTGTTCACAAAAAGAACAACTAGATGTATTTTAGTAACATAAAATAGTTTAGACAAGATTATTAGACACTTGCAACTAAGGTACTACTTGTAGTTTCTCTGTCATTATTTGTTATTGTTAGAATTTTTTTGCTGTAAATCAACAGAAAGTGCTTTAATTTAATGTTGAAGTTTAAAAAAATTACACTAATAATGCCAATATTTGTTATCTTTTTCATACTTTGTTATATTTAAATTACATTTCAAAGATAACTTTTAAAAAAGTCTGGTTTATATTAGCACTTTAATGCTTAAGTTTTTAAAGAAGACATAATGCATCAGTTTCTGATTTATCTCTTACCTCAAATTGTGTGGTCTAACTGTGCCAATCCCTGTGTTAGTAAATGCATGTAAATTAAAATGTGCTAGATTGTATTTACTAGTTGGTGTATGAACCATCAGTATTTTTAATTATAAAAATTAGTTTTTTAAAAGATATAGTAATCAAAACATTTAATTAATTTTAAATGTAATTTTGACGAAATCAAACTCTAGGTTGCATTAAAAAATAATTTTCAAAATTTAAATTTTTTAAAATGTAATTTTTCAAACTTCAATATAATAGCACTTTTTGTTAAGTTTCAGATCTATGTTTTTATGACTATTTAAAATAAATTTTATTTTATACTAATTTTTTCAAAATAAATGCTTATATGTCTGTATAAATATCATAGTGATTTACGTTTTAAGCTGTGATGTGATGATTATGAACACAGACCTGTTCTGAAAGTTTATTTGTGGATAATATTCATGCACCACCATCTGATCACACGATTATTATAAGTTCTTTTTTTTTAGGTTATCAAAATGAATTTTTAAATGTTTATAAGTAGAATTGTTATTTTAACATTTATTAGTTTGTAATTAAACATATTATAGGTTTAATTATTAAGTCATTAAGTCAACGATTGTCTATTATTGCAAAAACAAATACATCCTGTGTTTATGGTTTTAATGCAGACAATTCTAGTTACTTTTACATGTATGTACACTTGTATATTCTTGTATGTGTTAAATTATGATACCTCTAGTGTTAGTGTGATATGATGATTATGAACACAGACCTGTTCTGAAAGTTTATTTGTGGATAGTATTCATGCACCACCATCTGATCATGCTACAGGTTATGTTACTTATTAGAGGCCCTTTTGCATCTATTTGTTTACTATTATTATAAATAAAGCATAGTAACAACAAGAAGGTTATAAGAGGTTCAACTTTTTTTTATAAATTAAAAAATCCTTTATCTTTTATTATTTACACTTAATCAAAATTTATAAACTGAACTGAAAATTTTTTTTTATCAGTTTAGTGTGTAATGTAAAATTTGCTGTATTAATTGTTTTATACAAAATTTAAGTAAGTGAAGTGATGATTATGAACACAGACCTGTTCTGAAAGTTTATTTGTGGATAATATTCATGCACCACCATCTGATCACAATTGTAATTTATTTTAAATCCAAACATTTTTGTGTAAAATTTATTTTGTTACTTAAGTGTCTTTCAATGTTATTAAGTTTATGTGCTATGTATGTGGTTACTTTTTAGCTTGCATTTCATCACGACCTGGCCAAAGTGGACGTGTAGATGGATATATTCTTGAAGGGAAAGAACTAGATTTTTATTCTAAGAAAATTAAATCAAAGAAAGGAAAATAAATATCATTTTTGTGTCAGTTAGTTATTTTTATTTTTGTGAATAAATCTAAACTTATTGACGTCAAATAGTTTGTATTTCCTAGTCAAGTTCTTCCACCGTCAATACCCAATACTTGGATAATTCTTAACAAACTTAGTTTTAAATATTCGTAGAAAATATGGAGAAGCAGTTGTTTAACAATTTATGAATTTGTAGTTAATGCAGTACTCTATATATTGATTTATAGGGATATTACCCATATTTTATTTCAGTGTCACAGCATTATATGACGCACTATGCGTCGCGCTGCCATAAAAAAAGTATATAACTAAATTATAACTATAACCTAAAATTATACCCTCATGGACTGAAGAACCGTTAAACATTTTTAAGTAATTTAACAAAGCATCAATTAAGGGAGATGGTTTATATATTTATTAAGAAAGTCCGGTCTCTTTATATAAAACCGATTTCATTCCGGTTATTTAGGCGTTTATTCGGACTTATTTGATTAAAAAGACTTTAACCATAGTTTTTTTATCTTTTTTAGGCATTTGTTGTCTTCAACTTATATTTTCATGTTAAAGCAAATTAGTATCTTATTATAAATAGAAGTAAATTTAATACCCCAGAAGTCCCATTCCCAGTATAACGGTTCTGATGCTTAGGACTTTCATATTATGCCGCTATGTAAATAACCACATTTTAAAACTTTCTTACTAATTACAGCTGCATGGTTTAATGATACCTCCTTTATTTCTTTTTTTAATGCGAACCGTTGACTTCCTAAAATTATCTAACAACAAACATTAAAGTTTTTAAAAGCTTCGTTGTAGTATAGTTTAAGATATAAACTTTTTATTATAGAAATTATCTAATTCTTCATTCAGTTAATACTGATATATGTCTTGAAGAAGTAAAATTAATTGAATCAACATTAGATTCAAATGATAAAATTTTTTTTTTGCAAAACATTAACAGATCTTCCATTTCCATTAGCTAATTCATCTTGTCCATCAGACAAAGATTCAGATGTTCTTACATATCCTTTTCCACAAATTAAGCAAACAAACACTCAAAAAATTCTAATTTAAAGTTTTTTGTTCTGATCTCAGAGGAGGTTTATAATGCAAAGCTTGAAGATGTAGCTTCAAAGGTAGCTATTGAAAATAGAAAAGTTGAAAAACAAAAGATTTTGAAAAAAAAAAGAGAAAATTTTGCAAAAAAAAAGCTAGATCGTATATCAAAATTGAAGAAATTGACCAAGGTGAAAAAAGATGATATTTTATAAGAAGGTGAAAAAAGATGATATTTTATAAAAATTTTTTTTTAGGTATTTTTGTTCATGTTAATTCATCTTAATGAGTGTATAAATAATTTAATTGAACAAGTTATCTTGATTTTATAATGCGCTTTTTATTTTTTTTTAAATTTATGATAATAAATCAATTACAATACTCTATTCAATCAAATACAGCCAACGGCCAATAAATGGTTAAAATGGCCAGTATTTGGTAAAATTGTTTACCTTTAATATCTGGGTTATATATAATTTTATGTTATTTATAATCACAATAATTTTTACTTAAAATGTCAGAGCTTTTAATTTTCTAAAATTTTATATATGGTATGTAACATATACTTAAGTATTTTTCTGTAACTGGTGTTTCTTGTAAAAATGTGGCCAGTAATTGGCGTAAGTACCCTACTCTAAATCAAAATTTTTTTTTTTCTAAGTTAGATAGACTTTAATAAAATTCTTTTGTAAATTCTGGTCCTGATTTTATAAAAAAACGCAAATTTAAAATGTAGAAAATTTGTTTAATGGTTATGTCAGGGGTCTAAAATTGTAATCCTGCGCCTCTTTTTTTTTAAATTATCTAATGAAGATTTATTTTAATTATTTAATGAAAAACCTATTTAATTAAAAAAGGTTGCCGACGCCTGGGTTATATAATAGAATATTTGTGAAATAGAAAACTTAAAAAGTTAAATTTACCAAACAAGTTAAATTTTAATAACGCTTATTAAAAACCTTTGAAAGTCAAAAGATGAAATTATTTAAGTAAAAGATTCCATAAACAAAAATTGCATTAAAAGTAAGATCTTTTTATTTATTAAGAAACATTGTTCAACCACGCGAGGTAATGACAAACTCAAAAATTATTATACATTTTTATTAAATTTTATTTTTACATGTACAAGTAGCAATAAATTAGTTTTTAATTTAACAAAAAATATCATCATGTGTCTCACCGTAATAACATTTAGACATAAAACTCTTTCTATGCTTTCTGCTTAGTATTTTTGCTAAAATATGCTTATGATGTGCTTACTTTCCAAAAACAGTATGAGAAGCCATAGAAACAAGTTGTACAAATCTCTCAACACTCTGTGAATGTGAATGAAGATCTGGGAGGTCAATTTTTTCTGCAGATAATAACTTTTCTACTATCTCTTCATCAGTAATATCTTGAGTTGTTGCTGGTTATCTATGTCTTCATCAAAAATGTTTATGAGCTCATACCATATATGAGTATCAATGGTAATTTCTGGAATTTTATTGATTTTGTTTATAACTTGACCATCTTTTTTACGATTCTAATATCAAGTAATCTCTGCATTGCTATTGATCTTATATATATTTCCACTGACTTTAACATTAAGTACAAAATATTCTCGGGAAGTAGGCAAAAGGTATTGAACCTTAAGTTTGCTAAGCAAATATCTTGCACCTCTTTTCCTTAGAGCTTGATTTGGTTAATCATAAAATATATAATTTATGGAGCGTGTAACTTCGTGTAACTTATTGCTCTTTTTATGGAGGAACCATGTAGGAACATAGACATGGACAATATAGATTACCAAAATAATTAATTCAGAATCAGGAACTAATACTTGGACATATAAAGACATCAACCGTATTGCCAATGTTAACCAACGAGAATGATTAAGGGGACCAATTTTCCAACTTGAATATTTAAAACTCATATTTCCAGTGGCAATTGCAGTGTAATATTCATATAAAAGTCTCTGGTCACTACTTAAATCAACGAAAGTTTTTTTTTATAAAAAATAATTGGAGACTTAAGAACACCAAAATTAACAACTAAATTAAGCTCATTATTGATAATTGCCATTTTACCTATTGGTTCAGCAAAATGGTTTAGTGAATTAATTGCTCCATCAATTTTTTTAAACAAAGATCTAAAGGGAAGCTCATTCTGATGAAGATTGCAGCTTATAGTCTGAAGTTTTTATCCAAGTTTTTTCTCTAACTCCACAACCATTCCTGCTTTATGATCTGTGTTTTTTTATGTATTGTCTATCAAAACTGCTTTTAGAGTGTTTAAAGAATCATACTCTTCAAGAACTTCGTATAGGCACTGAGCTTTCTTTTTTCCTGTTGCTCCAACAAGAAGTAAAACTTTCTGAGTAAGATACTCTCCACTGTAAAGGTTAGGAAGAAGTTCTTAAGTCACATTCATGTGATGGATTTCTTGCAGGCTCCCATATCTAAAAGAAAAGTTATAAAGTTCATTAACAAAAAATTTTAATATAAAAAAGTGATGTGTTAAAAAAAGCAAGTAAATTTAAAAAATATAAAATAAACCAAATTTCAATTTATTAGTTAATTACCTCACTAGAGCTAGAAATAACAGATTCTGAATCAGATTCTGATAATACTATTTCTGGAAGTAAATTAAACATTTCTTGTTTTAATGATTGTTCCATTTTTTCATATTCATTTTTATTTTTATTTAAAGATTCTTTTCTAGACCATTCACGATCAACTGAGCCAAGTTGAAATGATCCTTTTGGACCTGAATTATCTCTTTGATATTTTAAACATAACCTCTCTTCCACAGTAATCAAAATATTATTTGATAATATTGAGCAATTGCACATGAAATTCATAGTATTAAACTTTATCATACTAGTAATATACTAATGTTTGTTTTATTTTAAAAAACTTTTATTTTATTTATCTATTATTAAAAAATAACATGGTACTTTTTTATCTGGACTACATGTGCATAAAATATGAGTATCAGGACAATTATTTTGACTACATTTGATATTTTTATCATCACAAAGAACAACTTTAAGGTCACATGTGCAGGAACTGATATCAAAAAGCCTATCCAATTTTTTAGAAGTGTTTTTTTCTGTAAATACTTTGCATTTACTTCGGTTATTTAACCTGGATATGTTTAGAAGTACTCCAACTTTTTTTTCTACACAATAAGTAGACATTAGTGGTAGCCAAGTGTTAACTTTTTTCCAAATCATGATTATTTTTTCAGCTATCAGTTTTACAATTGCGCTAAGCAATAACTTAGATAAGTATTGTTAAGAAAATAAAAATCTTGAATAATCTGTCTGTTTGTGGGCGGTTCTGTATTTGCAAGAGGGTTAGGACTTCCACAAAACTTGCTTTTTGTGCAATTTCGTATTTTACGTTTATTTAAAAACATTATTTTTTGTCCTAAAAAGTTTTCTTTTTCCAACACAATTATAACATTTGTTTATTTTGCGTAAGTATAAAATAATTATATTTGTATAAAAATGTTAGTGGTAGATGGCGTTGCAAAAAATTTTTTAATTAAATATATCAAT
The DNA here is from genome assembly GCF_038396675.1 of Hydra vulgaris. Taxonomy (NCBI): domain Eukaryota; kingdom Metazoa; phylum Cnidaria; class Hydrozoa; order Anthoathecata; family Hydridae; genus Hydra; species Hydra vulgaris. Next base: position 31,269,769 of record NC_088923.1, read on the forward strand.
ATTTAAAATCATTTTAGCTCAACTTAAACTTTATTAAAAAAAACAAAATTTTACCAAGCACATTTTTTTCATCTACTAATCAAATCTCTTTATTAGCAATCCTCTGATTCCAAAATCGACCTGCCCTACCATGCATCCCTAAGTAGAAATAGGACTTAAGACACATTTTTGAGGAAAGCTAAGTTGAGTCAATTGACGCAATTTTTCCTCAAACATAAAAATTTGGGATTCTTAAGTTTCAACTTTTCTGACAATTAATTTTTTTTTGCAGGCATAAAAAAACATACTGTGTTGATTATGTGAAAAGACCTCAGAATCATCAGATTGGCTACCACCTAATAAAATGAGTCATTAATAAAATTAAACAATAACATTAAATATCTAAATTTAAAGATACACATAGCTTTCTCCAATATTTACCTTAAGAACAGTTATCAGCTGAATCTTTTTGTAGTATAGCCTCTTGCATTTTGTTCTTCTTGCAGTATAGATACATGTCAGATGTCATAAATAAATAATTAGCTGTACCCCTAGTATTTTTGACAAAAGAAGTTAAACATGTATGACCTACTCGTGCAGCTTTGTTGGCTTCTTTCCTGGCTTCAATGGCACTCTCAAACAAAGAATCTATTGGATACTTAAAATATTTAATAAAAGAAACACCATGAACTACCATTCTATGCACAGACTGTGATATTAGAATGACTTTTTTTTTTTTTTTTTTTGTTCTTTTTATTACAATCTGAATAAAATTCGTGTTACATGTTAAAATAAATCGTTAAAATATATTATATAAATACTAAAATATATATATAATTTTTTATATAAAGAACGCGGAGACTCGCAGAAGACTACTAGGTCTTGTCATCGAGAACCGCTAGAACGTTAAATACAATAAAATAAAGTTACAAGATAAAAACTCTTGACTTGACAAAAATATAAATATCGTTAGTGGTCAAATATATTCAAAAGTAAAATATAAAGCTATCTTATGAAGCCATCAAAACCAAGCATTCAAAAATATAGAATTATGTCATCAATTTTAAAAATTATTTCTTTTAGTTTTTTTTTAAATACTGGATAACTCCATTTATGAGTAAAATCAAAATTTTTTAAGACTATTTTGTTCCATAAAAATGCTCCACGGAATGGAATGCAGGATTTGCCGATATTTGTTTTACATTTTGGTTGTCGTATAAAATTATTATTTCGGAGTATATATTTGTTTTTTTCTTTACATGAATATAAATCACTAAAAGAAACTGGACATAAATTAATTTTACATTTAAACATAAAACAAAGAACGTTGAAAATATTAACCTCATAAATATTAAGAATGTTCATGTTAAATAAAAGAGGCTTTGCATGAGTAAAACGATCTTTTAAATTTATAAGACGTGCTACATGCTTCTGTTGACAATGGAGAGGTTTTAACTTACTTTTGTGCGTATTCCCCCACGCGACATTGCCATAACTAATATGACAGTGTATCAAAGAGTAATATAACTTAATTAAAGTATGTCTCATTAAAATACTTCTTGATTTATAAAGAATTCCAATACTTTTGGATATTTTATGGCATAAGTTATCGATATGGTACTTCCACGAAAGATTTTCATCTATAATGATACCTAAAAAATTTGTGTACGTGATTCTTTTTATAGGAATGTTATCAAGAATAAGCACAGGCATTTTGCATGGTAGAATATGCTTTTTTGAAACTGGATGAAAGAGAATATATTCAATGTTTAGCGAAAGTTTTTTAAAAACTGATCGTTAGAAATGAGATCAAGCAGACGTTCAGGTTTCTGCTTGAAAATTATTTCTTCTGGTCGTTTTGTTTTACTGTTCATACCAATAAGCAGCTCATAGTATGATCATATTGGAATTTAAATTTAAAATTCTTCCATTCACAGATAGATTATAAAAGAATTTTCGTGCAACATTGCCAGTATTGGATGTACCACTCACTTCCCTTACTTTTAATTGTATTTTGAATAAGTGCTGGATTTTTTTTTTCCAATAAATTCTTGGCTGTTTTTTGTTGGAATTTTTCTTCCTTGTTTCACTTCTGGAAGTTTGCAAGCAGTGTTGAAGACCCACTTCATGCTGCATGTCCACAAATGAAGACTGCAAGTTCCAAGTTTCAATATACTCTTTTCTACAGTTTTATCTTTATTCCAAATAGTTTCCAAATTAAACTCCTTAGGACTTGCTTGACATGTATGACAGCACTGAGAGGCTAATTTTTTTTTAAGCATTATTGATACCACAGCATTAAGTGTTTTACCATCATTGATTGTGGTATAAATAGTTGATAAACTTGAGTTTAAAACAAAAGTATTGGCATGAAGTGTAAACTTAATATTATCTAAAGACAAAATTTCATTTTGTAAATGTTCTAATTTCTCTTGAATAAAACTAGCAGTCTCTTTGGCAAAACAAAACATAAGATGACGGGTTGCATCTGGACTATTTGGATTACAATTTTTTCATATTATCTTTTTTCCACTTCGAATCTTCAACAGTACAAACACTATTCTAAACACAGTAAAATCATCAACACCTCTCTTCATAGTTGCTGCATTCTAAAACTCAGATTGTTCACTCTGACCATCACTTCCCACTTTGCAAATAGCATATATATTATCACGTTCCTCCGGAGCTAAAACTTTAATAGAATTATCCTTATCCTCCAAAAGATACTCAAACACTCTAGAAACTGAATGTTTGATCATATTGAAGAGACTACATTTTACTTCAGTTTCTAAATATTCCACCTGCTCTGGATATGTCAATTTTTTGTATTTTTTTAAATTGATTAAACCTGGAGGAATAAGATGATGATTTTGTGTCACAATTTTCTTAAATTCAGCCCATGTTTTGTCTGTTCTCAAACTGCAAAAAGTATTCAATGATAAATTTGGACCACATAAGGTAGACCTGGGTGCAGTAGAGGGATTAGATGCAAACCTTTTTACAGCATGTTGAAGTTCTTCCAGTTCTTTTTCCTGAAGATTATCAGTTCTTTTACGTTTCATCCTACTCGTGAGTTCTAAAAAAGATTTTCTAGGTCTTGGTGCACAAGGTACAGAAATATACCTGCTTCAGGTGTTCCCGTTGTTACAGTATTTCTCCTAAAACATGTATAAAATGTGTGTACATATGTGTTTGTGTGTGTGTACGTGTGTATGAGCTTGTATGCTTATGTATATATATTGTGTATGTATATATATATATATATATATATATATATATATATATATATATATATATATATATATATATATATATGTACATATATATATGTACATATATATATTTATATATATATATATATATATATATATATATATATATATATATATATATATATATATATATATATATATATATATATATATACACAATATATATACATAAGCACACATGCTCATACACACGTACACACACACAAACACATATTTATATATACATACACACATTATACGAACCTGTTTAATTTCAGTCCAAGAGCTTCAAGTATTAATTGGCCCTCCTTTTTTTTGTTCACCCTGCTTGATGAGCTGGTTACCCTGCTGAATCAGCTTTTCACCCTCTTTTAAAATAAGCTGTCCTTCCTCATATTTTCTTATCTGTTGCTCAGGGTCTGTTTCTATGCTATATATATTATATATATATATATATATATATATATATATATATATATATATATATATATATATATATATATAACATTTTACTTTAAAAGTAATAAATAACTTACGAGACATATGATTTGTCTTCTATTTTTTTATCTAAAAAATCTCTGTATTTAGTGAAGAACAAACTGCTTTTTTTCACATTTGTTAAAGTTTTTTATCAACTCAAAAGCCAGTCTTCAAAAAAATTTTGAATACAATACAGCCAGCATTATTTAGTGCAATAAACTTAGACTGCAAAAATTTGGCACAGGCTTTAAAATTTTTTCTTAAGAATATATGTCTGGCAGTAAAGTCAACTAGCAGTAGCTTTATTTTATTCAAAAAAAAACGCGGCGACCTCTGTGACCACATGCTCAAATCAATCAATGAGAAATAAAAAAAATCAGCAAAAAAATAATGCTTTGCAAAAACCTTTTTTTTCTATTTCTAGTTTTACATTTAATAAAATATATCATTATTTTAATTTCGCATAAAAGTAATATAGAAGTTTAACACTTATCATATACTTTGAAAGAATTTTAACAAAAATGCGAGTTTTTTAAAACCTTGAACAACCCTTAAAATATCAAAAATTTAAAAAAAAAATAATAATTTATTTTTATAGAGAATTAAAAACTGAATGCAAAAAAAAAAAAAAAAATTTGAAAAGTATGAATATGAAAAATCACTTAAAAATATGTACAAAATCCTATTTTTGCTAAGCGTATTAACAAATTGCCACCAGTGGTTCGTTTTCAACAAGTACTTGTCGTTCACTTTTTTTTATCAATTAATTGGGCACTTGAGCTATCGTAATCCTCGTTTTGTCAATATTCCAGATTTGATGATCTGATGATTTTAGATCTGATAATTTTTGATAGCAAAAACCGGTAGTTTTGCTATAAAACTTGAATATTTTACAATACTACATTTTTTATTTTGACAATCCATCATTTTTTACAGAGGATTTTTGATATTTCATCTCTGATTCTGAATTAAAATAATTAAATGGTTGGTTTAATCCAAACATTTTAAACTACGTGCTTATTAAGCACAATTCTAAACGTTTAAAATATAGCCACTACTTAATAACAAACAAACATGAATAGTTAAGGTGTTAAACAACACCAACAAAAACGTCATTGTGCACGTCATATCGTCGGTATACAAGGGAAGTGCATTAAGTCCAAAAACATCATTTTGAGATAATGAACAAATAAGTTTTTGCGTAATAGTTTAAATAATAAGTTTTTGTTTAATAGTTGAAATAAATCTTAATAACTCATTAATAATTGATTTATTAAATTTATGTGGTATATCAAACGATAGAGAATTTAAAATACTAAATAGTGGTATAAATAACTCCATACTGACAAAAATGAACTTAGTGCATTTCCCTTGTATACTGACAATATATTGACCGTCTTCAGATAATTTAAAACCATTTATCAAATATTCTGAATGTTTAACAACAAAAATGATATATGTGGCAAATGCATTTATTTTGTAGGGGAGATTAATATAGACTTGCTCGATCTTATCATTAGAACATTTTACAAGCGTGTTTAAATAAACACATTAAAACATTATTAAAATGATAAAATGTATTTTACAATTAAAGTAACAATAAAATAGATAGTTAGAATTAAAAGTATATGATTATAATTTTTTTATTTTTATTTTATTTAGGTGCCCTTACGGTCTTATCACAGAGCACCGCAGATGAGCATTTAATTGAAAGTTCACGCCTCCTTCATAACCGATGTTGCAAGACTTGTCCAGAGGAAGGGTTTGAATCACGGATTCTTTGTTTCTTAGGCAAGTGCGCTACTACTGCGCCACGTCTGCTCAAATAATAATAAGGTTATAATAAAGTCTCAAATAATCATAAAGTTACAATCATAAGGTTACAAACTATATTATAACAAGAGTTTGTGATCTTCTACAAATACTTAAACATATTCTAATTGCTTGGTATAGATTTAATCAAACCTACTAATATAAGTTTATTAGATCTTACTTCTAGTTTGATTAAAAAAAATCTGAATTTCTGAGCTGAAAAAGTCAAAAAAAGTCTGAAATTCTCCTTTGTTTTTTGTGGAAGTTTTGCTTCCCCAAACCAGGGAACTATATATTTTTGGAACTCGTTTATTTTAAGGAACTTTAAAATTATTTTAGGTATATACTTAGTATATACCAAAAATATCTATTTAAAAGGTCTCAGTGCAGTCAAAATTTGCTGTGGTTAGAACTGAAAAACTTAGTTGCCCTTATATTTGTATCCTAATGGCTTTACACGGCGGTTATTTTTGATAAATTTTCTCCCACTTGCTAAGATTTACGAGGTTTTAGAAAATTATTTAGTTACGGATGTAACGGCAATATATTTACTATATTTGTTTTAAAAATTACAGAAAATTAGTACCATACCTGTTACTTATTTTAACCATGCATTACTTTGGTACAACTACTTGCTAAAAAGTTTTAAAAGAAGATTATAAAAAGTCATTTTCTTTTGAAAAAATTTATGTTTTTCATACTCCCTTACACACTCCCAATATAACTGTGTAAACACATATCTAATTGGCTTGTATAAAAAGAAAACTTATACTAAAATTAGTTATACGGAATGGGCTAAACAGGAAGGTCTGGTTTAGGGTTGGGTTGCACTGAAGGAAAAACTCAAGTATAAATATTTTTTTATAAATACACAATATATGGAAGTGCTATACGAATAAAACAAACAAAAATCTAAATATATGTTTAAATTAAAACAGTTATATTACATTATATGCATAAGCTTAATACAAATACAAGATCAAATAACTGTATATAAAACTAAATTTTAAAATATGAACATACACACTATACATACAGTTTCTAATATATGTAATAGTGGAATATTAATATGTGATAACAACAAATATAAACAATTAAATTTAATTATATTGAAATAATGCACGAAAAATTTTTCCAGATAACAATGCCATGTCTACTTAAGGCAGAGTACTAATACACAAAAGATCCAACACACCATAAATAGCATTATCACTTCCTTATTGAATAAATTCCTTTTTTTTTTTTATTATTTCTCGATTATTCATTTTTCATAATGATTCATCTTATTTTATATTATTTTGAACATGTTTATCAACAACCATAAAGTCAGTTGTAGAATTATTTGACCATTTAGATTTTGCATATAACTATTGGTCAATCAGTCTTTTTGATATTAGATGTTTAACGCATTTAATTCATTTTCAATCTCTTCTTTTTAAGATAAGACAGTATCAATGCTTAGATATTGCTTAGGCTGCATCAATGCTTAGATATAGCTTTTTTCACTTCTTTTAGGATCACAATATTATTGCTCAACTGATATGTCTGTAATACTAAAAAAAAAAAAGAAATTATTTGTAACTAATTACAAAATACAAAAAAACAACAAAAAAACAACAACGGTAAAATAAGATAAGATTTAAGCTAACTTTTAAAAACATTCACTCTTTAATAAATTAACAATTAAAATTATTAAAAGTAGTTTTAAGAACATTTGAAAAAAGTGCAAAAATAAAATAGAAATAATAAACTATCATCCATTCACACATACATACCAAAAAATAATGGTGTATATATGCTTATTGCTTATTAAAAAATAAGTAGGACATGTATGATTAGCAGTTGGGTAAGATAAATTTTTAATAATTTTCACTAACTGTAGTTTTTATTTAATTTATGGTTTGCCATGAAAAATATACTAAGTAAACAAAACTATAAGTGTGCTGTATTAAATGTTTCAATCTGTTTTGCCTGTCAAAAATCAGTGTCTTAATCTTTTTGTTCCATCAATAAAATTCATTGAAGAATGACACAATGATGATGACTAAGCTTTAGTCAAAGACATATAATAAGATTAAAATTATAACTTTTAGACTGAATTATCATAATATATGCTTTTGACATTTACTTATAGTAATACTTATACTAATAGTATAAGTAATACTATAAGTAAATTTCAAAGGCATATAATATGATTCAGAATAAAAGTAAAGTGAAATCAGTAATAATATAAGTTAATTTTAATTTAACTATACTACCCCAAAAACATAAACTATTGATGTTTCTAGGGTATCTTTCTTTATAAAGAAAGATACCCTAGAATTATTGTGTAAAAGTTTGGTAATTTAATAAATTTAAAAAAAATATAAATATTTAATTAATATATTAAAATTTATGAACTAAAGTTAATTTATATTACTATTAGTAATTGTTAAATATGTAATAATATTATTAGTAAATTTAAACTTATTATAAATATGGAAAAAATTTAGTTGAATAAAAAAGTTGTCATTAAATTGTGCTATAGAAAAATATTGACTAAAATGTTATGCAAAATTTATTTGAATTAGATAATAAATAAATTTTTTAATACTTTATCTTGAACTAAAATTTTCCAGATTTAAAATTTTGATTTGAAATTATTAACAAACTTACCCTTCCAACTCAACCACACGAATGATATAATATCATTGCTTATATTTTGACGCACCAAATGATAACACTACGCTGACAATAATATGTTTAAAAAGTCCATAATGGTTACTGGGTCATCTTTTTGATTGATAAAATAACTAACTTACAAACTCTTAGATAGCTTTCATCTATGATAAATCATATAAACTGAAAATTTCCTCATGGATTCCTGAAATATACACCAACAATTCCAGTTTACAACAAGTATCTTCTTTTTAGTGATGTCGTAAATATATATGTATTTCTTTTAAAAATAGATATTTTGATGGTTATTCTGCTTAAAACTACTATATAACTCTAATTTAGACATATAGTTGTAAACTAGAAATTGAGATCCATTTAGAAGCTATCTTTCTAAGTAATTATATTGATACTTAAGTTAGTCATCATGTGGTCTATCAAACTGATTACTTCAAGAAACAATTTTTTAAATAAAGTGAATTTCAATTTCTTTATAATATTTAACGAGCGTTATGTTAAAAAATAAATGAAAAATGTTTAAACTTTGTTTTTTGATTAAAAAATATAATTAAACAATGTTTTTATAACCCTAATTTAATGCTAGAGTCTATAATATTTGGCAATTTTTTGAAAAATAGATTCATTTGCGGACGTTTTAGATCAAGTTTTGAAAAGTTTTCACAATTCCATAAAATAGCTTTTGGGAGTTTTAAAAGCCAATATGACCACTGTGTTATTAAGCAAAAAATACAATACACAAAAACTGGCTGAAAGAATTGCTATCAAAATATTACATTGTAATATATTGATGCTGACGGTGCTAAAAATGGTACATAATTTTTGCTTTCTTGTTATTATGTTTGAGCCTCAAATAGGAACAAAATATTTTGAACAATAGTCCTAAAAATGGTTCTATTTTAACAAAAACATCTAAATTCTATGAATAATTGCATTTATATCATTAAACGGAACATATATAGGTATTTAGCCATCATTTTATCTAACTGACATATTTTTTATGTTGCAGAGACTGTCTAATTTCAAACTCAATTTTTTCTCTCAAACGGTATAACCAGGTTTTAAATTTTGTGTCAATTGAACCCTAATTTACTTTAGTTTACTGAACATATTGTAAACTGTTTGGTTTTTTGAGGGTTATTTGGTAGTTTGAGGGTTAGCGCCAAAATTGACAAACTGTGAAATGGTAATTGAAACAGTTATTCTCAGCTATCACATTGAGTGGGGCATTATAAATGATAAAAACACATAAAAACTAATGCATTTTGCCATTAAAAGTGGATTCCTTTTATAATTTGATAAAAAAATTGATATGCTGATTTCCAGAATTCAGGTAAATGTTTTTCAGTCAATGATTTTATATATATATTAAACTAAATGGTTCACAGAGAGTACTATGACATTTACTTTAGACATATGGGCTTATTCTATCTACTCCAACAGCTTTGTAAACATCTAATTTTTTAATTTTATTTTTAATAGCATGGCAAGTTATTATATTGTTTATATCTACTTCTAGAATAGTTTTCTGCAGCATATTTGGTATATTATGCTTATCTTCATTGAAAAAAACTGTTTGAATTTACTAAAGTTATGTTTTAACAAAAAATTGTAACATTAAGCTTGCGAGTAATCAAGTTTTATATTTTTTTGATGGCAAAATAATTTATTACTTTTTCAAAGTTGTTGAGTTTCAAGGTATGTTATCCGATGTTTTTATCTGTAAGTACTATTGTTTTGTAAATCCATAAGCTCTTTACTCTGTTAAATAAAACTATTTTTAAAAAAAGATACTTAAAATAAAGTGACTGTTTTCTGTCAGCAAGTATAAAGTAACTTGATACAGCACTTGTGAGGGATTCTTAAACTGTAATATAGTACTCCTTTGTATCATAACAGGGGCGTTGCAGCATTTTTTGATGTTTTGAGAATTCCAGACATGAAGCTAACTCGAAAAAATTATATTTTTATACTTATGTTAAACAAGAATGCTTTGCAAAAAATTGCAATGGTTGGAACAAAAATGCCCTAAAATATGCTTATCTTCTTCTTATTGCAAAAAAGTTATTATTTCTTCCAACACAAAAATATTTTTCAGCAGTTTTGAATATTCTTTACATTAACTACCGTACAGCTTAGGCCTTTTAAATATTCTTTAAATTAACTACCGTACAGCTTAGGCCTTTGAAAAACTTTGATTTGTTTGCCGACACAGCGATACCCATAGATTTCAAGATTTTTCAAGATTATTGTAAATTCTATTTGTATTTTCACTAAGTAGATAAACTTCCATCGGAGCAACTTTTTTAACAACCTCTTCGTCATAAGGCAAATTAACAAACGTTTAAGATGCAGCTGAAAGTTTGGAGTTTTCATTTTTATTTTACAAGCGTCTTATTGTATGCATTAGCTGATGAACGGATACCTCCCAAAGCTCAGTTTAAAAACCTTGTGTTTCTTCTTTGCTAATGTTACACCAAAGGTAAAGATGTGTTAATACTGCACCTTTAAATCCAAAAATATATTAACTAATTTCATATCAAAAACACTAACGTCTTTTAAATCATTAACTTTTGTTGCGATAGCGCTCTAATGCCTATCGCTTGTGCGTTACTCTTGTTGTCACGTGCTCGCCATGCAAATTTGTAAATAGTTTTATAGTTGCACGCAAGCAGTTCGTAGCTGTAATCATTCCTCGTATCTTCTTGAAGTAATATTTATAACGAGAGAAATCTAATATATCTATATCAATAAACATACAATTGTATTCTTGTCGGTCTTATACCCAAATACAATAACTTTAAAATAGTGAAAATTTTCTTAAGATTTGAACGAGATTTCCATCAACATTTTCTGCTAAACCAATGATAAAAAATTTGTTTACGCATCCATTTTTTTCTTTTCCATAGCTTATTCCTTCCGCATAGCCAAACCTTTTTTCGAATATACATTCTGTCATTTTTTTTATACTTAAACAAACTTTAATAATCCGCCTCAACGTCAACCCTTCATAACGCTGCTAACCCGGCATAACCTTTTGTTTAAAGACATAGCATTACGCTTTGGCATATCCTTCAGTCAAGTTAATAGAATTGAAGTGACATGGACTTATTTTTGCATTCTCAAATGCGTACCTTGGACAATAAAAAAAAATTGTAAGAGAAACAATGCCAAAATATTTTAGGGAAAAACACGAATTAACAAGGGTAATTTTAAATTGTATTTAAACTATTTATTAAAATAAGGATTAATTGAAATAGCATTTAACTTTTGTTAAACGTTATAAATACATATAAATACAAACAAATACATGTTTTATAATTTAAAATAAAAAATAAAATACATTCTAAAATATGTACATAAAAATACATACATTAAAAAGTATGTGCATATTTTTAAAATATGTACATATAAAAAATAAAATACATTCTAAATAAAATAAATTCTAATATCCTTTTCATTTTTTTTTTTTTTTATTCTCATAGAAAAAGACATAAAGAAAATAAAAATCACATTTTCAAAAAGACTATTTAAATTGTCCATGGTGTCAGAAAGTAATAGAACTTTGATAACTTGTTTCTATTTAGCAAAATTGTTTCAAAATATTTGTAAATAACTTCAGATAAATAACTAAAATTTTCATAAAGTTCTTGTTAAGTAGCTGATGTTTTTTTCTTATTAAATAGCTGATGATAGGTTTTATGTTTTGAAGCTCCAAAACTTGTTGAATTATCCTCTATCCCTATCGGAAATTTTAGTGTTGCGCCTTTACTTACAACAGGCGAAGAACTGCGCCAGCATTGGCTAACCAATCGTTGGCCGGCCAGTGCAGGCAAAGCACCGATTAAAATGTTAGACAAGGCTGCGCTTGTATACGTTAAGTAATCCCTTATTCCAGGGTTGGCACAAACTGATTTTTGGGCCTCGAAAAAAGAATGTGCCAGATTATTGGCACACGATAATTAATTATGGTAATTATAAAACAGATTAACTTTTATTTAATAAAATCTGGCGTATGTTACTTGATTTTTCATCTTTGTCTTGGTAAACTGTCAGTCAAAAACAGTTTTGATTAATAAGTATTTGTTTAGAATTTTATAAAGTATAAAATAAATTTTGCTATTATCATTTTTCGTTAATTTACTGTTATCAGATTGAAGTTAAGTTATTATTAAATATATATATATATATATATATATATATATATATATATATATATATATATATATATATATATATATATATATATATATATTTAATAATAACAGACTCATATGTAGTTATTATTAAATAAATGTATATATATGTGTATATATAAATACATTTATGTATATATATATATTTATATATATATATATATATATATATATATATATACATACATATATATATATATATATATATATATATATATATATATATATATATATATATATATATATATATATATATATATGTATGTATATATATATATGTATACATATATACTTATATATAATATATATATATATATATATATATATATATATATGTACTTATATATATAATATATATATATGTGCTTATCAGTAGGTTCATCAGGAAGCGTGTTTATATATATATATATATATATATATATATATATATATATATGTATGTATATATATATATGTATATATATATATACTTATATATATAATATATATATATATATATATATGTATGTATATATATATATGGATATATATATACTTATATATAATATATATATATATATATACATATATATATATATATATATATATATATATATATATATATATATATATATATATATATATATATATATATCATATATATATATATATATATATATATATATATATATATATATATATATATATATATATATATATATATATATATATATACATATATATATATGTTTATATATGTATATATATATATATATATATATGGTGACCAGACATACTCTTTTTGAAGTAAACCTTTCTTACTCTCTCTTTTTTTTTAGATCACCTAATATACTCATTTTTTAATGATGGATAAAAAATATATTTATTTGGTTAAAAAAAAAACTATAAAAGTTTTGTTGTAAATGTGCTAAAATCTAAATTTGCGTGTGCCTAGTTTCAAAACAGATTGTCAACTGGTACATTAATATTTTTGTGGACGCTTAGCAATCGAGTTAAATTTTATGAAAATGTCTAGAGGGGAGTAAAAATTTTTAAATATATTTGAAGAAACTTTTGCATTTGTCAAACAAGTGAAAAATGATCAACATAAATTTTTCTGCACTATATGTAATACAACAGTTTCTATAATTAATAAAGGCAAATGTGATATTATTCAACACGCAGCTTTGAAAAAGCATAAAAAATCTTCATCAGTTTCAACAACAAAAAATTTAGACTTTTTTTCTTTGTAAAGATTTAACTACTTATGAAGTCAAACTTACAGTCCTAGAACTTGTATGGTCTTATCATAACATAAAACATGACCATTCTTTCAGGGATACGGACTGCACATCAAAAATGTTGAGAAAAGTAATTAAATTACAGTATTTTGTAAAAGTAATTTTAAATTTAATTTGCTATTTTATAAGGTATTAAATTAATATGAATCATCAGAAAAGTACTACTCAAGTTGTAGTCAAGTTTCTTGAAAAAACATGGAAAAAAAAGCATGGAAAGGAATGTATAGATGTAATTCCAATTTTATGGATGTATTATTAAAAAGACAAATTATTCTGTAAATATCCATCTGAAAATCATGCACTTGATTCAATAAGCAAAATGTCATTAATACCAGGAGTTTAGTGGAAGAGTTTTGAAATTGTTTTAGTTAAAGAAGTAAGTAAGTAATTCAAATCTTTATGTAATCAATTTTAAATGCATTTTAACTTAAATGTCGTCATATTAAAAGATATTTATTTACATTATAGAAAGCTATAAACAAGGTGTGCGACGGATGATTAGGGCATGCTCTGAATTTGTAGTACAGAGCAGTAATTTTGAAGATCCAACTAGTTCATAAGGAGAATCTGTTCCTGTTAAATTAAGCAGCTCTGAACTTGAAGCATCTTTAAAAGATATCTCTTCGTTTAAAGGTATAATATTTTTTTATTATTGCAAACAAATATTACTTGAAATATTTTTAAAAATCAAAAGATTTGTTTAACCATATTACTGTTTTTTTTTTAAATGATATCTCTATCTTATCTGTTTTAGAGCATAATATTGAAAGCTCTGGAGATAGTGATATTTCAGAAGATTCCTTTGTTTCCTTTACAGTAAAGAAAAAACGATCGTCATCTCGTGATGAACAATCTAATGATTCATCGTTCTCGTCCCCCAAAATAAAGAAAGTAGCATCTTCTAAATGTAACACAGAGAAACGAAACCGTATGTTTTCTTTAATAAAAAAAAATCCTTATAATTAAAAATTCCCCTTATTGTTGCACACACAAAAAAGTGCGTTAAAGCAATTTTTATTATTCAAAAAGTTTATTATTTTCAGAAATGATGAAGAATTCCAGTATATCACATGAAGACACCAGGAAACATTTGAACGACAATAAAACAAATATAAAAGGTAATTCAATTTAATCTTAAGTTTACATATAAATGTTATTTTAATTTTTTTAAATAAAATTATTTCTAGATATCTATATCTTATCTGTTTTAGAGAGTAGTATTGAAAGCAGTGAAGATAGTGATATTTCAAAAGAGTCCTTTGTTTCATTTAAAGTAAAGAAAAAATGGTCGTCATGTCGTGATGAACAATCTAATGATTCTTCATCCTCATCCCTCAAAATAAAGAAAATAGCGCCTTCTAAATGTAACTCAGAGAAACAAAACCGTATGTTTTCTTTAATAAAATTAATTCTTATAATTACAAATAACCGTTATTGTTGCACACACAAAAAAACGCGTCAAAGCAATTTTTATTATTTAAAAAGTTTATTATTTTCAGAAATGATAAAGAATTCCAGTATATCACTTGAAGACACCAGGAAAAATTTAAACGACAATAAAACAAAAAAGGTAATGCAATATTATTCTTAGTTTACATTTAAATATTACTTTCAATGAAATCTTTTTTAGAATGTTGATCATTACTTATAAATGTAATATTCTGAAAATATTTTTTTAGATGTGATACTTAATCCAAATTATAAGTATTGTCCTACATGTGGCTCTGCAGGTTAGGATATTGTCAGAGTTTTTTTACTTACAATTCTTCATTCATTGTAAAGAATTAATTTAACTTTTCACTTGGATAAGAAAATGACACTATGGAAACCATATTTAAACCACACAAGTGTGGATATGGACGTTAAACATTGGGTAAAAAATTACCTAATGATGATTTAATAATTAATAACTGATTTAGTTATTTAAAATGGTGGTTTTTCTTTACTAATGCAAATATAAAATATATGTTTTCATGACAGCTAAAGATGCTCCTGCGTCAAAAGCTAATCTGGAGTCTGCCAGGAGAAGCATTGAATATCGTATTAGAGAGGAAGCGAAAATCACAAGAACGTTATTTAGTCTTAACAATAACACTGTTAATATCCAAAAAATAATAACCGAACAGACGATTAACGAATTACCATTCAACCATATAGAGAGTTTTCATGATTTTGATAACCAATTGATGAGTGATGTAGTAATGATTCAAAAACTGGTAAATGATTTAGTATTGATTCAAAAAATGCTAGAAATATTTGTTTTAAGTCTGCTACGAAGTATTGCATTATTAATTATAATTTTTTATTTATATTTAATGTTATATTTAATTATTTGATATTTAGTATACAAATTTTATTTATAGATTAATTTTTTTTTTTTTAGAAATGCTTCATGATGTTAAATGTGAAAAGTACTTTAAAACTTTCGGAAAATTTATCTTTTGTAATTCCAAAGATTATTTTACCGAATATTCAAGTGCTTTACAGTGCCTTTGGACGAGAGTCAAATGGTGTAAAAAAATTGAATTTTTCTGGCACAAAAACTTACAAATATTTGCTAGGTATATTGTCTTATTTCTAACTTTAACAAACATAAATAAAGTATTATTTTATGTAATTTCTTACTTAACCCTTAAAATACACAGTTTAGATGTTTATTTTAGAAGTAATTACAATAAGATTTCCTGAGGTAAACGAAAAACATATTTCTTGTCAAAACATTGAAAAATAATATTTTGTTTGTCTTAAAAGATTACCTTATAAAATTGATGCTATAGTGTCATATATATATATATATATATATATATATATATATATATATATATATATATATATATATATATATATATATATATATATATATATATATATATATATAATTTTCCCAGACAGTTACCGGTAACTGTAACGGTAACGGCCGTTACAAAACCCAGTACTGGCTACCAATAGCGTGACAGCTCTCAATTTTTCAAGAAATTTCTTGAAATGCCAATTCTAGCAATTGAGAATAGCACTTAAGTGGTGCTAGCAATGGTTAAGAATAAACAGCCAGTACTGGCAAAACGTTATCATCCCAGATAACTGCCAATGCACAACCATTACTGGCTA
This sequence comes from Hydra vulgaris, assembly GCF_038396675.1. Lineage (NCBI taxonomy): Eukaryota > Metazoa > Cnidaria > Hydrozoa > Anthoathecata > Hydridae > Hydra > Hydra vulgaris. Next base: position 31,286,548 of record NC_088923.1, read on the forward strand.
CCTGTATTCCGCCAGTGTTAAACAGTACTGGCGCAATACTATGCCTGTTGCGAATTTTTAATTGAGGCAGTACTATGCCATTACCAGATGCCAGCAATGGTTAAGTACTGGACATCCAGTACTGGCAAAGCGTTATCATGCCATGTAAATGCCAATGCAGAACCAGTACTGACTGCCAGTCTTGCACCAGTATTAGACAGTACTGGCGCTGTACTGCGCCTGTTGTGAATTTTTACTTGGGATGATTATTTTTTCTTGTCTTATATTACTAATATAATTAGATACCTAATATTTTCAGGTAGCAAGAGAAATATTTTGACCATAAACTTATTTGCTGCTGCACGACATCTCGTCTATCTCAGTTAGACTAGTTATTTATCAAAACACTGGTTTAGAAATGGTCAAAGTCTTTTTTAAAAAGTATGGTTCAATTTCAATAACATTTATCAAATGACATGTTTCAAATTGCTTTCTTAGCAACCTAGCAGAACTTTAATGACTGTGGAGTTGTATAATGACTGTGGACTTTTTGCTGCTGTATTTGCTTTTATGTGGGCTTTAGGAATAGAAGCGCAAGTATTAAGGGTCCCAATGTTTTCCCAGGAAAATCATGAAACAAACGCGGAAATTTCATTCATGTTGTCTTTTCATTTTTTATAATTGAGTAATCATAACACGTCTCGCTTCCGACGCTATTTATTCATTTCTTTTAAAATTCAAAGTCTCTGTCGTGATCTTAATTTTGAAGTCGAAATATTTATCTTTGTCTAACAAACTCCATACATATACATTCTAAAAATTATAGATATATAAAGAAAATATTTATACTCTTGCTTCGTCGTTTTTATTTTTAATTTTTAAAAAAAAAAATATTTTTTTATTATTTGATAGACGGCTTGCCCCAACCAAACCCTCAGTTAATGTAGCGGCACTTCCTTGTAGCAGCAGGCTATAAGATAGTCGATGAAGTAACACTCTCGTGTAGCAGCAGGCTGTGAGATATTCAATGTAGTAAAACAGTAGGTAGATGTAACAGTAGGTAGATGTAACAGTAGGTAGATGTAACAGTAGGTAGATGTAACAGTAAGTAGATGTAACAGTAGGTAGATGTAACAGTAGGTAGATGTAACAGTAGGAAGCCAACAAACATTAATAGTTAAGATAAAATAAAACTTGTTGAAGCAAACCTTACAGCAGAAGTTTAAAAAATATAGCAAATGTTCAAATTATTTAACTTTTTTATATTGCAAGTGCTAAAAAATACAACTCAGTATGTTCTCAATAAAAAATCAGAAAAATAACTGAATAGCTGTGTTTTAAAAAATTGTCATATTATTATTATTATTTGGTTTGTGGCATGCAACAAAGTGATGGTCTTATACAAATACTTAGTCCTGTTTTTTAATAACAGTTTAGAATTGTAGAATTTGTTTCAAATTTTTTATGATTTCATTTTGGTAAATAAAATGATATAATGAAAAACAGTTCAAACCGTAAAGGTGTGTAATCATGAATGTAAAACCCAACATACATGTATCAGTGACGGATCCAGGAATTTTTGAAAGATGTTAAAATATTTTTGTATTTTGTACCAAATTTGCGTCTCCTGAAAAAAAAAAAAAAAATGAATACTCGGACTTTTTAGATTCTTGTAGGAGGATTAGTGGGGGAGAGGGGGAGGTGGAAAGGAGGGGAAAATGCATACCCCCATCCCGCCTCCCCCTTGCCCCCCTGGATCAATCACTGATATATATATATATATATATATATATATATATATATATATATATATATATATATATATATATATATATATATATATATATATATATGCATAATATATATTTTAGTCATGGTAATCTATTTTGCTCAGAAAATTTAATCATGAATGCAAGGTTATACATAGAGATCCAAGAATCCAAATAACACATTTACAATTTTTTAAATTGGTAGCAATTATAATTAATATATTATGTAACACAGACGCTTAACGTGGATTAAAAATTATGATTTAATTGAGTATGAAATGGTACTCACAAGTTGACTCTGTTACTAATAAGCAAACACAAAGTCCAAAATCATAAAAAGGACAGTTAAAGACTTAAACATAAACGAAGTAAAAAACTTTATACAAAGTTCGTATGACGACATATTGAACTTGTATTTCAGGCATGACGAGATTATAATAAGACAGGAAAAACTGAGAAAATCTAAATAAGGGCAACCAAACTGCACACGCAGTTAAAAAACTATTTTATGAAGCAAGCTTAAATAGTATAAAACTAACAACACTAGAAGACTATAGATTACATGGAGATCTTATTTAAAATTATAAAAAAAACATAATGACCACGACAAAATAAATTAGGTTACAAACCATCATCAAAATACATCGAAGAAAGGCCCACGGTAATGTTAACACAAACTCAAACTAACAGAACTTTTTTGCATAAATACATCCAGATATTTTTTTATCAAAATCAAATTGTAAATTCATGGAACAACTCCCTCTCTGATATGATAGACTGATTTGATGAAAATTGTCAAATTCAAGTGGAGTATACGTGGGGGCAGACTGTTTTAAAGTGTCGGCCCAAAATGATAATTGCTTGCTCTTGAACTTCATTGCCTTATCATTAAACAAATTGATTAAATACGTTACTCTTGATTCAAAATCCTTATGCACCAGTTTCTCTTCTTTTTATGAATTCCATATACTATGGACTTCTTTCTGGATATTAGCCTTTTTTTATCGGGATGAGCATTTCCATAAGAGACCATCAATAAGTTAAGTAATGCGGTTTTATCCATATTTTAATATTGATTTATTAGTATTGTTTACATCACAATCAGAATAATGATTTTGCTCATCGTTAGAGTAAGCTTTTTAAAAGAGTTTCTTCTACCTGAGAGGGAGAAATTAGCGTTTCGAATTTTCAATAGACTTTATGTGTTTGCATTGCATCACGTTTTACAATCAACTAGAGAGTAATTAGAGTTTCGTATTTGAAATAACGACAATTTAATTTCAAAAAATGACAAATTTATGAGTTTACTTTTATGAGTTTACTTTAAACCACATTTTATAATCCGCTAGGGAGCGAATAGCGATTGTAAATTTTATATACAAAGAGTTCATATTTCTAACATAATTTGATTCGCAGTCAAATGGTAATATATTAATAAAACGATAGTAATTTTAATTTTTCGTTAGTAGCTATTTATTTAATGTCTCTGGGAAACTTATTATATTAATTTATAATATTTTATTATAAATAATTTATTAAAATATAATATTAAATTCCCCGCATTTAATATCAATTTCCCCACAAACAAAACATCATTTTTATAGAAATATGGTATATATACCATTTAGTAGATGTAAATACCGTTAAAATCTGCTCATTAAAACTAAAAAAATAATTTAAATTGACATCATTTTGGCCTCAACACCCTCCTACCCATTGTCATCTAGAGTCAAACATTCCAGCACTCCCTCCCCCCCTATATTTACTGACATCATTTATGGATGACCCCAAAGGTGACTAGTAGCACCGGTGATGATTCAGCTCTACTTCGTAAGAAAAAAAAAATGTAAATGAAAACAATCAAACTAACCTCTTCGAAAAAAAGCACATACATGAAGATGTAAAAAAGAAGAGTTCAAATTGCAAATGATATTTGTTTTTATATGAAACCGTTTGTTTAAATTGGACAGCGAACCCTTACAACAAACGTAAATCATTATTCTACCAGAACTTGCTAAAACTTTCTTATTATTTGACAGTGTACATACTTACTGGCTATTTTAGGAAGTATGATATCTCTAATAATATTTATTGTCTATTTTTTGTTTACTCTCTTAGTTTTAATTAATTCATAGTTTTAATTAATTCATAGCATATTAGCATTTTTAGACTCCCTCCGGAGCTTTGTAATAAGACCGTAAAGACTTCTGGGAGCACCTTAACTACTAGGGAAAAAAATTATACCTAATTAAACTATCGGCTATGTATTTCATTTTTATTCTTCTTTTGTTTACTCGATGCTTTTGATTTTTCTAAATACTTTCATGCAAGATCGCTTCAAGCTGACTCGGGACCCTGGGGCAAAGTTAAGTTATGAAGCTCCAAAATCTAAATGTCATTAATACACATTGCATAATTGTAAAAGCTTTTATATATAACAAGTATTTAAGGGAGTCCCTAAATCATAGGGGTCTGGGAATAATTTGTCCAATTGTCGGAGCGGCCGTTTTCTCATTTTGTTTTGCTCCATTAACATTTATAAATGATGCGATGTTAAAAATTGAAGGGGAAAATAATTTACTTTGATATTTTTATGACAATTTATTTTAAAAAAATAAATTATTCACATATTTCGACTAAATCGACATTTAGCCGATTTTAAAATGTATTAGTTGATTTTAGAAAATATATTTGTCTATTTAGTTGACAGTCGAATTATTTAATAGTCGTAACAACACTAGTAACTTGTTTAACTGGGGAGTTAAAATGTTTTAACCGGGAGTTAATTTTTAGAGGAGTTAATCCATTATGCTACACCAGCACAAAACTTGGTAACATCTAACATATAATATTGATATGTTACTTAGAATATCATATCTCCTATATATAAGAATCTTATCCGATATAAAACTTTGTAAATTTAATACCAATTATATCGAAGCATATAATATCAATTTTTATTGTAGAATTTTATATCCCTTATGTATAACATTTTTATCCGGTATAAAACTTGTTAAAATATGGGATATACAATCATTTTGTTAATTAGAATACAAAATTATGTATAAAATATGTCCTACATACCACCTACTTTAATACCACCTGTTTATATTTAGTTTTTTTCGGACGGTTTAGGCGCACTTTTAAATACTTTAAATTTAAATTGCGTCTGTATTTTTAATTTGTTTATAGGGAATATAATATTCTATACAGATACAATATTCTATAGATCCTCGGAATATTTAAGTATTTAAAATTTAAGAAAAAGAGTTTGAGTATACTCTTTTAAACACTTTACTCATCTACTACATGTAGGAATAGATTTAAACGTGTAGACGAATCTTATCCGTCATAAAACTTGGTAAAATATAGTATACAAAATCAATTTTTGTTATAGATTATCATAACCCCTTTGTATAACAGTCATATCCAATATGAAACTTAGTAAAACCTGGTATTTAAAATCAATTTTTATTGACGAATACCGTGTATAACAGTTGTATCTGATATTAATTTTAATACAATCTACCATATAAAATCAATTTTTTTCTTAGAATAACATACCCTTCATGTATAACAGTTGTATCTGACATGAAACTTCGAACCAAAATTAATCAATCAAACCAAGCTTAATCATTATTGTATTTCATATAGTGCACCATATCTTTGGAATAAAGTTGTTTTGTTCAATTTCGATATACCTTGAAAACTTAATTATCTCAATGGATGGCGTATACATCATCCATTGAGAGAATTTAGTTTTTCAGTTTATATTTTAAGTATAAAGCATATTGAAATTGAACAAAACAACTTTATAATATACAATAATTTTAGAATATACAAAAAACGATGTGCTTTGCTTTACATCGCTCAAAAAGGGGTTTTCTCTCCAGTGTACAAGGTTCAAAATATGAAAATTTGATAATGCACACTGACTCTAAAATGAGAGAAAAACTGACTGCATCTGTCAACAAAAAGTTGTTTTGCCTAAAAGAACTAAAAGACTGATCACAAAAATCTGAGCACAAGGTGGAAGAGTAATGTCTCTTACTCTGCTTTTGCCAAAACTCAGAAAAGAATCCTATGTTCTCAACAACCGACATGGTCAAGGTTCAAATAGAGGGCTGGCATCAATTTTTAATAAGTCATTTGGAGCAAAGTTGATGTTTTTAAACGTCAGTGATGAGTTTACCAGTGTCAGAAAAAATTTGGAGTTCTTCTACACCTTATTAACTATTTATGATTGTTAGCTCACCATTCTTGATAGCGTGTGATATGAAATTTGTGAACGTTTTATATGGAATCCAGTCTCACTCCAGTTCACACCTGCTGCTGGTGTAACATCACCTCAAACAATTTGCAGTCAAAAGGAAAACCGAGAACAATCGAATCAATCAAAACTCAATTCCAGCTTTACAATTCACATTTTAGAGAAATCAAATGAAGGCAAAGAAGTACCTGAATGTAATTCATGAGCCTTTTATCCAAGCATGGATGCTTTCAAAACTGTCTTGTAACTTATTTCTTTGATGGAACTCCACCTCTTGTTGGTAAATCATTTTTACAAGGGTTTTCAGAGAACCTAGAATTTTTCAGTGAACGGCTTTCAAAGTTCCATTTGAACATTCAATTCTATTACGGTGGAGAGTTTGCTGGAGATGACTGCATAAAGGTTCTCAACAACATAGATTTTATGAGTGAGCTTGTGACCAAACATAAAGTTGCTCCTGCCATGAACTTCGTTAAGGCTTTCAAACAATTTCAAAGTGTTGTTCATTCTTGCTTTGGTGACAATCTGTCTAAAGATTATGAGGTTCACATCAATGCATTTAAAGAATGCAACTTGACACTGCCGATCACAGTGACTTCAAAAGTTCACGTTGTTTTCTACCAAATCAAACAATTTATCAAAATTCACAACAAAAAGATCCAGGGTTTGGACGAGCTAAGCAAAGTCTGTATGTTTCTTTGGGAAGGTTGGGGGGGGGGCATTCTGGTTTAAAGACGTAAGGGTGGGATAATTTTGATTAAGTTTCACAAACTTTAATCAAAAGAAGGACGTGAGAAAACAGCTTCCTTTTTTGCAAACTTTAAAACAGACTTTTCACCTTGAACTAGACGTAAGCTTATTGGAAGGTTTAACGTGGAGAAGTGAATATAAATAACATAAATAAAAGTTTTATTGAATTTTAAAAAAATACATAAAACACAGTTTTATGTTCTTAAGTTTATACTACTTATTATTTTCTAAATATTTCTTCACACGCCTAAAATTACCGCATGCAACTTTTATAAATATTTTGTCTGATGATAAACTATCATTGGAAACAAGTATCAATCCATATTTAAGCATTTGTACTTATTTTTTAAAAAAACTTTATTTTTTGAAAGAAAAGGTTATTTTATTAAGTTTTAAAAAATGCGCGGATCAATCTATTTTTCAATCTCATATGGTTAATTTTTTTTTTGCTGATTGTTTAATGAAATCACGAGTAAGAAATTTACGTGTTAAGTTTAATTAAAAAAATTTATTTGGCTTTTTAATAATGTTTGCTTATATATAACACTTGCGGGATATATTCGACCTGCATAGCCGGAAAATATTTGACCAGTGCACAGTCTTTCAGAAATGTCACTTTTGAGGCAAAAATTTTCGATAATTTTGAAGCTGAAAAGCTAAAATTTTCGGTGAATCTTTTATCTTAATCTATGCAACTATAAAATTATCAACCCATTTTTTTTGTACAATACAAGCTCATTAAAATTTTTTATAAATTTTTAAACAGCTGTCCAGTCAAATATATAAATTTACAAAAAAAATTATTTGCAATGGTTACCTCCCCCTTCCTCCAACTTCGGATCCGCCCTTAAGAGCATCATGAACACATAGCGTAATTACTTACATTTAACGTACTGACTTACTCACGTCCTTCTTTTGATTAAAGTTTGTGAAACTTAATCAAAAGCATCTCACCCTTACGTCTTTAAACCAGAATGCCCCCCCAACCTTCCCAAAGAATTAACGAGTTATTTTTGAAACACCTTTTAACTAAATTTTTTAGAGGACAAACTTCACATTTATGACACCTTGGTAGATTGCATAAACATGTAGAGTAGCACACCAAGGACAACACCAAGGGCAAAAAGTATGCCCAACATATGACACATTTTACATGATAATATTTAAAGAAATTTAATAATTTCAATGATTTATGGTAAACTTACAAATATGGCGAATATTGATGTATAGAAGAAACAAAGTCTAAAATAACACACCAAGGACACATGACATAACATATGACACGCTTTTTGCTTTTACATCTATATTTAGATTCATATGTTAAAACTTATTTCCATAATACTAATTTCAATAGGTTCAATTTCTGATCGATTAATAAACAAAATTATTAAGGACACATGTTTTATAATTACCAAGAAATGAATATTCTGTTTAATGGGAGCACAGCAAGAACATATGACAATTTAAAAAGAATGCGTAATATTGGTTTTTCACCAAGATTTTAAATAAAAACACATTTTTTTAAATACTTCTATATTTACTTTTTTTTTTTTTACTGAACTGAGCTATTTTAAAATACATAATTATAAAAGGTTTGAGTTTTTAAAAAACAGCAATAAAACAGGTGTCCCTACTCAAAAAAAGGCGCTAATGTAAACATGCAGCTTTTTAAAGATTTCTTCAAATAAAGTAAATCTGTTTAGGACCCATATTATCAATACTTTAATTAGTTTGATATGAAGAATATAACTGTATTAATAAAATTACAAAAGAAGGTCTAAACATTCTACTAGAAGAACAAGTTACTTCTTTGATTCAGAACTTTGCCTCATAGAAGTAATATAGGAGTCTGATGAGCAAAGAAATCTTCACATTACATTTGTAATATTTCTAGAATTCTTTTTTGTAAAATATTTTCGAAAATTTTAAACACCTTTGTTTCTAATTTCCTGGGCTTCTTCAGATAAGAGGCTAATTGGAACTGGCTTACAACCTATTGCGAATGGATAACAACTAACCCAAAGATGGAGAGTATGAATTTCAAACTCCAAAGACATCTGATTAGGTTGTCTATTGTAAGCAATTACAAGATCATCCATTTTTTTAGAATTTAATCCACATATATTGCAAACTTGATAAGAATCACTTAATGGAGAAAGAAAAGCGGAAACTTATCCATCAATCATAATGCATTCTAACTTGTGCTTGACTTGAAATAAGTCGATAGCTGTTGTTCTGAGTTCAGTTGACATAAAAAAATCATACTCTGCTTTAACAATTTGCTGGTTTTCTTTAACATATTGCATTCGAATAGGACAACAATATTGGGTTGAAGATGTTTTCAGGTTAGTCCAAATAATAACATTTGTTTTCCGTACTTTAAGTTGCACAGGTACTGTACACGAAAGAAACAAAGATTGGCAAAACAAAGAAACAAAAACAAAGAACTGGCAACTTGTACTCTACATCTTCAGTTCTCTGTTTATAAATAGATTGTCCAGATGAACCATCGAATCCGACTTTGCTTATAAGAAGAGGATTAGTGCAATGCTCAGGTAGATTTGATTTATCCATAACTTTCTAAATCCTGTTTGTAGTGTGATCCATTATTCCTTGAAGATTCACAAAAGCAATGTAGTTTGAAGTGACAACTTTGGAATCTGGAATGTAATCACTTTTAGCTTTTACAAAATTGTAGACAGGGTATAAAATGCAACCTTTATCTAAGGTCCCTTGACAGATAGTTTGATAGTCAGTCCTACTCATTCTACAGTCTAATATTAAAGGTAAAGCTTCTTTAGCTGATGATACTTCAGTTTTACTTCCCATCAAATGTTTTAAAACTTTGGCATCTCTAAATCGGCGTAAAATCATTTTATTTTTTTGCTTGTTGCGCTTTCGTGTTGTTGACTTGTTCAAAGTGGAGACTTTTTAATATAAAAAATGGAAAATTTATTGGCTTCAGTACATATACCGACTATCTTAAAACCTGCTGCTACAAGGGAGTGCCCCAACATCGACTGAGGGTTTTGAATGGGGCAGCGATATTATTTTTTTTATTATATCAACTAATATTCCTAATGTTTAAAAAGCCTCTACTGACGAGAGCGCACAAGCGAAAAAATAAAATGATTTTACACCACTATTCTGCATCATTACCAATTGTCCGTCTTTGTTGAGATTTAGAATAAGGGTATGAAACAGACTTTCAGTGGTAACATCTAATTTTTCAGTTATCTCTGACGATTTTCTTTTCTTAGACCTTGTTGAGAGATCTTCAAATTATTTTGAAGGTGCACCTAGTTGTACATTTTTTATCCTAACTTGCAGTTGAGGTTTTTTATCCTAACTTGCAGTTGAGGTTCATTTAAAATTTCATATTTAACCATTTCGCAATTTATAAAACCTTTTTGTCTACCTGTCTTATTCCATTTTTTTTTAAAGTTTTTCATAGATTTTTTCGGTTAACCTCATCTGATTGTGGTTCGGATAACATTGAGAAATCAATATACAAAACTTTCATATTTGTTCTTATATTTCCCTTAAAGGTAGTATCCAGCCATTATTTCTATTTTCTTATATTTTACACATAATAAATACCTTTTTTAAATTACTAACATAATAGATAAAAATATAAAACGTATTGCAAAAATTTTTTTAATTTGAAAAAAAATTATTGCTGACTCAGCAATAAAAGGTAAAAAATTTAACGTCCCAAGAACATAAATATCTTAAGAAGACATCAATATTAAAGGTTGAAAATTTTCAAAATGCTGGTATGTTAGTGTAGCTTGTGCCTGAACCTAAAATTAAAAAAAAAATTTAACGATCAAAAAAGGCAGACTTAATGGTATAAAAAACTATTTTTAGCAAAAAAAGAAGTGAAGCTATTACGGAGTTCCTCATTTCTGTGGCACCAGCTGACTCCTTGGTACCAGCTGATTTAGTGTGGCTTACTTGACAAGAATGATTAACTTTCCACTGCTCATATTTAAGTGTCCCTTTTTTTTCCTTCCCAAACTTGACAACCTTTACAAAACTTAGATAATATAACAGTATCCAATACCTTGTTGTTGTTGTGAGACGTTGCCACCGCTACACCGTTTAAAGAAGAATATCCTCTCCGCTGCCAGGTACCATCAATAGAAACACCACAATCAACAACATCATTCATATTAGAGTCAAGTTTCAGTACTCTCATCTCATATTTTGCACAGTAACTGATTTATAATCATTATAAAGTTTGCTATTAATACAGTCAAAACTAGATTTTGATAGAGGTGGTGGCATGTTCATTATGAAGGTAAAACATAACATTGCATCTCCCTGAATGCCATAACAGTGCGTACATTAATTTCACAAGTATTTATACTAGGTTTTTGTTTTTGATAACAGGAGAAGAAAAAATGTATCTTTAAAAGCACAACCGCGGCAATTTAAGAAAACAAAGAAAACCTCAAACAACGTTTAAAACGTCTTGAATGATCATGCAACACGGAAAGCTTTGTATCACATATATTACAAGTAGCATAATTTTCAAAACAATTTTTCATTTGTTTAAAAATGCATAAAAAATATAAGTTCATCATTATCAAATAACGTTTTTCCAAGATTATTTTTTAGCTTGTAGAACACGTTCCTGTGTTTATATTTAATTGTTTATTGGTGTTATTGGACTTATTATGCTGATTGCCATTAAACTTTCTTTTCCTTAGTCTTATTATTATTTTTTGTTTGCCATAATTTACTTTTCAACGTTTAATTGTAATAAGTTAGATACAAAAATTAAAAGTTTACATCACTATTTTATCTAAATTTTTTTTTTTTTATTTTATCTAAATTTTTTTTTTTTTTACTTACTGGTTATCAAAAAAAAATTTCAAAATGGCTACTAAAAATTTTACATCTGCACAATTAAAAGATATTTTAGAAATTCATGAAAATACTGTTATGAAGATGTTTAATGATAGAATTGAAAAACTTGAAAACAAATTAAACTCAGCAATTGACGAGAACAAGGAATTAAAAAAGGAATTACGCGAACTTAATAAAGCTGTTGAATTTGTGACTAATAATTATGATAAAATAGTTGCTGATCATCAAACATCAAAAACATCATTGATAAATGAATATGCAAATACTAACATGATTAACAAATTGGCAGAACTTAAAGACAGAAGTCGACGCAACAACTTAAGGCTCTGTGGGATTGAAGAAATTGAAAATGAAAGTTGGGAAGACAGTGAAAATAAAGTAAAGAAGTTTTTAAATAATAAACTTCAGCTACAGGGAAACTTTGAAATTGAAAGGGCGCATTGAGTTGGCAAAAAACTACCTGAAAACAATAAAAAAAAAAAAATCGATCGTAGTAAGATTTCTTAACTACAAAGACAGAGCCACGATATTAGGACGATTAAATTATGGAATACACGACAATTAAATTATGGACTCGAAAGGTTTACATAAATGAAGTTATAGTGATCATACTACTAATATATATTTTTTAAATGTGTTTTAAACAGAGTTCTTTTTTTTGACCTTGTACAAAACATAAAATTGAAAATGAAAACTTGAAATTTTCAAGGTGTACTCTTCTACTATTACTTGTGGAACTGTAGCAGAATCACAGTAAACTCATGATAATATTTTAAGTTTTGAACAATTATCTTAAATAAAAAATGGATTTTTTCTTTTTGCTTTAACTGCTTATATCTGCCATTATGAAATTTCCAGGCCAGTAAAAACGTTCTGAAACCATGTAGTGCTTGTTCTTCCAAGGTGATAAGTAATATGTTCACTATGACAAGAATAAATAATTTACTTTTTCTGCTCTTTGCTAAAATTAATCTCAACCCATAAAGCCTTCTTTGTCATATAGTTAATTGATTACCTTCCATTCTAAACCTGGAAAACATATATTCTATTTTCATTGGGAGTGCAACTAATGGGATAGGCGCCTTTAGTTAAGTAAATATTAACATCAAGAAAGTCTCGATCTTCTTTTTCATCATTCACTTCATCCAATTTGTTTAAAAAACTGAAGTAAGTTTTTTAAAAATTGCATCTACCAAACTGGTTGACTTTGTTAGCCAAATTATATATTTTCACAAAAAAAACTTAATAATGTAGGTCATTTGCGTAAAAGTTTAAGTAAATACCAGCTAATAATATTAATAATACAAATAACAATGATAAAAATAAAATAACTAACTGAAACAATTACAAGAATGATAAGATAATTTTATAATTTAAAAAAAATCAGTATTCATTTTTAAACAACAATAATAATAAGCTAAAGCAGTTGGAAACGGCTTTAGTTTGTCACTATTCTATTAAATAAACCGTTCCATTAATGACACAACTGCATAAACAACGATGATATGTTTGTTTGATTAGATAAGGTATACTTTGTGGGGTTTAAGAAATAGTACAACAAACATATTATAGTTGAGTAAATAAATGTAAAATAAGTGTAAATAAATAATGGTACAAATAAGATATTATCTAACTACAGTTAAATCATATTTTGCAATGTTACCTAAAAAACTAATCCTACCTTTATTGAGTTGAATTCAATTTTTCCTTAGCTGTTGGTTAATGATTAATAAAGTAAAATTAAATTCATGGAAGTTTACTAAATTAAAACCATATTTCAACAGTAGGCAAACTAAAATAAAATAATGGCAAAGTTAAAATCAATGAAATAAAGGAATAAAAAAGAATCATTTTTTTAAATATAATTATTTAATATTAAAAACAAATCAAAAACTTCAATTCTTTGAAACCTTATAACAAAAAACTTCTTCAAACTCCAACCATAAATAAAAAAAATAAAATAAAATTATAGACAAAATAAGTATAAATATAAAGAAGAAGAAGAACAATAACGCTTTAAAATAGCGCTACTCTTTAAGCTAGTACTACTTTTTAAGCTAATGCTACATTTTAAACTAATACTACTCTTTAAGCTAATACTACTATTTAACCTAAATTTCTAGCTTATTTATCATAAACTGACTACAACTTGTAAAATCAAACAATTATCTCACTTGTAGTACAATAAAAATGATTACTTGATTTTAAATCTGATATGAAACTTTATGACACTCACAACTAAAAATGTAACTCATACAGATACATATAGATACAAAAATAAAAAAAGAATAACATTATAATACTACTATGATATGACTCATGTCTTTATCAAAATACAATAATACTACAATTAGTACTACTAGTAGTAATTATATATTAAAATTTTATATAATCAAAATTATTAATAGATACTTTATTATAGAATTTATAGAAATGGCGCTGTAAATCATAAGAGTTAAAACTGAAATTACATTGAATTTCAGTTTATAACAACCAAAAAAGTTAACAAGGATTAAAAACAATACATAAGATCTGAGATTTGTATTTATAAATGTTGTTTTTAAATCAATTTACGTTTGGAGACTATGATTTCTTGTGTTAGTACATTCAGTCATTTACAACTCTATTAGTGAAAAATTTTTGTCTGATTGTGTTATTGACTCCTTATACATTTTTAATTTATGACCTCTTGCTCAACAACTAGTATTAAAATATTCAATTCGGTAAAGCAAATTTAGTTTGTCAATTTTTTTACTAATTTGGATTAATTCACCTTGCCTCATAAAATATATAATAAATTTTGTAAACTCTAGATGAGCACACTGACATCACACTGAAATAGCCTGCTGCCGGGGGCTTCAGTACATACATCGACTGACAAATAGCCTGACTTGCAGCAGAGTGCTACTACATAGACTAAGAGTTTGGAATGGGGCAGCAGTCTTTTCATTCATTATTTTTTGTTTTTTATTTTTCTTTCCGAAAATTTATATTTATGAATTATGAAAAATCTGAATATTCATAATTAATGTAACAAAAATACAGTAACAATTTGATGCATACATATGCTACAGTATATATATATATATATATATATATATATATATATATATATATATATATATATATATATATATATATATATATATATATATATATATATATATATATATATAAAATGTATATGTAAAAAAAATATATATGTAAAAAAAACTTATATATAATATATATGTATATGAAATATATAATGATTATATATTTCATATACTAAGTTTTATTTTATTTTATTCTGATTCACTCCCAACAAGGCTGTAAGCAGCCACAATTAATTTAGGAGTTACTGGAAAAAAATAGAGCTATAGAGCAAGGAAACGATTGACTTAAACAAGTTAAAGGTTGTATGAGTCAGGAAAACAGGAAGATGGGAGAGAGTTACAAAGGGTTGAAGTGCGGGGAAAAAAAACGTCATATTTGCCATAACGTCAATATTACTAAATACTAGTATGTTTTATTTTAATGCAGTATATCACTTTTGAAAGGAGCTATCATCTCTAGTTCCATCTAAAACTAATTAAATTAGTTATTACAATATTATTATTGTAGTAAATATTATTATTAAATAATAATAATAATTATAATAACTAAATTCAGGAACTAATAATAATAACACTCCTACGAATAAGAACTATGGTGACAGTATTTCTAATAGTAACTTAAATTATACAAAATAAAACCTCTTTTTCTCTAAAAACTCTTTAAGTACTTTCTTAATTCGTCGGTCAGCGCAAGAAAGTATCATTCAGAATACGATCAAAGTCCGCACTTAATTTATACTAATCATGCGAAAGTTTTATTTTTAAATTATGCGAATGTCGAAACGCTTTAAAAATAGCTGTTTACAAAAGTTCTTCCGTCGTAAACGTAATAAGATTATCTCAACTTAGTTAAAATTCATGTGACATAATAAATAACTAAGTGTGATAAAATTTGACACATAACTTGTGTGAAAAAAGTTAAATTAAGGTTGTTAACTGGTAAGCAACATCCAAATTTTACTTAAATTAACTTGATTATACATACTGAATGAAACTATACATACATACTGAATTTATATTATATTATACATACTGAATGAAAATTTGAATGTCGCGTTAAAGGTAAAAAAAAAGTAATCAATATATATTTTTTGATTTATTTTATTTACATATGTTTGTAGACTTGTTTCTATAATTACTATTTTTTTTTAGTTGAAAATAGTATTAAATACGAAAAAACAAAAAAGTTAAAACATACTGAAAAATCCAAAGTCAAATGTTATCATTAAACCAACTTCAAGTATAATTAAAAAAATGCATGCTGAAGACAATTCAGATTCTAATATGAAACTGGTAATAAATGGTATGTCTCAGCAAAAAGGAATATAAAAAAGTTCCACGTTTAACTATGCAGGCCACTATCTATTGAAAATCTAAAATAAGAGCATAACCAGGGAAAAAGCCAATTAAAGGTGATCTTGAAAAAAGTATTATGCTGGCAATTGTACCCAAATAGGAATTGGTTTTTGAAAATAACATTTATTAATTATGCTGCTAAGTTAGCAAAAAAAAAAAAACTGGTAGCAACTACTTAAAGAGAGTCATGGTTGTGCAAGTCTTCGTTGTCCAGAGCCAATATATTCTTTGCCAAAATTATGTATAGACAGGGGGAAAATTTCAAAATACTTCACATATTTGGAGAGACTGATACAAAATGAGAACTTATTTAATAAACTAATATGTATTTGGAATATGGATGAAACAGGATCACAACTAGATCATACATCAAAATGTGTTGTTGTAAGTAAAAGGATCAAAATATATTCAGAGTCAAACAAGTGGCAACAAAGAAACCATTACTAATATAGCTTGTATAAATGCAGCTGGTCATACCACCTCATAATAGTGAAGGAGCAACATTGAGTGTTTCTTGCTGGACTAAACAAGGTTTTGTTAAGTTACGGTTTGAAAAAATATTTATTTTCAAATATTTGTTCTGCAAGGCCACTGATTTTAATTCTAGAAAGACATGAGGTGTAAAACTTCCAGTTCACATCCACAACTGGTTGCAGCCTTTGGTCAGCACAGTTTTAAAGCCACTAAAAAATATGCATTCTGATGTCTATCAAACAATGATGAATAAAACTACAGGGGATAAAGTTTCACATTCTAAGTTATTTGGTTTATTTTCTAAAGCGTATCAATATGACATCACAACAATGCAAGAACTCAACCTGGAGTAAAAGATGATTCAATTGATTTTTCTATTCGAGACAATACTGTGGATATTAATACAAATGTAAGTTTTGAGGAAGTAAAGGTTAATAAATCAACATTAGTTAAAAAAGATTCGTTTAATAGTTCATTGGTGCTTCATGGTTTTAAATTGTAAGTATTTTTTTGAATTCTTTTGAATAATAAAAAATAGCCTCTCACAACACATCAATAGAACTCAAGTTTTCATTCCCATTTAATGGTTCATCTAGTCTATTAGACAAAGACTCCAATATTTTCACTTATCCTTCACTACAAATTAAACAAAAGAAGATTAACTCAAAAATTCTGTTTTACAGTTGTTTTTTTTTCACATTACAGTCTTACAACACGAAGCTTGAAGACAGCTGCAAAAGTAGCTTGTGAAAAGACAGCTACAAAAGTAGCTTGTGAAAAGAGAAAAGTTGAATAACAAAAGGTATTAAAAGAAAAATAAAGGAAAACTGTGAACTATAAAAAGAAGTTAGCTGAGATATCAAATTTGCAATAATCAACCTCTATTGAAGAATTAAAATATTGAAGATATTGAAAATTATCAAGATATTGAAGAAAATGATGGTATTTAGCAATAAGTTTTTTTAACTTTTTTTCGGGGTTCATTACCTGCACTTAGCATACAATGAGTTAAACTGAATAAATTATATTGATTTATTTTTTAGTTTTGTTTTATATCTAAATAATTGCATTAAAATAAATAAATTTTCAATGCTCTATTATTCTGTTCGACGTGTTTCCCATTTACGGATCATTGGCCAATAAATGGTTAAGACATTTGCTAGTATTTGATATAAAATACAAGTCAGTATTTGGTGAAATCTTTATTACCTGCATTATATGTAATTTGATGTTGCGATAGTTACAATAATCCTTGCTTAAATTGAAAGAGCTTTTATTGATCTAAAATTTATATTAAAAATAACTAAAGTATATATGTGATATATACTTCAATTAATTTCTGCAATGGGTATTTCTTATAAAAATGTGGCCTATAACTGGCGAAGTTGTTTGCACTTTTTTTTAAACTGAATAAATGAAGCTTTTGTGTGACCTAAGGGGGAGTTAATTAAAATTGTCCTATTCATTAAGAGGAGTACCTTAATGAATAGGGCAGTTCTCGTGAAATGCTCTTTTTAATTTCATAAAGTTGCTTAACTTATATATTGAAAACAGTTTGATGACCATTAACTCTTGCACTATTATGTACTTTTGGTAAAAAGAACGATTTAGTAGACCTGGTCATTTATCCCATTTATTTAGAACTACTCATTAAAATGGACAAAAAAAATATTGAATGGGACAAATATAAAAGATTAAAAAATGAAATGAGGTCAGTAGTAAGTTTCAAGTAAGTTAAGCTGTAAAGGTTGTTTCTACCACTTAGGGTGCCAAAAAGGCAGCGCATATGGTATGCATTTACGCAATAGGAGTGCCAAAACTTTTTTTTTAAGGATTAATAAAGTAGGTATAAAAATTTTATAATTTTCAGTATGTATTCTTTTCAGTAATACTTCTTCCACTGACGGGTCGATTTTACGAACGAAGTACAATGTTTTCTTCACGCCATTATGTCCTGTAGATCTATGAACGTGCTCGATTTCTTTGGAGGATAGCGAAGTACTAATAATACCACTTGCTGCCATTTCAGAAGGTTTATCAACCAATTTTAACCAACTATTAGACACTCTAGTAAGGGCATCGGCCAGGTTAAATTCCGAAGCGACAAGCCTAATATCTACTTTGAGTTGGTGTACTGTTTTTGATGTACTGTTTTTGATAAAAAATAATCCTATTAAAACGGAGAATATTAAATATTAAAAAAAACTAGACTAATAACAAAAAAGGAAAAAGTGAATGAGCTGACATGAGAGATAATGAATAATTAAAATAACACAACATTTAATGATCAGATTCTGATCATTAAACGTTGTGTTATCTCATTTATTCCTTCTAAGAAAGGTGATAGAAAATAAAATATAATAAAAGGATGTAAATAAATACTATGATAAGACAAAAAAAAAATGAAATCACTTGAATAATAGCAACAAATGCAAAATGCAACAATAGTAAAAATAATTAGCAACCACAAAAAAAAAAAAAGCATGACAATATAAACAGTACACATATGTCTGTATTGATGTACCAATGTTTTCAGAACAGTCACGAGTCAATCAATTAATGTCTATGGATAAATTTAATCAGTCAATGATTAAATTTATCCATAGGCCCTGATTCGAGATCCTCAAGTTGATCTCTTACGTTAAATGGGCTATGGGGATTGAACCACGATTAGATCTGAAAATACACAAATTCACGCTTAATTTTCTCTGCACAAATTTTTTTTTTTTTTTAAATATCAAACATCAAGACACATTTTTTTCTTCCATTATATTTGCAATATTCTTGAGTATTCTCCTTAACAGCATTTCGTTTGATGCGTTTGTCCTCAATCCAGATTTTTCTGCGAGTGTGTCGGTAACTAAATGGAACACCGCTTTCGAATCGGTGCAGATATGCAAAACTTCCATTTTCGAGTTAAGGCCCATATTTAATCCTTTAATCACTGTATCAAGTTTGGACATGTTTATATGCGCTGTGTATGTTTTCTTAACCGACCTGCGTCTTTGATTATATTGCCATTAAACTCGACAACCACGTCTAGTACGATTGAACTAGCATCTACCCAATTTGTTGCCTGACGTTTTTGTCAGGGCGTTTGCTGTTCTTTTAACATACGACAACGCTACACGCAACCAACCACAAACTGGAAGATTTCCTGTCATTCTTCCGCACAAAAAAAAGATATTACGTCTTGTTAACGAATTCGGAATTTCACAAAAATCGTTATCTCTTCTCCAACATAACTTTTTGTTTTCCATTCTGACTTGTAAACCAAGAACTCTTGCTCCATCGGATACGCGGACCACCGGCTTACAATTAAGCCCAAAGATTTCCAAATGATCAAGTACGCGACAAACAGGTACTATGTCTTCAACAAAAATATCATTAATGTATGATGACGTTCCTTTCCAGATTGTTTCACCTTGCGATAGCACTTTGTCTAATACCGCTTTCGCTATGACTGGCGCAACGTTTAGTTCGAATCCCAAACGTGTTAAACAAAACTTTGTCCACGGAACACAACATTTTGGTAAGTCCAGAGTTTCTCATCGATTTTTAGTTGCATATAAGTTGAAGATAAATCAATTATTGAAATATTTTTTCCAAACCGTCTCTAGTCTTGAAGTTTGTCAGCACACGCATCTGTGTTCGCAGTGAATGCTTCAATAAACGTGTTCAGCTCCCTGAAGTCTAATGGTCGCACTTTTCCTTTGTTTTGCTGCACCACTGCCATGAGAGGAACCAAACCCTTTATTGGACCGTGTTTCTTTAAATCGTACTTTTGAAGCCATTTTTTCTCTATCCACCCTTCAATTTCTTTTTCGTAATTGTGTTTTATGCCAACAGGGATAGTGTATTCAGCAATCTTATTCACTAGAGTTTCAGGTTGAGAATTATTGTTCCATTTCCACGCAATTATCCATTCTCGATTTTGTTTCTTAAACAAAGCTGCGAAATCCCGAGATATTATATTCGTATTACTGACATCTTTTGAAATATCACCTTTTAGTCCAAGTAAACATGATTCGTTTCTTCCCATAAAACAAACATCACGAGTTGCGGATATTGATACTCCACCAAAAGCCACTATTCCATACCCATCAAAAACAATAACAAAGTGGTTTGAAGTCAACTACAAGTGCTTCCACAAAAACTTCATTTTCATTAGGTGTGACAATTCTAGTTCGGCTAACGTTCTTCGTACTGTTGTTGTTGTCAATTAACAGTTACCACGCTAAGTATTTTCTTCGTAATTTTTGGCGCACATTATTTATAAATGATGCAGCAGGTACATTCTGAGTCGATTAACACATTCCGAGAAACGCCATTAATGTTCAACCGTATAGTAGGTAACGCCATTATTGATTGTTTAGGGAGAGAACTGGCGCAAACAACTTCTCCCTCGGCACGTTTTTTGGACACATTCTTGATGTGTCCTTTCTCTTGACACGAGTAAGACAAAACATTGCTTGTCTCCCGTCTTCGAACCGACTTATTTCGATTACTATTTCTTCGCAGATGACTATCTCTTGCAAAATGAATGGGGAGTTAACATTCGTAACAATTTGGTTGCGTTTGATCTTCAAACAACCTCGGCTCAGCACGTCTGTAGTTTACATACCAGTTCAACTTTTTCCAGCCATTCTGCGACTGATTGTTGATCGTTTCCACTTAACTCCGGAATTAACTTTAAATCAACTTTAGTCGACATTTTAGCCGAAATAGCTTTTTGTTTCACATCAAAAAGAACTTTATAAGTCAAGCGTAAAACGCCTCTCTCTTAACGTAATTCAACATAATTTATATACTAATTCTCTTGATATTTACAATTATGTCTTTACATTATATACAAATACGTCTATATACATATACAATTATTTACAAGTAACTCAAATCGATCGTTACCTTTAAAACAATCATTAACTATAATTACACTTTACAACAAAATACTTGAACTCAAGGGATTTCATTTATTAAAATATTTAAACTAGAGAGACAATTGGAGTTGAGCAATTTGAAAAATTATATCATGAATTAAAAGTAAATCCTTAAATATTTTTTACGTTGTCATAATTATTTGTGATATAACGAAATATGATAAGTGCTAAAAAAACATATAATTAAGATTTACAATCGTAATAAAAGCTTTTATTGATAATGACTATCACAAAAACAACATGTTGTTTTTGTTATATATTTGTCATCAATGTTACAGTATAAAACTAAAGAGCTGAAACACAATCAACCATAAAAACTAGTTTTGTAATGTTACCATCGGCAACTAATGGTAATACCAGTAAACATAATCATTTTTACCTTAATTATGTAGAATTCCAAAATTCTCCCTAACTGTTATCTGATGATTAATAGAGTAAATTTCACATCATATAAATTTACTAAATTAAAACCATGTTTCAACAGTATAACTAATAAAGCAATGACAAACGCAACTAAAAAAAAAAGGAAAATTGTTATGTTTAAAAAAATTATTATATATTAAAAAAATATATATTCATTGAAATGTAATTAATAATAAATACTTATTACAAATACTAAAATTTATACTTAGACTGAAACTAAAAGTGTTTACGGTAAAAATAAATAAATTGAAATACAACAACACCACTTTCAGAGTTGAAAAAGAACCATTTAGTTTGAAAAAATTGATCTTGTTCTTGAACATGCCTTTACTTAACCAGATCATCTTACTTACTTAACCAGACCATCTTACTTAAGGGACTCTTGACTAAAATAAACCTTATTTAGGTAACACAACTTTTTAGGCATTGCTATCCTTCAAAAATCATGTATTCCTTTAAGACTATATATTAGAAAATTAGAAAATGAAAAACTATTTAAATAAGATTTTTTATCAATCATACACTTTTTGCCTACCATAAAAAAAAAAAAAAAAAAAAAAAAAAAACTAAAGTAAAACTAAGTAGTACTAAAAAAAAAAAAAAAGTACTAAAACTACATAAAAAAGGATTATAAATGTTAAAGTCAAAATCTCTTTTAAGTTAAAGTACTACATGGTAAAGTTATTGTGCATTGCGAACAAAACCATTCAACACTCTCACATTCTAAAATAAAATCAGGTATGCGTTCACAAACACGATGAAACCAATATTCACATTTTCCACATTGCACAATATGCCTAAATGTATTAACACATAAAAAACAGTCAAAAAAATGTGAATAAAAGTAATGTGTGTAAATAAAATAAAAGTAATAAGTGCGTGCGTGTGTGTGTGTGTGTGTGTATGTGTGTGTGTGTGTGTGTGTGTGTGTGTAACTAGTTAGATTGAAAAGCTAAAACATAATTTAAATAATTCACTTACTTATCTTTGACAACTTTATCAAAAGCCATCCAAATTTGCCGACATACGCAATAAAGAGTAAAATTAAATTCTTTTTCTTTGCAAAATCTAGTCAATTTTCCAGTCTTTGGAAACTCATTTAAGTGGTTTTCTATAACACTTTTAAATAAATGATTTCTCATTTCATCATTTTCAAATGAAATGTAGTGTGGATTTGAGCCGGTACAAGCAATGTGCTGTGCAAACGCCAATGCAAACAAACCACAGTCTACACCATTTGTTTGTTGTTGCACAGGTAAGACTCGTACTTTCAAACTGTTTTTGGTGCACTGCATTATTGCACAAATTTGTCTGACAACATAATTCTTTATTTTGCCCTTAAACATGCTGTCTAACAGAAATACCTCACCTTCAGAGCACCCAAAAGTGCTTATTGTCAGCCAGTGTACATCACCATCATGTAATACCTGTACAAAGGAGCCCTTTACCACACAAAATGACAAATTTTGCCCCAAAACTGGATCCTGCAGACCAGAAACACCAGTTATCATTTTTTGTACCGAATGGATGACATTGTCTGACAACATCTGATGGGTTGTAATATCATTCATATCATCTGATGAGAGTTTTGTCTGAGGAAGTAAAACTAGTTTTTCTACTAAATGTTCATCATTGTTATGTGAAATAACTATCTCATGGTCAACAACAAACCTTTCTTTGTTTACAGGCTCATCAACAATTTTATGTTCAATCGAGTCAACTAAGTAACTCTCTGCTACTATAAACACTTTAGAAGCATTTGATGTTTTTTCTTTTTGTGATCCAACACGCTAAGTTTGAGCTTTTATTGGTTTCCGTACAGGAATAGAAATATGTTTTTTGCTTAATTTATTATTTGTTTGAGTGACAGGAATCCCAGATTCTCTTACTCTTCCTTTGTTTAGTTTGTCTATTAGAGTGGAAAGAGTTTTATGTAACATCACTAGTTCATCAGAGTTTGCCTCAAATTCAAATGATAAGTTCTTAATATTAAGTATATAGTAAGTATATATAAATAAGTATTAAGCATCTCCCTAACATCGACACCAGAATAAATGGGAACATGTTTTTTACATATGTCATTCTGATCTTCTATAGTTGTTTTTTTTTTTAAAGACAAAGATGACTCTTTTAAAGGTGAAAGTGACTTTGAAAAATTAAAAGGTTTTTTTTCATGGAATATATCATAGTTATCTTCATCTAAATTTAAGAATGGAGAATTTACATAAAGTTTTGATAATGTATTCCATGACCAAGCAGGATACTTTTTGAATATAGCAAAAAAATGTTTGCAGGGATAGCCTGTTGATATCCAATCATAACAAGTACATTTTGGCATAATATTTTCATCACCAAAATGCACAAAGTATTTTGTAGAAGAATCAATGGTACTAGATACAGTAAAGATACCATGTTTCATCATTACAACTGTGTTCAAATCCATATAATCAGCAGTAGATTTTCGCAACAAGCAGTGCTTAACTAAACTACGAGGGCGATTAAATAAATATTTTGACACCCAACAGCCATATCTCCTGTATCTTGCATCCATTTTGAAGTTGGCATCAGTGTAGCTAAATTGAATAGATAAAACTTTATAAAAATAAAAAGATTATATTAATATCATTACTGTGAACTTTTAAATTGACAATAGTCCCTTTCAAACATCAGTTCAATGACTTAACTTTTCTTTTAAAAATAAAAAGATTATATATATATCATTACTGTGAACTTTTAAATTGACAATAGTCCCTTTCAAACATCAGTTCAATGACTTAACTTTTCTTTTAAACTAACCTTTCTAGCTTATCAGTGAAGAATTCTTCAATTAATAAAGTTAACATGCCTGTCAAAGAAGAGTTGCTATATTTCTTTAAATAGCAATACTTAAATGACTCATTTTGTCTTTCAACACCATTGTTTGTGTTGCAATTAATTAGAAGACGATTTTGCCTATACCACCAGATCCATCTCTAAACAATAAGAAAGAAATCCTACTTTTACATACCTCACCTTAAAATAATACAAACCAAACCAAATGATTGCCACAAAATGTATTCTCAAATAAAGGTTTAATTATTTAAACTCATGTTTAATAATAAATACCTTTTTTATAGGCATCCAATACATTTCAACATAATGTTTTAATTTAGAAAAACCATCTTGACACCAAAAGTCAGAAAGCTCTAACGCTTTTATAGCATCTACTTCTTCTTCACAAGATCTTGACCAAGCTATACATCTTAACAATTTTAAAATATCTTCTTTTTTACTAAAACAACCATTGGAAGTTTTTTTTATCCAACGATCCCATGCCTGTTCTCTATGAAAATCGCAGATGAATACTTCACACCCTAATAAGAGAACAAAATTTTATTTAAAATGATTATGAA
The DNA here is from genome assembly GCF_038396675.1 of Hydra vulgaris. Lineage (NCBI taxonomy): Eukaryota > Metazoa > Cnidaria > Hydrozoa > Anthoathecata > Hydridae > Hydra > Hydra vulgaris. Next base: position 31,311,871 of record NC_088923.1, read on the forward strand.
CTTAAATCGCATGAAATATAAAAAATGATTCCTTTAAAGAAGTTAATAACTTAAAAATTAAATAAATAAATACAAATTGGAAAAACACACCAAAAAAAACAGATTCCAAAGCACGTTCCAAATCTCCTCATTACAATAGTCAGTCATGCAGTATAAAGGTTGAAAATCAAGATTCCAAGATTTGATGACATTAAGTGCTTTTTTTATTGTATCAAAAGTTTCACTTTCAGATACAAATGTTGCAACTATTTGAAAATCAACATTAGTTTTAACAACTAAGAAAAACAATGGTAATGAATATCTAGTGGTCTTATATGTTGCATCTAAAAACACCATTTCATTACCATATTTATTTAGAAGTTTTTTTTGCCAACCAGCTTGATAAACAAACAACAGCTCATCCTTACTATGACTTCTTTTTGGATGGTAATGTATTTTAACAGTGGCGTCAGAAACCTTCCACTCATTTATTTTGTTTTCTAAACAATCTTGATCAATGTTTGAGAATCTGAAAAATTAATAAATCAAAAAACTTTTTGATAATATGAAACATCTAAAAGTACTAAAAATTAAATAAAAAAATTACCTAAGCTTTTGACGTTCAATGACTATGTGTGTACGAATGATATTATTTCTTGGATAGAACCTTCTGTTGTTAGAAGGAGGCAAATCTTTTTTTCCAAACATATCACTAACCATAATTTTTAAAAGCCTCTTCATCTCACATACATTTGAAACGCCTTGTTTCACAAATTCAGAAATCTTTGTTGACAATCGATGGTCAATTTTCTGAGACAGGAGTTCACTCTAAAAATAGTATTGAGTAACACAAAATGTAACTACTTATCTGCATTCGTACTACTACATCAATTAATAAAACAGTAGCAAGATATGAAAGGTACATATTATTACGCACAAATAATATAAAATTAGTTGTAACTTTGTACATGTATAAAAATCATGCTTAGCATTACTACTAGCATTACAATATGAAAAATATGTTTCAAAAATATAGTAATAATAATAATAAAAAGAAGAATTAATGATTAACACAGTTTGCAATATAGTATCAAAGCGCAAAGCAATTACTTTTCCAAGTGGATGATTTCGGTGACATAATAGGCACTCTATTTCAACTTTAATTTTTCTACAAAATACAAAAGTATTATGCTTCATCAAAGAATTTCGAATATCTCTTGATACTTGGTTTTTGTAATAATTTGTCATGTTGACAACCTGAAAATAAAATGACAGAATTGATCATTCTTTTTATTGTTATAATTTTTCTAATAACGATAGATTCATTAAAAATGTGACTAAAAAAAAAAATTACGGTTTTGTAAAATACCTTTAAACTAGTAAAATATACAATCTCTTTCATGTTAACTTTTGCAGGACATTCAAACTTCTTAGTGTCTTGAATAATCACATATTCACCTCTGTACCAATGATCAAACTTCTGTAATAATAATAACAATAATAATATCATATTATTATTATTATTATTGTTGTTATTATTATTATTATTACTATTATTATTAGTAGTAGTAGTATAATAAACATAAACATCTACTTTTGTTCTATTTAATTTAAAGAATTTTAAGTGAAATTAAAGAACATTTGTTACAATAATAAATAAGACTATTTAATTGTTACTTTTTGATTTTCTTTTGCATCGATATACTTTTGCTTAGCATTAGAATTCCGATCAACGCCATGATGACAATCAAACCTTTTTGATGACAAAACAACGTAAGGCGTATTAAAAAATTCTGGGGATGTTTCCCATAACACTTTGTGCTTGTGTGAAAATATATCTAAAAAATGAAACAAAAGTTATTCAAAAATGTATTTATATAATATTAAACTCATTAAGCTTTAAGCAGTTGAAAACAAATATTTAAAGAGAAATGGAATCAATAGGGTGTCTGTCTAAGAGTTGCTCAACTGCTTTTTAATAAGATGAAAAGGTTAACAGTTTACTTTTATATCATCAATACACAGTTTAGTCTGTCATTCAAAAGTCATTCGAAGCTTTCATTGACCTCCCTGATTGAAAACCAGTTTTAAAAGCATATTGGATTACATGAGGTTGCAACTTTTAGTTTTAGGAAGTTTAGGAAATTCTTGTTGCTCACACTGCTTTTTAATAATATCAAGAGGTCACCATTTTACTTTTAGGCCATCCACACACAGTTTTGTCAGATTTATGCAATTGATTGTTGCCAAAGATGTGGTTGTACTCAAGTAAATTTTTTGGGTGGCCCAAAATTTGAGTCAAAGTATTTGTATTCAGCATGATTTAGATTGCTGTTCCAAACCAAATATTTAGAACCATTTAGAGATTTCCTGATATTTTCTGTTAAAAGTGTAAACGATGCTAAAGACCAAAACTAATAACTAAGTTTTTTTTAGAATAAAACTTAAATTTTTTTCATAATGATTAAATAATAATATATTTGAACAATCTTTTGAGCGATATGATTTTTAAAATAGTAACCTAAAAAAAGAATATTAATACAAAATTAAAAAATTCCCTGACTTTCCCTGATTTTAAACGAAATCAAGCTTTTCCCTATATTTTCCCTGATTATATCTAAATTCCCTTGACTTTCCCTAAACTCCCTGATTCGGTGGCAACGCTGTATGAACTGTTTATTATTTAAACTGTATAGATATAATCATAAGCTGTAAACACAGTAGAGACAAAAAACTCCATAAATTTGAATAACTGATTATTGCAAAGTGTATATCACAACTTAAATAAAGTAACTCTGAACTTTCATTTAGTTTACATTGTTCCAAAACTTTTTACCTGTACTACCAAAATCCTTTGGAGTTGAAAAAGCAGCAAAGCGAACAGTATTATCTATCTCATAGTTATGAAGACACTGATTGGCTTCTTTAACTGAATCACATATGTAGATATCACTTTTACCTGAAATGTGAAGATCTTATTAATTTCAAAATAAATGCAAAGAAAATATTGTAGAGCAAATAATAACTAAAAATCTTGCAAACTTGAAATTTTTGTTGGTTCATTAACAGATAGAAGATAGTGTTCAGCTTCTTCGACAGAATTGTAAATACAAACCGTTTCTTTATCTAAAATTTGAATTTGCATAAGTCAAAACCATAATTACTTTGAATGTTTTTGATATAAGTAAAAATTAAATATTCAAAAAAAAAAAAAAGTTAAACAAATCACCCTGAAGACTTAAATCATCTTTTGCCTCATTATTTGATATGTCTGAATCATCGTAATCTGATACATCTGAACTAATAACGTAATGATAAAAATTGATAACAACATTATTGTAATCAATAATTAATATTATTATTATAATATTATTATAATACTACTAAAATAATATGATTATTATAATATTATTATTATAATTGTTATTATTGATTAACCTACTAATAATAATAAATAATAAATTACTACTATTTATTTTATTTATATTAATCAATTAATCAATATATTCTGAATTACATGATTTTACAATTCAAGGATGTTTACAAATAGTATAATTACTAATGATTTGTAAACACCTAATAATAATGAATAATAACATAAGAGTAAAATAATAACAACTATAAAAATCATAACGTTAACAATAATAATAACATTAATAATAACTATCATAATAAAAATGGTATTAATAACAATAAAAATAATGGTATTAATAAAAAAAATGATATTAATAAAAAAAATGATATTAATAAAAAAAATGATATTAATAAAAAATGACGATATTAATAAAAATAAAGGTAATAGCAATAATAACAATGATAATAATAACAATGGTATATTTAAATATATCTATACTTATGCACGCACACATACATACATACATACATGTCACACATACGCTTATATATATACACATAAACACACATACATCTATACACATACTCACATACAAACATATATATATATATATATATATATATATATATATATATATATATATATATATATATATATATATATATATATATATATATATATATATATATATATATATATATATATATATTTATACACACACACATACGCATATAAACGTATACATACGCACATACATACATATACACACAACACACATACATACACATATACACACACATTATACATGTACCCATACATATACCCACACATGCATACGTACATACACATTCAATTATTGTACAAGGACGACAAAAAAGCTGTACAAAAAAATAAAGATTCGTGAAGTTGTACCTATTTTTAAAAGTGGATCCAAACTAGATCATTGTAACTATCAACCTATATCTTTACTTTCAAATATTGGCCAACTAATTGAAAGATTCATGTTTAACAGACTAGAAAACTTTTTAAATCAATCTAATAGTTTCTATAGCCTTCAATTTGGCTTCCGCAAAAAGCACTGTACAAATCAAGCACTCATTGATATAACTGTGACAATACGTGAAGCTCTGGATCAAAAATAGTTTGCGGCTGGAGTGTTTGTTGATTTGCAGAAGGCGTTTGATACTGTTGATCATGAGATTTTGCTGACTAAATTAAATCATTATGGTGTCAGAGGAGTTGCTCTCAAATGGTTCAAGTCGTACCTGTATATGCGCTCTCAGTTTGTAAGCATTGGAAACACTTCCTCCAATACTAGGTTTACATGTATTGGTGTTCCACAAGGTTCAATCTTAGGTCCTCTACTCTTCCTCGTTTATATAAACGATCTGCACACATGTGTAAAATTCTCCAAAACATATCATTTCGCTGATGATACCAATCTTCTTATTGTTAGTAAATCTCTTAAAAAACTAAATAAAAATCTTAATCATGACCTTGCATGTTTGGTACAATGGCTACGATCAAACAAAATTATACCAAGTCTGAAATAGTTATCTTTAAATCTCAAAGCAACAAAATTACAAAAAAACTTAATTTCAGAATAAGCGTTAAAAAAATTAATACCATAAATAAGATCAAATAATATAGGCATTATATTAAATGAAAGTCTATTGTTTCACCGACAAGTAAAAGCAATATCTTCCAAACTAAGTCGAGCTAATAGAATGCTTTCCAAAATAAGGCATTTTGTCAACTACGAAACATTGATAAATATTTGGCATGCTATATTTAATTCCCACCTAAGGTATGGCTGCCAAATTTCATCTACTCATCTTAAAAATCTTATAAAACTTCAAAATAAATCTATACGAATAGTTCATTTCCAGCCAAGTAATTTTAATCCAGACTTATTGTATAGTTTATCAAATATCTTGAAGTTAGATGAACTCATCTTCTTATTAAACTGTGTTTTTGTGTGGGATATCATTAATACCATGCCTATTGCTTACAACAACTATTTTAAATTCACAAGTGATATCCATAATTACAAACTTAGGTCAATATCTTGTTATAAACTAGCTACCTTCAAAAAAACTAGCAAATATGGTATTCAATCAACTAAATACCAATCAATTCACTCTTGGAACTCTCTGCCACTTTCAATAAAAATAAATCTTCCAAACATTACTAGAAATGCTTTCATTGCCAATATCAAAAAATTTATCCTTCATAAAAATACTCAATAAAATTCTAACACAGCATTTTCACTATCTTATATCTTCAATTAATTCTGTCTATTTTTCTAAATTATAACAGCTTTTAGTTTTCCCTTATTTTAAACCTATTATCAGTTATCTCTTCTACCACTCCTTACCCTTCTGTTCCATATATGTATATATTTGTATGAACCTGAGTGTGCATTGTGTGTATGTATGTGTATATGTATAATGTGTTTACTTATTTTTTTATATGTGTTTATTTGCATTAATGCATATGTGTGATTATGTATATGTATGTATTGTGTGTATGTTTGTATATATATATATATATGTGTGTATGTATATGTATGTATGTATGTATGTATCTGTATATATAAATGTGGGTATATGTATATATGTGTATATGTGTTTATATATATATATATATATATATATATATATATATATATATATATATATATATATATATATATATATATATATATATTTATATATACACATATATATACAATATATATATATATATATATATATATATATATATATATATATATATATATATATATATATATATATATGCAAATACATATATATATATATATATATATATATACACATACACACATACATATATATACACATATATACATACACATATATATACATATACATATATATACACACACACACACACACACACACACACACACACAGACACACACACACACATATATATATATATAAATATATTGTATGTGTGTGTCTTAAATAAATGTAGGTATTGCTTATATGGTATTATTTATAGTACTTCCTCAAATGACCACTTCTATGCCACATATTGTTATTGTAAAGTATTATTATCTCTATAATTGACATTATTATTTTTATTACTGCTACTGTTGCAAATTACTAATGTTATTATTAAAATTATTATTTTTATTACTACTATTATTATTACAATTATTATTACTGTATTATCATTATTAATTTTATTACTATTATTAATTTACTAATAAGTTTATATACTTTTACAAATTTACGGATAATATTTGTAGGTCGTCACGTTTTTGTCAGTTACATAACTGTGTGTGACTGATCCTAGCTTTGTATTAATTTTATTTTATAAAGTAAAATAAATGATTGATTGATTATTGTCAATAATCAATCAATTGATTGATTATTGTCAATAATCAATCAATTGATTGATTATTGTCAATAATCATTTATGTCAATAATATCGACAATAAGTGCAATTTTTTGTGTAAGTCACGCTTATTGACAATAAGAATAAAAAACTTATACAAACTGGAAAAATCCTTACAACGGCTTATTAAACTTTAGAATTAACATATACCTTGTCATTTCTATATCCATTTAAAACTTTTTTTAATTTTAAAACTATAATTTTATTATTTTTTAGCTTACGAGCACGCTGTCAATAACAAGCTTTATAATGATGGAATAATTTAAATAAAATTTGCATAACTTAATTTAAATAATACACGCATAATTACGTATTTTTGTCATTGGACTTTGATCGTATTCTGAGTGATACTTTCTTGCGCTGACCTAATTGGTCTTACTTCAAAACGTCCGCAATCTTATTTAAACTATTTTGTTTGATAAAATTTCACATTATTCAAAGCAGACAACTTACTCCAATGTAAGACAATCTACTCCGACGGACAGTTTTCTCCGTGACATTTCCCTCTAAACTCTTACTTGAACTCTTTTGAATTATCTTTTGAAGAGTTTGAAATTGCCTTTAAAATGTTAAAATCTAACAAAGCAGTAGGCCCTGATGGTATTTAACGGCAAAATTATTTGAAAAATTCCCTGTTTAATTGATATTGAAAAAATCTTTAAGATTTTTTCAATATCAATTAAACAGGGAATTTTTCCACAAGCTCCAAAATTAGCAAAAGTCATACCAATATTAAAAGGTGGTGACATTGAGAATATAAGTAACTATTGTCCAATTTCACTACTCTCTGTATTCTCTAAAGTTTTAGAAATAATTTTGTGCAGTAAAATTTATAATCATCATACTATAAACAATTTGTTATACAGCAATCAATATTGATTCCCAAAAAAAAATTCTACTGAACATGTCATTCTACAATTTACAAGAAATATATCTGACTCATTTGAAAACTCTCAATTTACTTTAGGTGTTTTCATTGACTTTGCGAAAGCTTTTGATACTATTGATCACAAAATTCTTTTTAAAAAGTTGGAGTGGCATGGAATTACTGGAAATGTATTAATTTGGCTAAAAAGTTACCTAAATAATTGAAAACAATTTGTTTATGCGGATGATAACGTATCATCTAAATTGTTAAATATTTCATGTGGAGTTCCTCAAGGACACATATAAGGACCCCTCCTATTTCTAATATATATTAAGGATCTACAAAAAGCTTCTAACCTAATGACAATTATGTTTGCTGATGATTCTAACTTATTTCTTTCTCATAAAAACATTTTTACACTTTTTAGCAACATGATCATTGAACTAACCAAAATTTCCGAATGGTTTAGATTAATCAAACTATCATTAAATATTGGTAAAACTAAATGAATTATTTTTCATCCTTATGGTAATAAGCACCAGCTGCCTAGCAACTTATTATTTCTTATTATCGATAACGTAACTATTAAAAGAGTTTTAGTGACAAGATTTTTAGGTGTATATATCGATGAAAATCTTAATTGGAAAAGCCACATTGCCAACTTGTGCAACAAAATTTCAAAGAGTATAGGCATTTTATACAAAATAAGAAACGTTCTTGATAAACATACCTTAATTCAATTATATTATTCGCTAATTCGTTGCCATATTAACATTGCAAACATTACTTGGGGTAGCACTCAATATATATGAGTTAAATGTTTTTAATATTCTTTGTTTTATGTATAAATGCAAGACCCACCTATCACCCGTTTCTTTTCGTAACTTAGATTTTCCTAACTTGTATGCGGTAGGGGTGTAGTGGTAAGAGCGCTCGCTTTGTAAGCGAGAGGTTCGGAGTTCGACTCCCACCACGTCCCTGGAAGTACCGCGCTCAACTTAGTTTCTCCGCGCAGCGGCCTTGCTCGGCAAGGTTCGTGTTTCGGAGTTTAAGAGTTGAGAGAGGGATGCACCACGAATAACAACTAAAAAAAAACAAATAAAATAAAAACACAAAAAGAAAATGAGTAGCCTCCTCGACTGTAGCGGCCCCTCTCGGGCCTTAGGGAGGTGAATAATCTAAAAAAAAAAAAAAAAAAAAAAAAATTTACAAAGAGGTAGAAATAACTATATTTTAAGGAGCGATAATTTAATTCCAACATTGCCAACTTGTGCAATTCCGCTTATTAATAAACCAACAAGAGTAACTTTAAAGTCAGTATCTTTAATAGATAATATTATGACAACAGACACTTTTAATGAATCTCTTAAAAAGGGTTAATTAAAAATGATGTTTCAGATCATTTTCCTATCTTCTTTTCAATAAATACTGATATTGAACAATTACAAACAAAAAAACAAGTTATCCTAAAACGCTGTTTCAGTGAAGTAAATATTGCATCATTTAATGAACAACTATCATTACTACATTGGAAACATATAAATTTTTCGTCGGAAGCAAATGTGGTTTATAACTCATTCTTTAGAACATTCTATGAAGTTTATGATGCAAACTTTCCACAATACAAAGTTAACTTAAACAAAAAAAGCTTAAAGTCACCATGGATTACTAAAGAACTCAGGAAATCTTCCAAAGTTAAACAAAAATTGTATATAAAGTATTTAAAGTCAAAAACAGATAAAAATAAGGAAATTTATAAAAATTATGTAAAGCTTTTTGAAAGTCAAAAAAAAAACTTAAAAAAAAATTACTATTCAAACTTATTAGAGAAGTTTAAGAATAATGCTAAACGCACATGGCGAGTTTTAAATGAAATTACTGGCAATCAAAAAATTAAAACATGCAACTTACCAAAATTTATTAAAAACAATGATGATTTCTTATATAATCCTAAAGATATAGCAAATCAAATAAATAATTTTTTTGTAACAATTGGTCCAAATTTAGAAAAAAATATTCCAATTATAACTAACACAATTAATGATCTTAATCTTCCGATAATTTCTATACTTAATAACTTTGAACTTTCGATTAAAGAGTTTGAATGTGCTTACAAAATGCTAAAAATCAATAAATCGATAGGCCCAGATCAAATAAATGGTAACGTTATAATCAGTTCTTACGAGATCATAAAAACTATACTCTTTCAGGTCTTTAGTTGTTCAATTAAACAAGGTATATTTCCTGATCAACTAAAGATAGCCAAAGTTACACCAATATTTAAAGAGGGGGAATTATCAAATATAACTAATTATCGTCCAATCTGTACTTTCTGGTTTTTCAAAGATTTATGAAAGGATCCTTTACAATAAAATTTATGATCATCTTTCTAAAAATAAAATACTAAGTACAACCCAGTATGGGTTTAAAAAACATAATTCCACTGAACACGCAGTGCTTCATCTGACTAGAAATATTGCAGATTCGTTTGAAAAATCACAATTTACTCTTGCAGTGTTCATAGATCTATCAAAAGTCTTCGATACGATAAATCATGAGATTCTTATTAAAAAACTAGAAAATTATGGAATCTGTGGTAATTTTCTAAAATTTCTTAAGAGCTATTTAAGCAATCGTAAACAGTATGTGCAAATTGATGTATCCTCTAAGACAAATTTACTAGATATAACATGTGGTGTACCCCAAGGGTCTATACTAGGACCACTTCTTTTTCTCATTTATATCAATGATCTTTATAATGCCTCAAATTTAAAAACAGTAATGTTTGCTGATGACACAAACTTTTTTCGTCTAGCAATAATATCATAACAATATTTAATGACATGAACATAGAGCTAATTAAAATTTCAAAATGGTTTAAGTCTAATAAGTTATCAATTAACATAGAAAAAACTAAATGGACTCTATTTCATCCAAAATCCAAAAAACATCTTTTGCCAAATGATATGCCTCAAATATATATAGATAATATTTAAATAAAACAATCAAAAGTTATACTTTTTTTGGTGTTTTTATTGATGAAAACCTTACGTGGAAAAATCATATTGAAACCTTGCGCAACAAAGTTTCAAAAAATATTGGAGTACTATATAAAGCGAGAAGTTTTGTAAATAGACACGCATTAATTCAACTTTATTACTCACTTATTCAATGCCATCTAAATTATTCAAATATCGCATGGGGCAGTGCTAAAAAATGTCAATTAGATCCTCTTTATCGGCAACAGAAGCATCTAGCACGACTAATACATTTTAAAGATCGTTTTACTCATGCAAAACCACTTTTATTCAAAATGAGTATTCTTAATATATACCAACTAAATGTTTTTAACACTCTTTGCTTTATATTTAAATGTAAGATAAACTTAGCTCCAATGCCTTTTCAAAATTTATATGCAATAAAGCCCAAAAACAAATATGATCTAAGAAATGACAATTTTATTTATCAACATTATTCGCATACAAATTTTGGAAGGTCTCTTATATCTTATCGCGGAGCTTATTTGTGGAACCAAATAGTTTTAAAAAATTTTGATTTTTCTCAAAGTTGGAATTTTTCTTCTTTCAAAACCAAACTGAAAAAAGTTATTTTCTCAATAGAAAATATTTTCGAGTTCTTCTGATCTCGTTTCTCTTTTATAAGTGCTTCTAAATGTAATTTAAAATATTTGTTTTTATTTTTTATTGTTTTTTTAATCGGTATTTTATTTGTATGACGGTTTTCATAAAAACGGTATTTACTAATTTCAAATATTTGATTTTATTTTTTTATTGTTTAGTTAAACGGTGTTTTATAATTGAGGTTATTTTATTTGTATGAAGGTTATCTTAAACGGTATTTACTTTTTATTTTATATTTTTTGAAATAATTGGTTTATAATTTTTGTATTGTTAAACGGTTCTCGGTGACAGGATCTTATGATCCTCTTCGAGTTTCTGTGTTCTTTATATATTATGTACCAACGACACTTTTACCAGAGAATATTGTTAAATTAAAAAAAAAAAAAAAAAAAAATTCGACAACCATCTTCTCAAACTAATTTTGGAAAATTTGCTATTTCATTTAGCGGACCATTTTTATGAAATTGTATAGTTCTAAATACTTCTAAAGATTTTTCTCAAGAATGTAATTTTGATTCTTTTAAACAAAATCTTAAAAAAATCATTTTTTCCACTGAAAATAAACTAATCTACTTTTAATTTTTATCAGAAGACACTATATATACATATATATATATATATATATATATATATATATATATATATATATATATATATATATATATATATATATATATATATATATATATTAGTGCTTCTGATTTACTTTATCACTATTGTGATGCTTTTAAATAATGGCACTTTAATCTCTAATTATTATTATTTTATATATATATATATATATATATATATATATATATATATATATATATATATATATATATATATATATATATATATATATATATATATATACATATACATATACACACACATACACATACATACTTTTTCATAATATAATTGAATATAATATATATAATTAAGGACTTTAGACCTTTTCAGAAAAACAAAGCATGCACTAATAGATAATTTTCAAATATAAAATTTTTATAGATTGATTTAAAAAAAATTATCTGTTTTTTTATTATTTAAAAGTAACAGTTTTAGCTTTTGTTTAAACTGTTCAAGAGTTGTAAGTGTTTTAATATCATTACTAATTATCTTATTCCATACATTAGGTCCTCTAATAGTTATTGAGAACTTGGTTGACTCATATATAGTTTTGGGTTGTACAAAGTTGTTACTTGAATATTTAGTCATGTGTTTGTGTTGAATTTTATTAAATAATGGTTTGAAGATATTTGGTATTGTATTATTATTAGTTTTATACATAAAAATTAGCAGATAATATATATTTATTTGGTACAAGTTTGATATTTCTAGATTGTTGAACAATGGTCCAGAATGTGAGAAGCGGTGTGGATTTGATAATAATCTAATTGCATGTTTTTGTTTCCTAAATAGCTTTTTTGTCTTTGACATATTGGTGCTGCACCAGGCAATGTTTGCATAATTCAGATAGAAATGAATAAATGAGTAATATATGTATTTCAAACATGATTGATCTAAGTGTGGTTTTGCTTTATAGAGTAATCCGATATTTTTTTAGAAATTTTATTTTTAATCATGTTTATGTGGTTTTTCCAATTTATGTTTTCATCTAGAATTTCACCGAGAAATTTCATTGAACATTCTCTTTTTACGATGTATTCTCCAATAATAAGTTTTGGAGGTGCAAGAGGGATTTTATCTTTTTTATGGAGGCGATGAAAAATAGTATAATTAGTTTTAGTTAAATTAATTGTAAGTTTATTCATATTTAACCATTCGGTTAGTTTTAGAAGTTCAATGTTGACCGTTTCAAATAATGTTGTTATATCACTGTGAGAATAAAATAAAATTGTGTCATCAGCAAATAAAATAGAATCTAGAATATTAGAAGCTTTGCTTCAATCATTAATAAAGATTAAAAATAAAAGTGGTCCCAATATAGCTCTTGAGGAACGCCGCAAGTAATTGACATATTGTTAGTTTTTTCATTCCCGAATGAAATATATTGTTTTCTATTAGATAAGTAGCTTTTAAACGAAGCTATGTTTATATTTTTGATTCCGTAGTTTTCTAATTTTTTAATTAAAATACTATCATTAACAGTGTCGAACGCCTTACTAAGATCTATGAAAACACCTAAAGTGAACTTGTTTTTGTCAAAACCTTGAAAAATAATCTGAATGAGATGAAGCCAAATTGTTTGTTATAGAGAATATTATTTTTTTCTAAAAATGAGTATAATTTGTTATACATAATGCGTTCTAGTATTTTCGAGAAGCATGGAAGAATGGAAATAGGTCTATAGTTAGAAATATTAGTATCATCTCCAGACTTAAAAACCGGTATTACCCTTGCAATTTTAAGTTTTTTTGGAAAGACTCCTTGTTTAAACGAAAGATTAAATATATGCAAAAGAACTTTTTTAACATAGAAAATACATTTAACTACAACATTACTACTAACATTATCAAGTCCTTGTGCTTTGTTTAACTTTAATGAACTCACAGCATCTAATAATTCTTTTTCAGTTAACTCAGCATTTTCCATAATTGAATTGCTAGGAGTCAAGTATTTCTCCTTGTTAAACTCACTGTGTTTTAATTTTAATGCTAAATTTAAACCTGCATTGACAAACACCTCATTAAATGTTTTAGCAATTATAAATTCTTTAGTAATATCTTGATGAAGATAGTTTAGTTCTTTTGGAAGACCATTTAGCTTTAGTGTTTTTCCAATTACATCTTTGATGACTTGCCACGTTTTCTGAGTATCGCCTTTAAATTTTATTATATTATTTGAATAGTATAATTTCTTTGAAAGCTTTATAATTGATTCAAAGTGACTCTTATATTTTTTATACCTTAATTCATTTTCATAAGTTCTTTTTTTCAGAAAGGCTTCATACAATTGTTTTGTTTTTTTTTGATGATTTTATTATTCCTGGTGTAATCCAAGGGTTTATAAATGTTTTAGTTTTAATAATTTTTGTTACCACTGGGAAAGCTTTATCATAGTGTTTTTTGAATATTCGAAGGAAACTGTTATAAGCAGTATCTGTGGTTTGAATTTGTAGAATTTCATCCCAGTTTTCAGAAAATAGAGAATTATTAAAAAGTTCCATAGAAATGTCATTATATATTCGATTTGTAATAATAATTTTTTTTTTGAGGGGTGTGTTCGACAACTTTATGCGTGATTATAAATATTGGGAAATGATCCGATATATCAGATATTATTATTCCAGTTTTTATTTTATTTTTTGTATATTCATTAATTATTATTTGATCAATTGAGGTTGGGCTATTCCTGGTAATTCGTGTTGGTTTATTTATTGGTGGAATGAACCCATTTTGAAATATGATGTTCATAAAATTTTTTACATTTTTATTTGTGTCGTAATCAAGCGCATTATAATTAAAATCCCCAACAAAAAAGACATGTTTGTCACATAAAATTTTGTTTTTGATTAAATTTTTAAGTGTTTTTCAAAAAATTTGTTATTGGCAGATGGCGGTCTGTACACAACATGTACAATGATGTTTTTAGTGATTTTATTTATAACTTCAATCGTTAATGATTCGCAATCATTACTAATTGCACTAAATTCGGTTAGCGGTTTAAAATTTAAAGAGTTGCGTATAAAAATACATACATCTCCACCTATTGTCGCAGAATTTCTGACTTGATGAATAATTTTATAGTTTTGTAGTTGAAAATTTGAATCTTTTTCAACTTGTTTATCTCGATACCAGGTCTCTGTGAGACAAATAATTTTAAAATTAATTTCAACACTATATAAAAAATCTTTAAATTTATCAAATTTTTTTTGAAAGCTCCTAATATTTAGGTGTAAAATAGAGAACTCATTAATATCTATATCAGCAGAAAGATTAGAAATATCGGAATTATAATAAGAAGGGCATATGTTGCTTATTATTTCATCAGTGTTAAAAAAATTAACGTCTGGATCTGAATGATTCTCTAAAAGTATATTTTTATTTGTCTGGAATGCCCTTAAGCTTAATTCACAAAAATTAATACCTTCCATAATAACAAAAAAGGTTATACTAACAAAATATTTAAAGTATAAAATAAAATAAGTAAAGTTTAGGAGGTAATTTTCTGAATTCTGAAAAACATACCATTTTTCCTATGTACCTTCATCTGCTCGATTAGTTTTTTCCTGATAGATGCAGTGTCCTAATAATCCTCATTGATATATATTCCCGATCCTTTTAGTTTACTCACACTTTTTAAAACTTTTACTTTATCTTTGTAATTTAACAGTTTCATTACTATTGATCTTGGTCTACCTGCTTCAATTTTTCCTGACCTGTGTGCTCGCTCAATCACAATTCCTTTTAAAATAAGTTTTTTTTCAAAAAAATTTAATACCTTTAGTTCGGTGTCATCCCAACTTTCATTTTCATTTTCCGATAAACCCTCTATTCGAAGATTATTCCTTCTTTGTCTATCCTCAAGCTGCCTTAGTTTATTATCTTCCGTATCTCTGCTCTCTGATTTTGATATGATTTTATTTTCTAATTCGAGATTTTTTTTTTCTTTTTTTACTTAAAGTTTTAATGGTTAATGCTCCCTGTTCCCAACATAAGTTTATAAAATGCACCCTGTTCCCAACATAAGTTTATAATATGCTCCGCAAGAGCGGATTTATGTATGTGTTGGCCCCTGGGCGGAATATACTGTGGGGGCCCCTTATAAATAAATAAGGAAATATATTTTTTTACTTATTGAATAATATTTATTATTATGTTTAGTAGTAGTAACACTAGTAACAATTAACTACTATTTAATAATAAATAATTATAAAAACAATCAAATCGAGTATAACTAGTTACTAGTTATACTCGATATTATGATAATATTACTTAATATACTAGTTACTGTAACTAGTATATTAAGTAATATTATCATAATATTCAGTGTTAGTAATTAAATGTAAAATAATAAATAAAAATAATAATGTCAAGTAATTAAAATTAAATGCCGGGAACTTTTCTTGATTTTATTTGTACAAACTTATCAATAACGTTTTGAAAATCAAGTTTTCTTAAAATATCAGACTCAGAACTCATTATCGCTAGTTGATTGAGCCTGTCTCCGTCCATAGAAGTACGCAATCTATTTTTTATGTGCTTTAAATTAGAGAATGATCTTTCACTACTGCTGTTTGTAATCATAGTAACAAGATAAATACGAAGAACTATTTCAACATTAGGAAAACAATCTTTTACTTCCTTATTAATTAATATTTTATACATTAAATGTTCTTGACTAATATTATGAAATTCACTGCTTTCATCTTTAAAATGTTTATAAAGTTCTTTAAATTGAATAAGTTTGTTTCCTAAGTGATCATCAATATCATCCTGGTAAATTTTAACAAGTTTAATTGCTTCATTTTCAATTTCTTGGTTACTTAGTTGTTCTATTTTTCGAAGAAAGCAAATCGTTGGTATGCCAATTCATAAGCAGACAATCGTTTATCCAAGTTAGAAATAAACGTATGTATTACAGGTAAAAATATTTTGAGAAGAAGTTAAATCTACCTCGGGTGTTTCATAAAAATCTATTGGATTTAAACGGATATTTCTTTGCCGTTTACGGTGTTTCAAATAACCTGTTGTTTCCGAAATTTCTGCTCCTTGTTTTCCATATTGATCAAAGTTATCACGTTTAGCTTGAACAAAATTCTTTAAAGACTTAATAGCAGATATTGCAGTATTAAGGTCTAATGTTGCATCTTGCAGTAATTTATTAGTTTTATCTACTCTTTCAAGGATATTATTCCAAAAAACCGTGTAAATTCCAGTTTCAAGTGAGCACAATTTGTTGTATAAACAATTTGCATCGCAACGCGTTTTTGTTGTTTGTTCAAAGTCATCAGCTATATGAATTAGAGTACTTTTAAATTGTTTATAGCCTAGTATAAGAGCTTTTGTTGCATCAGGTCTACATGACCAGCGTGTAGTATTAACTCGTTGTGGTACATGTATACGGGTTTTGGTATTTTCTAAACTTAGAGCTTTAACCAGTAGTTCATAACGTTTTGTTGATGCCGTAAAAAGCCGAGAAATTATTTAATTCAAAACATTATTTCCCATTATTTCTATTAATTCTTCACAAATAGTAGAAGATAAATAGTTAGTGTGCCCACTTCCACGATTTGCATGATTTTCAATATGCTGTTTAAGGAAATTATCATACTCAGCTAATAGCTCTAGAATTTTTCTAGATAGTTACCATTTTTAGACGAACCGACAATTTCATTTTTACCACGCAATGCTAAACCTCGTTCACATATAAATGTTATAACACTTACGAGTCTCTTGATTATATTACTCCAGTAACTCTTTACATCTTCAGTTTGTTTTATCAGTTCATTGTTAATACGGCCTAATTCTTTTGAACGAACAGCTAAATTTATCACAGAATTTAAATAATCTTTGGAAGTTTCATGACTTATTAATCGATTATCTGCATGCTTCCAGTCACAGAAACCATCATGAGTAAATTGACTGCGTGTTTTGGACATTAATTTACAAACAAAACAAAAAATGCTACCATTGAATGGTGAAAAACATAACCATGAACGCTTAATTATTTCTCCGTTAGCAGTTTTTCGCTCAAACAATGATTTATTACATTTACGAGTAAACTTCACATCAAACTGTTTTTTTCATTTTTGTATAAATAAATCTTCATTACAATTTTGTAAATTTGAACTTCCTACTTTTGCCCAATAATCTATTAATCCTGTCATATTTTCAGGCCATAATCCTATATCTAAATTTAAGCTTTCATTTGTTTCTTCAACAATATTTTGAGGCGATAGTTACTAGTTGAGGCGGTAGAGCAATTCGATATGACTGAAATAAAAAAAACATTTAAAATATGTACCTAATGGAAATTAAACTGATAAGACTTTTTTAAATTTGTATTTATAATATTAATGCGTTTGATTTTCAATTTTTATAATTTTTTTTTTAATTAATATATACCTAAGTGGCCAATATACGTATAATTTTTTTTGATTTTAAACAATTTTAATTAGGAAAATTAAATTTGAAGAGATAAGAAGGGGAGATGGGGACACCTTGATCCTTTTCAGGGTTTATGGTTAATTACTTGAAAACCATTGCAGACAACACTACTATTTTCAATATTAAAAAAAATATATTTATTTCTTTATTCAAATCAACAAGCTAATTTTGGTACAAATAATATTTAGTAAGCTAAAACTCAACTTTATAACATCACCTACAAAGGATCAAGGTGCCCCGTATATGGGGCACCTTGATCTGCACTATGGGGCACTTTAATCCTATAAACAGTTTTTTACAAAATCAATAAAATGTTGTCAATAAACATAATTAAAAACATAGTTCTGCACATTTCTGCTGAGAGGTTCACATTTAAAGTTTAGTGCAACAGTTTTTTGATCAGAAATCTTAAGAAATTTTTACAAAAACTGAAAAATCAAAGTCGAAAATCAAATGTCGACCGACACGAGTCGTGCCACCATGCTGCATTAAATCGGGAAGCTTGCAGACGATATCATCTCTGATAAACTTGTATAATTGCTCACTGACAGCGATGAATTTATATGATTTTAAATTTTCTCTTTTCAAATATTTGAGCATTCGCACATTTTCTTCTTCACATATTTGTCCAACATAATGAATCGTTTTCTTTTTCGTATCAAATTTAACGAGAACAAAATCCTCCACATTCTTTGCATCAAAGTCAAAGTTCAGGTCTGATGATTCAACTATTTGTTGAGAAGATATCACGTCAAGATCATTTTCACTGTCATCACTTTCAAGCGGTGGTAGGACATATTATCAGAATCATCGGAAAGTTCCATTGGCTCATCGTCTTCAACGGCTACACTTGTAGCATTTTCTTTCTTGATACGTTTTATCTTTCGAAGTCTCAACTCTTCCTCAAACTCATCATCGGATTCTTCAAACTGAAGTCTTGTAGGAGCACTTTTTGTTTTAGGTTTTGTTGTGGTCTTTTTTAAATTTATCTGAACAGTTGAAACTTTTTTTTTGGTCGGTTTTTTTGTTTTGTTTTTTTCTTTTGCTAAACAAATCTCATTTCAAACAGACAGTTTTTTGTTGCCTACTTTTAAATTGTTTTTTTCTGGCTGGAGCCTTCCGAAAGGGTCTCAGAACTTCAGGTGTTATGACATTCCGGATTGCTGTTACGGCAACAGATAATCCTGCTTCGGCAACAGATGGTCCTGCTAATTCAGAAGAGTCTCACTCATCCAAGCTAGCCATTTCCTGCTGATTTTTATCGGGGTTCGATACAATAGTTTCTGCAATATCTGCAATGATTTCTGGATGTTCAACAGTAGGAGGAGTAGGTTCTGGACAATCGATCACTGATGCTGACAGAAATTCGTCATCTGTGAAAATGTCCGGGTTAAATGGTTCGATTCCGGCAACTTTAAATCCTGACTCAATGTTTGATTTTGTAAAAGCTTTACCATATGCTTCACACACAATCGGAACAATGTCATAAATAGTCATTGGTCTCGGACTGCTGACTAGCCAATTGCCACATGCCACATTGTAATACCTCTTCAGAGGCCCATACACAGATCTGTCCAACGGTTGCAGCTTGTGACTACAGTGTGGTGTAAAACTAAGCATAGTAATTCCGTTTTTTCTCGCCAAATCGAAGGCTACCACAGATATATGACTCTCGTGGTTGTCTAACACAAGAAGAACTTTGGAATCGTTCGAACAGTGCGAATGTTTGATGAAATGTTTAACCATTCGACAAAGATCTCTGATGTCATCCAACGAGATGAATTACCAAATCCTTTGCATCCAGATGGGCCATCTTTGATCATAAAATCCCGAAACTTCACTTTCGGAAAAACGAACAGTGGTGGTATCGAATTGCCGATCGCATTTACAGCACAGCAAGCTGTCACGAGAGTTCCTCTTTCTGCCGATGTTATACTACCTACTTGTTTTACACCTTTACTAGCAATAACTTTGACAGGTTTTTGTACGGTTGTTAGTCCCGTTTCGTCTACATTGTAAATGCTTTCTGGACCAAACTGATGACGTTCCCGCACTTCCCGGATATTCCGAAAAAATTCACTAACAGTGAATCTGTTGAATGCTGTCGCTCTTGCAAAGCTGGTGGCTTCTGGTGCTCGTAGAGATAATTCTGATTTTCTCTTCATAAAGCTCTGTAACCAATCGATGCCTGCCGTTTTGTTCTTGATCCATGAATCCAGACAAACTAGCAACAGCCATTTCATATGCTAATTTTCGCGTCACGGTAAGGAAGGAGGCGTGAACTTTCTGGTTAAATGCACTTCCACGGTGCTCTGTGACAAGACCGTTAGGTCTTCTTGGGGCACCTAAATAACAGTATTAAAAAAAAAAAAAAAAAAAAAAATTGGCGAGTTGCTTTTGTTGAAAGGCCATAGTTCATCTTCGACGCTTGAAGCAAATAATTTGATAACGAATCTTCCTCTTCTTCTGTAAAGACCTGTCGTGTATTAAATCTTGGTTTAAATGTAATATCCGGATTAAGCCGTTGCTTTTTAACATATCTTTTTAATGTCATGCGATCGACACCAAACTCTCAAGCTTCATTTACAGCGGCTCTCATTGTTTCTGGAGGTATCATTCCTCTATCTGTCTTTCGAATTCTACTTCTTACCATTTTCAGTCAATACCAAATCTAAAATATTGAAAACAAATTCAAAAACATTTTTAGGATTTGATGCAATATGATACAAATTAATGTCTATCAAAAATTCAACAAATTTAAATCGAGTATTATTACTATATCTTTATAGAATAATTTTACCTTTTCATCTAAATATTATTAATTTTATTTATCTATTTTATTTTATTATCTATTTATTTATATTTTAGTATGGGGCACCTTGATCCTCAGATCAACCAGCCCCATGTTAGAGAGATCAAGGAACCTTAATAGGTATACATTATGTAATAATGGCTGTATCTCGCCGATAAATAACATGCGACGCCAAAATCATACCATAAAATATAGGTCAATAAAACACATAGGGACTCCAGTTGATATTTTACAAATATTTAACATAGTAACAAAAATATATAAACAATTCTCATGTTCATCAAATTTACCTTTTATCGCGAAAATCAAACTTTTATTTCTTAAAATTCGTAAAGTTATTTTTTTTTGCAAAACAACAACGAAAATAAAACTAGCCGGAAGTGTATGCGGATAGCAACTTATGACGTCACGCAGATATAATTATAAATAGATGATGTAGCGCAAAAAGATCAAGCTGCCCCCCCTCCCCACAGATCAAGGAGCCCCTAAGTTCCCTATAGTATAGTATGTATACATGAAAAAAATATTAATTGTAATATTTATTATTTAAACTACCTAACCTGCATATATTTTATTATTATATGCTATTAAATATAAAAAATATATATTATTAAAAGTAATATTTATTCTTTGTATAGTAATTGTAAAACTTTAAACCTCAGAAGAAGAAGAAGTTGTGTTGTGCTGTGTTACTCTGTCATTCGCCTAGTTTTTGAAATTATTTCCGTATTTTTTTTATCTTTTTCTTTTGCCAATTATCGTTTATCTGCACCACTCATATAAACTCGCTTTAATTTATGGCGATCTTCTTCCATTTTTAAATTTTAACACTATTCACTGGTTAACTTATAATTTAAGAAACAAATAAAGTCTGTAACTATTGTCTATTGTGTTTGCAACTGTTGTTAACTGACGTCTGACATGCAATAAGTAAAACGAACAAATAACGATAATTTATCTACAGACAGATAGTCTGTATGTGCATTTTATATTTCCGAAAACCCACATGTGTATATTTAGAATCACATTTACTAATATTATTACAATCGACGGTGCACACCGATCGCGGACGACATAAACTCTAATGAATGGTCTCTAAAAATCTAATCTTGATTTTTAGAGACCATTCATTGTCAATAAACGTAAATACATCTATTATTAGTTAGTAAAATAAAAAATTTTTAAATGTCTAAAAAAAGTTCAATATTATTTAATCAAATATGTGTGAATATAAATAAAATATTTTTTCTGTATTCTAATTTAAATATCATAAAATTGTGGGGGCCCCGAATTTGTGGGGGCCCCTGGGCTGCAGCCCACTTAGTCCTCCCCTAAATCCGGCCCTGATGCTCCGTGTTCCCAACATAAGTTTATAAAATAATTATTTCAGAAAAGTAAAAATATCAATTTCAAAATTGTTTTACAAGCCTGTTAAAAAGTATTCGACAATTTTGAAATCAAAAACTTTCCATTTTTTTCTTGCCAGAAATGCATTTTAGTAATATTTTTAACGGTTGTTAAAAGTTGAAAATAATTTGCCTCGATAATCCATACTTTTTTGTACACTTTAGTGTAAAAAAATGAAAATTTCATCACAGGACAACTAAAAAAGTTTACATCAGATAGTGCCAAAAATTTACATACTGGTTCTAAACTACCTTATCTCTCATTTGTGCCATGGTTTTTAAAAATACATGGTCCTGTATGATGATATTATTATTTTTTTTAAAGATCGCACTAAATATCAACATTATTGCGTGTTACATTGCATAAAAATAATATAAATATAATGAACAAACTGTGAAAATTTCAAGTCAAAAGCAGGTGTTTAACTAAAATTATAATGTTTTAAACTTCTGAAAAATTGTAAAAACTAAAAATCAAGTAAATCAAGTTTTAAAATTATTTTTATAGCTTTAGACAATTACAAGTTGAACAAACGCATTAAAAACCCCCAGCTTCATATCCCAGTTGCTCCTTTTGGTTTTCAATATCAAGATACCCTTTTTTATTGTTCTTAAAGTTTTCCTACGCTCTTTAACAGGTTGACGAGATTTGTGTTCCATACGTGTTATTCAAAGAATATCTTGTTTCTGAGTTTTAGCGGCTGTTACAAAACCATCACATCCAAATGATGATAAAACTTCTCTAATACCATTTCCTCCATCATTAAAATGTAAGACTGCAGAGTATACTGCCATTTCAAAAACCTCTCTGGTAACAAAAACTGATTTTGGACACTTTTGCCACACTAATGAATTAAGACATTCATTAGCATTTTGAGTTTCCCCATGGAGACATTTTAATAACAAGGTATGACCAGATAAATCAAAGAATATAGGCTTAATTATATCATGAATCCACTTTGGTAGTGATATTTTGTTTTTATTGAAAGAAGTTCCTTTGATTTTATCATATTGCCATTTACACCATGTGTTTTCAGACCGTGGGCAAAATGAATGTCTAAAGTTTTGATCCGGAAACTCCATTGAGTGAAAAAGAATAGCAAAAACTGCTTTCTTCATATCATAGACATTACTTAAATTTTTTCTTATGGCAAGACCATAATAATTTTGCATACTGTTTATAGCAGACTCTACCATTTATTTCTACCATGAATTGGGGTCTTCGTACTTTTATATGACTGTACAATACTGCACAATCGCATTTGAGCATGTCCTACACATTCAAGTTTTTCTGGTGTTATATTGTAAGACTTGTATGGCTGAGAATCAATAACTTCTTTATAAGAACTTGAATCGCCATCTCCAAGATATTTATCATAAATGATGTTATAATTTTCAATGGAACGACTGAAAATGTTTATCGCACCAGCACTTTCCATAGAACAAGAAGATTTTAAATGATTGATTGAACAACTATGAGATAGTTTTCAAGTTTTATATTTTAAAGAACCTTTACGACTCTCCCACATTTTGCATCCCCGACAAAACTTAGAAAGTACTTCTACATCAACACATTTGTCTGCAATGATTCCAGACACGTAACTATTTAATGAAACATATCCTCTTTTTTGCCAAGCACCATCAATTTTAATACATCTTCTTATTGGTTCATTATTAAAGTCTATTTCCTTACAAGCTGCATTTTTCATGGATACAATGGCTACATTTTTATATTCCTTTGCAACTTTTTTTGTAAGTAATTAAATGAATTGTTTGTCATACTAAACATATTCTTGCATTTTGTAAATTTCTCCACTCCACTGAAACCTTGGCGCTACTGTATTTTATCCCCCCCCCCCCTTTTTTTTTTTTTTATTACTGATTATGATAGAGAATTTTATGCTGATTAAGAATCGTATAAAAACATAGATCTGAAAATCAACAAAAAGTGCTCTAATTTGCTGTTGAAGTTTAAAAAATTACACTAAAAAACGCTAATATTCGCCTTTTTTTAAAACGTTTTACATCAAAGTTTACATTTTGAAATCAATCGCTTAGAAAATCTTTTTTTAATTACGCAACCCGGTTTTTGTTGCCGTCAAATTTAAATTATATTTAAATTATATAAAATGTTTTTATTGATATATTATATATAAATTTAATTAATTTTTTAAAAATTAATATAAGATTTTGCTTTTTAAATGCATATAAATCGACTAACAAATAGGGATTAGCGCAATTAAATGTACATGCATCGACTGAAAAATAGGGATTGGCGCAATTGAATGTACATACATCGACTGACAAATAGGGATTGGCACAACTAAATGCACATACATCGACTGACAAATAGGGATTGGCGCGATTAAAAGTACATGATTTGAGACAGGGTTAGGGTTTGGGCCAGAGATAAATCAGAAAATGATGCGCTCAGCATTTTTTAACAATTTTGCATTACATTTTTGATAGAAACCAGGCTTTTTTAAATTCATCATTGTAAATAATTTTATTTATAACCGAGTATGAAAAAATGGCGAATATTAGCGTTTTTTAGTATAATTTTTTAAACTTCAACAGCAAATTAGAGCACTTTTTGTTGATTTTCAGACCTATGTTTTTATACGATTCTTAATCAGCATAAAATTCTCTATCATAATCAGAAATAAAAAAAAGGGGGAGAGAAACTGCAGTAGCGCCGAAACCTTTTCCTCACGAAAAGCAACAACAGCACGTAGGTTTGATTCAAACACAGTTTTTCCTTGAGACTTATCTGTAGTTGAACACTTCACTGATGTGTATGAAGACTCATTCCAATCACAACAAGTACAACGATTTTTGAATAAATGACAAAAACCCTTTCGAGATGTTAGGTTATCTGTTAACGTTATTGTACAGTTACACTCAGGGCATTTTAGAAGTGATACTAGATTCTTTAAATTCCAAAAGTTTACAATACATAAATAATTTTCATTGTTATTAATACTTTTGTTTGTGTCATTGTATTGATATTTTTTTCCAACTTATTTTCTTCCACTTGAAGAGGCTACCTCGTGTTGAACAGACACAACATTCTGCTTTTTTGCTTTTGTGAATTGATTTCCATGAAACTTTTTCTTTTTTAAACAAACAAAGTTCTGTTTGTTAGAAAGTCTCACAACCTCCATATTCCTAGCATGAAATGTTTGTATAACAAATATATATTAAGCTGAGATGAAACTCAAAGCAACTCAAAGAACAGCTGAAAGCCTTATTTTTAATCTTAAAAAATGTGCTTTTGTTACTTGAAAGCATGACTAAAAGTGTTCCTAATTTGCATAACAAATAAAGCAAAGTATACATTCATATTTCAAAAAATAAAATTTAAATGATTATAACATTCATATTTCAAAAAATAAAATTTAAATGAGTTAAGGATAGGATGATATAAATAATTTTTTGTTTGCCAGTATGTTGCTATGTGCGTTGCTATGCGTTTTAAAAATACATAGTGTAAGATTTTGTTTAATAACAAAAAAACTAAAATATATTTTAAACTTTTTTTTTCACAATAAGAAAGCTGAATAAATTTGGTACAAAAATCATCTAACATAGAAAAAACGATTTTTTTTTAAATTCGTGATATTTTACGCTGTTCCAAACAAATCGCTTTAACGATCCTCCTACACCATTAACTGCTGCATTAACGTGAGAGGTAGCAAAAATCATTTTACTGATTGAAAATGATATTTTACAGAATAATGTTGTATGAATTTGGCCATGTAACGATTTTTGAACTGAGTGCAAGGACCATAGCTCAATAGTATAACTTTTTTTATATAATCAGTGCAATAGAGGTTAAATTTTTTACTTAAGTAAGTAGTAGTGGAGCGCTTTGTTTTATCATTATCATCGTATATTATTACAACTAATTTTGGTTCTAATTCACGACGTTAGAATTATCTTGTTCTAAGTCCATGTTTTTGCAAACTGAGAAAATCGATGTCAAAGTTTGAGTTTGTTTGCTGCTAAGTTGAAAAAATTATTTGGGAATTAAAGATTTTCTTTAGATTTATGATTGTTCCGTTGTTTATTTTTAAATAAAAAAAACTTATAAAAATTTCGCTAACGCCCATATTTTCCCACCCACTTTTGGAGATAGAACAAAATAACTTTGGTATTTTGTAAAATACAAAAATGTTATTTTGTTACATCTTATATATTAAATATATTAACTACATTTTTTAACAAAGACATGTTGAAAATTGGTAGGTAGTCATTCTTCTTACGCAGTGCTGTTGCACCCCCACGTCCCTAAATTAGGGTTGGTTGGGACCCGGCGAATCTATGGGAACTCTTTTTAAAGTAGAAGGAGTTTTTTTTTGTAATACCTAAAAATGGAATTTTTAAATTTATTTTGGGAGGGGCTCCGACCCACTAGCTATTGCACTGTTCTTACAAGTTTGTATGATACCTGTTCGCGCCGGTTCTGAACAAGACTAAGACATCTAATTTAAAACAGAACACTTCGCTACATAATAAAAAAAGGGTAATATATAGCGTATAGGAAAGGGATGAAAAATATTTATCAAAGAAATAGCTTTTTTTAATTTTCTATCAATTGTTTAAGTCTTACAGATATTAACACAACAATTAAACTAATCTAATTACAAACAACATGCAAGATGAACTTGATTTTATTTTTCGTATACCTGTGATTCTATTACAAGAGTTTAAGTATTTATTAAAAACTATTATAAATAATAAGCTAAATAAGGAATTTTATCAAGATTTCTAAATAATAATAATAATTATATGTTTTATATATCAATACTAAATAAATAACAGAGAAAGTCATATATAAAATCACTTTATTAATGCTTTGTAAAATGCAATATCAACAGCAGACATGTATGAATACATGGAAATGATATCATTGGCTTTTTCAGCAGATAAAGACTGATAAGGAGCACGTAAGCAAGCTGCCATTGGTATATTTGTCTTTAATGGTTTGGTAATAATGCTTGATGCTACTCGCTTGACAAACTTATTAATACGAGCTTGTGAATAATTGTCTGAAAATGAGGTTTTAAAAAAAACATGGTATGGCAGTCCGTTTCGATAAACAAGATTTTTAACACTTGTATAAGGCACTAACTTATAACTTGAAAAACCAGCAACAACTGAAAAATTCTTCACATCTATTAATTGCATTTGGTAAACAGAGAATGGTTTTTTACAGTTTACATTTTTAATAGCTCTTTCTAGTCCAAGCGGACTAAATATTTCTGCAACAGAAAGAGATTTTTCAATTTGACTATGAATGTTATCACATTCTTGAATGCTGGAGTGACCTGGCTCGCAGAACTTTTGCTCGATGACTTTAATTTGTGGGTATCGTATAATAAATTCACATAAAGCTGCTGACATGAAACTATTGTGGTTTTGTGGTACACATGAATGGAACCAAAGTATAAACTTATTTATGTCAAGGTCATCCATGATTTTCAGAAGCAGACATGTTACAGCACTGGCAAGATCATTTCTTCAAAGACCAGCCATAGCTTCATGCCAAAGGACGCAATAACCTTTCTTGTTAAGCGAACAATGACCAGTTAAGTTATAATTTGAAAGTTTCCACTTGTAATAAAAGTTTCCAACATTAGCCCGAGGCAAACTTAAAACATTTTCAAGATCAATACAAACAACTGCAGTTTTAGGATCAGCATTTTGACGATCTTTTTCACGTTCAGTTTTGGTATCATTCCTTGATGTTATGTGCTTATTATAACTATCTGTCTGCTCATTGCTTGCATTAACAATGTTGCAATATTCATAGCATGTGTCACATAAATCTTTCTTTGGTTTTTGAAATTCTATGTTGAACTCGTGATTGAAGATATAACGATACATATGTTCTTTTACTGGTATATAGTCATTTTTATCACAATATATTTTAACAGATCATACAGTTTATCTATATTGAGTGATCCTTTCATATACTCTATAAATATCTTTTTCCTGCAATTATGGGCCTCAATTCTTGGGAAAATATTTATATGGTCTCGTACAACTTTTTTAGAATCTTCCGGTAAGCTTTTTTTTACATGTCTTCCAAATTTTGATTGCATTGGCATTCCAGTAGTTGAGCATTTATTAAATTTGTGAAAGTAAAATATTCTTTGGCTACTAATATTCAATGTTGAAAGATAGTAGGATTTACAAACTCTATATTGTGTATTAGAAACAAAGAAGCTATAATAATAAGACATTTTTCTTCTCGAATTTTCACCAGCAGCTGTCCGACAGCGTTTTTTCTCTAGTTTTTCGGTAGTTTTTGAATAAAAATGTTTTTTACTGTCATCATCTAAGGTCCAAAAGTTATCAAATATAACTTGACGCTCGATCTTATTTATATTAGTAGAGCATTTGAACTTACAATTTGTGCAACTTTTTAGCGTTGCGATAGATCTTTCAGGCACTTGTTTACCTTTTGAATTTTTATAAGCTTTACCCGACTGACGTTGCATTTTTCTTATATTTTGTTTCCAATTACTCGTATCAACTTTACGTTTTTTAGATATTCCACCATGGGGTGACCTACGAGAAGGTGTAATACCAAGCGACTCTAAAGATTAAAAAACTCCATTACCTTTTTTACTTGATTATCTAGGATGCATAAATAATAAATTATTTTGTTTTTTATGCATTCTGGATAATCAAAATAAAAAATTGGCAAAATTATAACGCTAATTAAGTGAAAAAATACTTTCGTTTTGATTTAGAGCATGTTCCATTTTTTGGTCAATATTTTTAGTTGCCATTTTGAAAATTACAATAACAACAAAATTATTCCGTACAAATATGTAATTGTAAATATATGATTGGTTGATCGGAGTTAAAATAAGATAACATTTTCAAATTTGCTTATTTAGGAGATAGAACAATGCAATATGGCATGCAACACCGTATTAAAAGTTTTATATGTTTTCAATATAAATAAAATAGAGAAACATAGTGCAAAACTATTCAAAAACTATAAAAACTCGATTTTTTCAAAAAGTGGAGATAGAACAAGATAATTCTAACGTCGCGAATTGATAACGAAAGATAACTGTAAACAGAGTAATGGTAGACTGTACGCTCAGGTGTCTCGAAACGTTTTGGGAGTTTTCAATCGAGATTTTTATTTCGAGATGGTACGAGATGATGCGAGAAGTTACGAGATTGGGTTTGAAAATTCACCAAAAAATCTCGAAAATTTCGAGATTTTTTTTAGTTTTTTCGAGAGTTACGAGATTCTTTTCGAGATTAGTTACGAGTATCTCGTATTTACTTCATTTCGAAATAGAGTGAGAATTTCGAGATATTACGAGATGTTACAAGTTTCTCGTAACGACTCCTCAAAAAAAAGGGATAAACTAGTTAATCCGTACAAAGTATGCATTTTTGGGACAATTGACGCGCGCGGCAGCTGAATTGTTGTTGCTTTTTTTTTTTTTTTTGCATTGTAAACAGAGCTAAAAGTTAAAAAACTTTAAAAGTTTAATAAAATTATTTCAAATTATATTAAATATATAATATTTTTTTGTTATTCAACATATTATCATCTTTTTTACAAAGAATCAAGTAAAAAAAACACTTTATCACTATATATTTTTATAATTTATTGTTTATTTTGTTGTGTCTTTTTACCTTAGTTCATTACTTAAAAATTTTTTTTAGTTTTTTAATAAGATGACAAAGTTAAAATTTTAAAGTGAATGATGTCAGTGAAATAAACAGTTATATTTACACTTACAAATTTGAATTGGAATGTAGATGGAATGTCGTATTGAAGTAATTGTCTAATTGCAGAACAAATTTTAGTAATCATTTTCCGGGAAAGTGCAAGTTTTCTTTTGTATTCCTGGAACTTTTTAACGATCGGACGTATTTAATTATTGTCCTGTAAAATTTTTTTGAAATTTTTTTTTTTGATTTTGAAAGTGATATTTGATTTTATACTTTAGTCTGACAGCATGGTTTGTCCAAGGACAGAAATATGGAAGCACTTTACTGAGGAAAGAGTCATCGAGAATGGCATTGAGAAAGTTTTTGTAAAGTGCAACATTGACAACTGTGGCCATGTCTCCAAGCTAACAGATGGAAACACCAGTGGTATGAGGCGGCACATGATTATTTCTCACTCAGTGATCTGGCTGGCTTTGGAAAAAGAAAAGCAGAGAAAAAGCGCCAAGTAAATTTTGCCTATCAGAATCTAGAGAGGTGAACTGGTGCTTTAAATCATTTTAATTAATCTTTGTTAAACTATTTTTATTGAACATTAAGTATTTCATTGTTAATTTAGAATTTTTGAATTATTTTTCTTTTGTTTACTTATGAATCCAAAACCTTTTTAGTTTTTACAGAAAAAGGTACTTATTATTACTTTTTTTAATTTTTAGTTATAAGACGATGTTACAACAAAGATGTGCGATACGAGCAAGAGCAAGAAGGACACCTAAAGTCTTGGATAGAGACATTAAAAAAAAGAAGTTGGTAGAACCATCAACACATGAGAAAGGCAAAAACATTGATGCATACATAAAGTATAAGCCGCAGGACAAAGAGCAGATACGAGGAGACAGAGAAACTCACAAATTCTAGGCCAGATGCAACCTTTCCTTCAATCTGATAGAAACTGATGGATTCAAAGATTTCCTTGGGTATTTCCGCCCTAAGATGAACATAAAGAAAGCCGCAAATTATAGTAAATTCAAGTATGTTTGAAATGTTATGAAATAAAATTCTTTGGGGTGGTGTTGTTTTAATGGGAATACATTTTGTTGAAATAAATGCTTTAGGGTGATTTTGTTTTTTTATGAAATAAATACTTTTAGAGTATTCTCTCGGGTTGGATCTTTGGTTATATAGTTTATAAGACGATTAGAATCCCTACTCACTACGTTCCTAGCAAGCCTTATTAGTATAATTAATACTAATTATAAATTTACTTACCTAATTCCCATCCCATCCCATATTTTGGTTAACTATTATACAGTAAATTCTGCCATTATTATTTATAACACAATTGTGACAATTTCCTTTATTCTTAGGATCCCTTTGCTTCATACCAATGTTAAAAATGCTGTTGATGGTGTGTTGAGGTCTGAATTGCCAAAGTGTCCTGGTTTTTCCATCTCATCAGACTTGTGGAGCAGCCGCAACAATGATTTCTACCAAGCTGTCACCTTGCACTACATTCGTGAGGATTTTCAGCTCAGAATGTTTGTGATTGGAACTGGTCTTTTTACTGAAAGACATTTAGCTGAAAGCATTGCTGGAAGACTTGACACAAGATATAATATCTTAACATTTAATAGAATGTTTTTTAATAAAAGGTATTTTCGAATAATCTCGTAATATCTCGTTATGTATCATAATCATAAAATGAAATATTTATGTATCCTATGCAAATCATATTGTTTTATAAAACGATATATTACGATGCATAACGGATATAACTAGAAAACTTAAAATGTAATGTCTTTCTTTAAGTGTGTTTCGGAAATTCCTGGAAATGATGGGTTCAGTTCAGTTGTGTGTGTCGATGACTCTGCTGCAAACATGAAGGCTGCCATTCCAAAATCCAAGTTTGTGGACGACTCTCTTTTGTGTGCTGACCATCTTCTGAATCTTGTTGTGAAGCACACCATTGATGAAACCAAGTCGCATGGAACTTTGGATTTAAAATCTGCCTTAACCAAAGCTACAGCCTTGAGTTCAAAAAATCATAGATAAAACTTGGTCGAGCAAAGAATTGAAAAAGAGGTAAAACTATTATCTTTAGATTGAATAATGTATTAAACTTTGATGTATTTGACTATTTGTATTTGTATCTGACTATCTGTCAATTACACAAGCAATGATCTATCAGACTATCACAGTTAATCTTGTTACATTTTAATGAAAGTCTTAATTTTTTTAAATTGTTTTCAGGATGTATTAGATATTATGTAGTATGTAGAATATTTTGAACCTTTTTTCAGTACAAATCAATGATGGAGGACAGTGACATCAGTACTCAAGAAAAATCATCACTCAAGGTTGTCAAAATCGTTGCACCTGTGCAGACTCGTTGAAATTCTGTTCATATGATGCTGGAAAGCATCATGAGAATGAGGCCGCTTTTGAGTTCAATTCGTGATAATCCAGGAAATAACGTTGGAAGGAAGATTGCTAAGTCAGTCCCAAGTGAGGAGGAATTCAATCTGTATTACGAAATCCTTCCAATTCTCAAATGAATCTATGAAAACTCTGAAAGCCTTTCAGCTGACAAACAAGTTTGTATCCACAGAGTGATTCCACACGATTATGGCATTAATTACCGTACAAAAGAAAAAATTGACGAAAAAACTCTTTCTTCATCAGCCGAAATGTTTCAACGAAAGTTACAAAAAAACTTGGAGACAACATTTTCTATGCAGTGGCAAACCTCCTGAATACCTTATACAATAGAAAACCACTGAAGAAACTTAGTAAATTTAATCAAGCGTATGATGCTCTGATTGTCCACTCTGATGCTCACCAACAGTGGCTTGAATTAATCCAAGACATACCTACCGATATGCATAAGCCCCAAGGATGACCCTTACTTTGACTTAATGAAAGATGAAGAAATGGCCATTGCCGGATCTGCTGAACCTCCAACACAGTCCTCTATAGAAACTGAATGAGAAATGTACACAAAGTTGCCTGCTGAAAGTGGACCTGATGTCCTGAAATTTCGGAAATAGAACCAGGCAAAATTTCCATTGCTTGCTCAGGCTGCCAGGAGGTGACTCTGCATTCTAGCCTTATCCGCTCCATCAGAACTAGTATTCAGTTCAGGTGGCAACATTGAGTCATAAAGGTGGACCAAGCTTAAACCTAAGCAAGTTGAATTTCAACTCTACTGATGAAATTGAAGCTGAAGATGATGAGAACAAGCCTTTGAGCATTTTATCAAGAACATTTACAGTCTCTTCTATATATTGTGCCTCTTGCTTCATACTCTGATCCTGCTGTCTAAAGTTCTTGTCACCTGACTTGTCAGTTCTAGTTTCTATTTTCAATTGAATATAAATTATAAAATTAACATTTTGGCGCATAAAATAAATGAAATCATCATGAATCCATCATCAATATCTTTATTTGATTTAGGTGTAGGTAATCTTTTTAAAATTTGGTTTAGACTAGAGTAGAGGTCTAGAGGTAACCGATTGTAGAGTCTTTATCTTTAGACAAGCTATTTGTGGTACAATTAAATAAATTTCAATATTCAACGATAATTTGAAATTATTATTTAATTATTAATTTCCAATTTTAAATTAACAGGTTAAAAAAAATTTTTTTTTATACTGCCATTCAATAATTTAAATAATGTATTTTTTTTTATCCTTTTGTACATTATTTCAATGGTCAAGCGGTCTGAAGCACGAGTCGGTTATCTAAAGTTTGCGCGTTCGATCCCGGGTGGCGACAATTTTTTTTCACTAGGAGAGAAGATGTTGATTGGTTACTTCGGAATGGATCAACTCAGAGCCGAACTTGCTGAATCGCGTGACGAGGGTTCGGCTTACATTCAAGTATCTCTGACAGAGTCTGCGTACATTCAAGTATCTCGTCCCAAGCTGCAAAGAGTCGAATGTTTCACGATGAATACTGCCAATGGCTGCTTAGGTGGCCATTGAAATAGTGTTTTGTTATTTTAATTAAAATTTAGGTACAAAAATGAACAAAAAACCTTTTGTTCCTATAATTTTCAATATATTTGAAACATTAGAAAACTTTTCTCGTAATATCTCGAAAAGCATCGAAAAAATATTTTAAATCTCGTTAATTTTCTAGTTATTCTTGTAATATTGTCATGTTTCGAGAAGGGAAATTTTGTAGCCAAATCTAAATTGAGAATCTCGTTACTTCTTGTAACCTCTCGAAACAAATTCTCGAAACTTGTGAAAACCATGATCATGATCGAAACTATTCTCGAAACTCAGCGTCATTTCGAGATCTCGTATCGTAATGTCTCGTAACAAAAATAGTTTCGAGACGCCCGAGTTTTGTAGACTGAGACCAATAAGCAGCTTGAATAGCGTCCTGATAATCACATGTATAGTTTTTGAATAATCAAAGTGTATCTAAATTTGGTCTGGTTCGAGATATTCCTTTTGACTAGGGCATTGCACAGATTGGTGCTTTTTAGTTAGATGATGCTCAGTAAACTCTGGTAAATAGTCGCAGAAATATTTAAAGACGTCTGTTATTTTTTTTTATGTTTACTGAGTACACAACGATTATCATCTTTTATCCACCAACTATAGGTGATGAATGTATCCATATCTCAATTTTTGGTCAAGCAAGTTTAAATAATTTACAATCACTATACAAAGAACGTTTCATTATCCACCTTTGGGATGTAGGTGGCTTGCATAATACATATTTTTCTAACTATTTATTGCAATACAATGGAAAGTATATTTTACTTGCCAAAGCAGCACACAAATAAGTAAAATTACTGTGATAAACACAGTAAAAATGTATCTAGGCCTTAGTTCACAAAATTTAGTTAACTTAACATTTTTACAATACAATTGATTTTAAATTTCCTTCAAACTCATAACTAAATAGCGCCTTTGAACCTTTTCTCCGTCAATTTTAAGGCAATATTTTCTTCCAGGAGACATTATTGATATATCTTTCATAAAATGCTTTTACTTTTTCAATTTCTTCTGATGTGGTGCAAACTTGCGTGGTTTCTTTAGTAGTACATAAGCCATATTCAGCGCCTAACTGCTCTACAATAGTTCGTCTTTTATTTGGAGAAGAGCCTGTTTTGTCCTGAAAATTTTATATAATATAAATTTAATATAAAAAAAACCCAAATAATGCGAAAGCAGTAACATTAAAAAAATATAATTAAATACTTGTTTAATGCTTTTGTCATTGAAGATTTGCATTTATAAGAATTATCAGGCGTAACATTCAAACTGATGTTAGCAGTAAATTCAAGTTTTTTTTTTATTAATCTTTCATTTTATTAACCTTCAGTTTTTTTCATTAACCTTTCGTTGCGAACTTTCGCTTGATTTTTTTGCTTGTTTTCTTTTCTTGGTGTTAATAACTGTCTTCTTTGATAACTTCTTTTTCTTTCTTTTTCTAATAACGTTTTTTTGTTTCTTGCTATATAAGCTTTTGATCTTTCAGCATCTGATTTAGGCATTTAAAAAATGTTATTAAATATAACAGCTTCCCTTTGAGATTTACGTTTTGTTATGAATCAAAAAAAAAAAGCGTATAAATTTTATAAACAAAAAAAAACGCCTTATATTATAGATGAAAGACTTTTAAATTTTGTTTAAAAAAATAGTTGGCCGCCGAGTAAAGTTTGTCACCCTACAAAAAAAAAGAATGGTTACGGGCCTGATGCTACTATTCCTAATCTTCCTGAATTTGTTCAAGTTAATGAAACTATTCCTAATCTTTCTGATTTTGTTCACGTTCATGAAACCATTCCTAATCTATCTGAATTTGTTTAAGTTAATGAAATTATTCCTAATCTTCCTAAACTTGTTCAAGTTAACAGAAAGCTAAGTGGTACATTCAACAATTTAAGTAGCTCAGATTTCTTTACCTAAATAAACAAAGGAACGATGAAGTGTTAAAATGACAAAAAACATATTTAAGATTCCTTCTGGAAAAGAAGCAAAAGATTTTATATCAGAACTTATATTCTGGCTTACCCAACACAAGTTCCGATCTTCACGGAATTGCCTTATAAGTATACATATTACTTCCCTCGTTACTCTTACAAAAGCCAACACAAAATAGAAAAGCAAAAGAACATCATGCTAAACTACAAAACAGTTTTATTATGTGGAGAAATGGTGATATTCATGAGTTAATACAAGAAGGTAAAAATATCAAAAAAAAAGATTCTTTTATCAAAACCTCGCTCCAAAGAAGATTCCGCTAAAATATTTTCAAAGTTAATGTTCGAAGGTAAAGTTCGCTATGCATTAAAATTTATATCCGATGATTGCAAAAGATTTCTGTTACCCATCAACAATACTGTTCTTAACGATCTTATCTCTAAACATCCTGAAGCGGCACACATACAACGTTATACTTTGCTACACGGCCCAATACAAAATATTTCAGTCACTTATTTTGTCAGTTTAGATGAATTGATGGTAGAAAAGGCAACACGTTTAACAAGAGGCGCAGCAGGTTTTCAAATCTTGACGCCGATCAATACAAACTAATACTAGCAAGTAAAAATATCAAAAAAAGGGAAAAATACTCCGCAAAAAAATTACAATCCTTGCAAAAAAACCATGAGTCACAAGGTGATCCATCAACCCTTGAGTCATTAACAGCCTGTCGCTTGATTCCTTTAAGCAATGCTGAAGGTGGAGTAAGACCGATTGGTATTAGAGAAGTTATGAGACGAATAATTGGAGAAATGATAGGATGGGTTCTAAAGTCCGACATTCAAGAAGCTGCAGGGTTATTACAAGCATGCACCGGTCTAGAGGGTGGAGCAGAGGCTGCAATTCATGCAATCAAAGTGTTATTTTTGTATGAAGATGATGACGCAGTAATTCTTGTTGACGCAAAAAAAGTAGCATTTAACTCGCTAAACAGAAAAATCACACTACATAATACCAAATACACATGGCT
The DNA here is from genome assembly GCF_038396675.1 of Hydra vulgaris. Lineage (NCBI taxonomy): Eukaryota > Metazoa > Cnidaria > Hydrozoa > Anthoathecata > Hydridae > Hydra > Hydra vulgaris. The sequence continues at coordinate 31,349,095 of NC_088923.1, forward strand.
TCTACTTTCTAAAATTTTAATAAACACTTATTTCTTCCCGCTTGATAATACTAGGCAGTAATGAGATACTATCTACTGAAGGTACTACCCAAGGCGACAACCTTGCAATGTCTTTTTATGCACTTGGACTAAACCAATTGGTAAATATTTCAAAAAAGCAATCAGAACTTGTAGAACAGATATGGTATGCTGACGATGCATCATGTACAGGCAAACTTTCATCACTAAAAACATGGTGGGACACCATCGTTTCTAAAGAGGCAAAATATGGTTATTTTGTTAATGAATCAAAGTGTCATGGATTATTGTCAAGAATATAACCAAACTTAACGAAGCTAAAGTTATATTTAAAACAACTGAAATCAATTTTACAACTGAAGCGAAAAGACATCTCGGAGAATTTTTTTCCTAATATATATATATATATATATATATATATATATATATATGTATATATATATATATATATATATATATATATATATATTTCGCCGTTTGAGAATAATTACAATAACAAAATAAATAAATAAAAATTTACCTGACAGTAGCAAAAAGAAGACTATAGTTGTTTTACAATTAAGCCCGTAAAGGTGAGTTTCCACTCATTCATTTTTTTCACGGGAACGGGAAAGGAAAGGGAAAAATAGTCACGAAAGCATGCGTAATACAAGTTTTAATATGTCCGAAGGAAAACTACGCATGCTCACTGATTGTTTTTTCCTTTCCATATCCCGTTCCCTCAAAAAAACGGATGAGTGGAAACTCGCCTTAATAAATACCATCATGGCCTACTGTTATTATACGGCCTGATTTGTTGCTTTTTCCGTAAAAAATTAAAAGACCAGTTTTTTTACGGCTTATTTCTAAATTTTAAATTATGAATGAAAGGGTTTATTAACAACAACAACGATAACAATATATTTACCAGTGAATATTATACAAAGATGTTGAATAAAATATTGAATTATAATATTGTAACAATTATTATATAAATATTTGCTTGCATGCATTGGTTTATGCTTTTATAGTCACTTAATATGTAATATATTCTGAACTGATTCAGGGCTGTTTCAAAGTGGACATTCGGCTTCTTGTTATTTTTTCAAAATAATTACTTAAGGGGTGTTACTAAAATTTGCATAACTTTTGAAATATTTAAGATAATTTGGTTCAGTAAAAAGAATATGAACACGAATTAAATGTTTTATATTTTAATATTTAATGAATTAATTACAGCTTGCTCTGATTTTTAAATAAACGCACAAAATGATGAACTTGGCTGAATTTCGAAATTTTAATGGCACTTTTTAGCAAAAATAATCAAAAAAATAATATTTTTGTCGACTTATATGTAATATAAACATAGTTAGACTAATTATAAAACATATTTATTTTAATTACATCAAATGTGAACGGATACAGGCACTATAATAGGCGGAAGAAAAGTATCGCAAAATTTTATTAAAACTTTTTTTTTGTTAAAAAAACTTTTCTTAAAAAAGATTTAAAAAAAAAAAAAAAAGATTAAAAGTTTCGAATTATTTTTGCTTTCCAACGTATAATAATTTCTTGAAAAATAACACATTTATTATAAATATACATAATATAGGCAATTTAAATAATTTGATAAATCGTTTTTGTGGTTGTCATAAATAATTTTTTTATAGTTAATATCATGAAAAATAACTTTGCGTAACTTTGTTTATTTAATATATTAACATAATAATATAGGCAATTTAAATAATTTGATAAATCGTTTTTGTGGTTGTCATAAATAATTTTTTTTATAGTTAATATCATGAAAAATAACTTTGCGTAACTTTGTTTATTTTATACCTCCAAAATTTGTCTCGCCGAAACAGTTGTTTCAATAAAATTCGTTAGTAAATAGCTTGGGAAGTATCACAATAAAGTTACGTCATCGCTTAGAAATGTCAACTCAAGTTTAAGCGTAAAACTAAAAAAATTGGTTATAAAACATGCCAAGTTTAAAAACATATTTGATAACATAGCAAGAGCTACATAAAATAATTTTTATATCTTTATCTGCATAAAAGGTTGAAATTTCAATAACTTACGTCATCCATCAAAAAATTAATATTTTACATTTAAAAGAATAATAAATTTAAAAAAAATTTATAGTAATAAATAAGTAATAAATTTAAAAGTATAAATGCATTAAAAATTGAGTTGTAGTAAAAAAATTACACGGATGACGTAGGAATCTGATAGAATAGACATTCATTGCTAAGTATTTCAAATTTCAACCATCAAGCATGTAGCTATGTTATCAAATCTTAGTTGGCCCAAGAAAAGTTTTCCGTAAAAATCGCCAAAAACAGAAAAGTGATCCAAAATCATATAAAATATTTTAACAATGCTTATTTTTATTCCGTTTCATGCAAATATTTATTTAACAAGGAAAGAGAGATCTATCATATTATTTTTATTTAAACATGAAAGCGTTTATAGAAAAAATAAGTATTACTTTAAAGTTATTGAATTTTTATACTTTATTTGCGGAATTTTTTTAATACTTTTTATGCGGAAACTTTTTTTGTTAAACTCGTGACGCAATGCCCAATTTTACATTGCGCGAAACAGCCGTGGATTATGTGAATGTATTCTGACTGATTGCCTGTTTCATTATATTCCATTAGAGAGAGAAATAATGAAATAGACACACAGACAGTCTATTATTATTACTGTATATAGTCGAACTGCTTTTTTATGCGATGTTATCTAAGTGGAGTAATTCCAATAATAAATGTAAGTGAACTTTATATTTAAAAATAACTGTGTTACATTTTTTTGATATGTTTTAGTAATAAAATGGTTAATAAATGTGTTGTTACAAACTGTAAAACTGGTTACTCTAATGGTCCAAAAAAGTCAACATTTCATTTTCCTAAAGAATTTGATTTGCAAGAACGATGGATATACTTTGTTAATAGAAAAGATTGGGCTCCATCAAAATAACAGCTATTTGTGTGAATCATATTGATGAAAAATTTATTAATTACGGAAAAATATGCACCTTGAAATGGAATCTTCTTCCAGTTCCAACTATTCAAACCAATGAAATAAATGGATCGTCGACTCTAAATCGGTCGGTTCCATTGTTGCCCCGAAAAGAACCAACTTTGAGATATTTAGGAAAAGATGAGTTTGAAGATTTTCAAAGTGTAAATAAAATAATTAACCTTGATTCTTTGACAGAACAACATTCTCCGCCAGGCTTTACATTTAAAAAAATGCATGATAGTGTTGTTTATTATAAACAAATGTTTTAATGAAAAATCAGGCATGCCATCTATTTTTGAGTCAATAACTGTAAATAAAGATCTTTATGTTTCATTGTCATATAAAGGCTATCATATTTCTTTACTTGAATGGTTTCGTAGTGGTCATAATTGCAAATTAACAAACTGTAGTATGTTAGAAAATTTTCCTGTCTATATTAGAAATAAAGCCAATGATATGAATTCAATTTTGACAAAGTTAAATGAAATTAGATACTATTCTCCTCAAGGCAGACCTCCATATTCTGCATCCATTATACATTATGCACTAATTTTACGTCACACTTCAGCACAGTCTTATAAGTCATTGTTAGAACAACTACCTTTACCATCTTTTAGTTTACTTAGAAAAATCCAAAGTGGTGATATAAATGCGTATAAAACAGTTTTGTTACGAAAATATTGTGTATCAAGTGGTTGTGTGCTTTTTGTGGATGAAATGTATTTGCAGAAATCAGCCCAATATCAAAGTGGGAAATATATTGGTGAAGATTCAGATAGTAATCTTTATAAAGGTGTTGTTGTTTTTATGATTGTAGGGCTTCAAAAAGCTATTCCTTATGTTGTGAGATCATCACCTGAAGTTTGCACAACAGGATCATGGTTGATAAAAGAAATTGATAAGTGCATTACCTCATTGCACCAATCAGGTTTTAAAGTAAGAGCCATTGTTAAAGATAATCATTCTACCAATCTTAATGCATTTTCAGAGTTACACTAATTGACACTTTTTGAAAAAATTGTAATAATATTGCAATAACAATTGGCCAATATTGCCAATCGCTTGCAATGGATTGGCAATATATTGGTCAATAATATTGCAATATATTGCAATATTGACAATAAAATTAAATTATTATTATTGCTATATTGACAATAAAATTGCAATAAAATTAAATTAATTTGACTTGCACCGAGCTATTTGAACTAATCAGACAACACAATTTAGGTGTCAAATACGGCAACTGTACACCCTAGTTCTACAGCAACATAATATAATATGCAGTGTAAGACAGGGTGTGCAGAGCAACTGCACACCCTGCAGTTGCTCCAGCAGTGCGTCTAGCAGTAGCGCGTTTAACAACAGCGCGTCCAGCAGCAGCGCTGAAAGTTTAACATTGATGTACACTTTCAATTCATATTAAATGCTAATTCATTAAATTAAAAAATCAAAAAGACAACAAAATTTAGAATAAAATAGATTTTGTAGAACCAGAACTTCATAGAGATTTCAGAAATAATAATGGTTTTAAATAAAAATAAATTGCTTAAATTTTATATACAAAAAACAACAATTTTTAACTAAATATTGAAAAGGTTGTTTTTTATGACATTTTGTTTGCAACATATTTTTTTAATGTTTCAGTAGAAAAGATTATGAATTTTGAAATCACTATAAAATTCTAGTTCTATTGAGAGGTTGATATACTTTTAAAGAAAAAAAAATTCACTAATATATGGGAGTATTTGATGTAAAATATTATGTAAAATTTTAATGTAATATATTATGTAAATTTTTATAAAATTAATTTGTAAAGTTGTATAAAATGCTTGTATAAAAAAAACACACATACATGGTTTATTTATATGTTTATTTATAACAAAATTTACATTTAGCCACCCTAAGCATATTCAAAAAGTGCTTTCAATGGTGTTAAAATTATTACTTCTTTTGTGAGTAGTTTACTTTTAATTAATATGCATTTGCAAACTAGATTGTCAGCTGGAATAACAACAATATTTTGTGTTTGTTCAGCAATAAAAAATAAGTCATCATCAATGTTAATTTTCACATTTCCAATCATATCACCAAAAGTAGATACTAACTTGCATTCCACATTTAATAGTTGTAACTGAACATGTATAACATTGTCAACTAAAGGAAAATCCAATATGATACCAAACTTATTATGTGCAAATTGACAAGTTTAGCTGTTATGTTTGCTATAATTTTTTGAATGATAAACAATACCATGTTTCAACAATTTGCCAGGATTTAACAATTGCAATTCTTCCTGTTTACTAATGCCAATATTTAATGCTTGACAAATTTCAGATTTTTTAGGATGATCTGTTGTTTGCAAAAAACAAGAAGCTGTTTTAAAGTCAAGAAATTTTTGCACAATCTGCTGTGGGTGACCATGTGTTCCTTTCATCATTTTTTTATAATTACTAAGTCGAGCTTCAAAACAAAATATTGAGTAATTTGTCACACTTCGATGCATTTTAATAATATTGCTAACATGACCAAGTAGATGAACATTGATAGTATTCATATATAAAGGAAGCAACTCAGACAATGATTTTTGATAAAAATTAAACAGCTGACTAATAACCAATACTTTATCTAAACATATTTCAATGCTTGACAAGCGCATGCCAATTACTAGATAATATATCATCATCATGCAATCAGGATTCAAATATGGCAGAAAATATGGAACTGCTAAGTATAAAATAAAGTTTTTAAAGTCATGACCTTTTCAATGTACAAATGATTTAATAGTTGGTGGCTTGGGCATGTTATGTGGCATTTTTTGGTCAGCAAGTAAGATTTCCAGAGCATAAAAATTTTTTTGAGCAATTTTTATAAAACAGATGTAA
>NC_088923.1:31360000-31375000 GCF_038396675.1 Hydra vulgaris
ATTTTTGGTTTATCATTAAACCGTGCTGTATATAAAACACGTAACTATAGAAAACACGAATTTAAAACCTGAAAAACACGTATTTAAAAGATAAAAAAACTCGTGTTTGAAACCTTAGAAAACACGTGTAAAACTCCAGTTTAAAACTTCCCGTGAAATCCACGTGTTTTTGGTTTACGCCTGGATCGTAACAAACACGTGTTTATACGGGTTTTAATTCCGAGATTAAAACCAGATGTGCCGTCTGGGAATATTGTAATATTTTAACAACATCTTGTTACTGCTTATAAATACATTAAACTTATGTAAAACAAAAAAATGACTAGAGTAATTAGAAAAGGATTAGAACTATTTTTATTTAAGTGCATCTAAATTACATTTAAAAACATATTACGTTTGTACAATTTTATTGGATTTTTATTTGTCAATTTATTGAGCAATTTTAATTGAAAACGCAATAATATTGCAATATGTTGTAATAAAATGCAATATATGTTGATCAGTGTACATAAATCATATACTGGAGATGGAAAACTATTTATTTATCATCCAGCTTATAATAGAGTTTTAAAAACATATCTATTATATGATATAATCCATTTAAAAAAAAATGTTCGGAATAACTTGTTAAATGAAAAAAAATTTGTTTTTCCTTCTTTTTCGTTTGATTTCTTCAGAGACAAAGTTGAAGTTCCAGCTGGTTTTATTACTTGGGATTTATTTCATAAAGTTTATGAAAACGACCAATTATTAAATGGAAACTTGAAAAAAGCGAGAAAAATTAATTATCAGGTCACTCATCCTGGAAACAATAAACAAGATGTTAACCTTGCATTAGCTATTTTTAATGAAACAACTACAGCTGCAACACTAAGTTATTTTCCAGAAAGAAATGATGCAGCACAATTTTTATCATTATTTCATAAGTTATTTATCACACTTAATTCAAAGCAGATGTTTAATACATCCAATCAGCTCGGCAATGCTGCTGTAAAAGGAGATAAAACCCACATTTTATAGAGAAATAGCAAATTGGATTGAAATTTGGTCAACATATGAATATTTTACTTTGACCAAACAAACTTCTCATGCTCTTATCACAACATTATGTGCAAATGCATCTCATATTGATGATTTGCTTGATGAAAGCTATACATTTGTTCTTACTTCCAGGTTACAAAGTGATCCTTTGGTGCTACGCTTTAGTAAGTATAGACAAATGAGCAGTGGTCGATTTCTTGTAAGTCTTTTAGAAGTTTGCAACAGTGAAAAGATTTTAGCAGTAAGAAGTCTTCTAAAGGAAGATATTAATTTCTGGGATGAAAATATTTATCAAACATTTAAATACTCTACATTAGAAAACATTATGCAAGATATTGCATTGTTGTCTTCAGAGATATTAGAGTGTCAGCTTTCTGAAAATAGCATGGAAGTTGCTGTTATTATAGCAGGCTACATTGTAGGTACGCACATAAAAATTTTAAACTATTTATATATAAGACTATTATATATCATTGGAAAGAGCTTTAAATTAGTATTAAAATGGCGAAAATTTCATAAAAAAAGAACGATTGTATAAAAAGTTATGCAACTTTTAGTATCAAAATTTAACTACAAGGATTACTTAAGAAAACTGCGATCAACTTCATAATTTCACGTTCGGTTAACGGTAGTTTTGTAATAAAACTTTGTTGCAAACTCGCGCAGTATTTTCTTCGGGTTTGAATATTTATTGAGATTCTACTGAAGTAGCGATAACAATAATTTTTTTAACTAAAATAATATTTCTTATATAAAAAAATTTAAAAATCAATTTACATAGGTATATAACAAATATTGCGAACATCATATAAAAACGTTTATAATAATATTGCGAACATTTTGAAAACAAAAATATTTACCAGTAAAACGCTTTATCCTATCTATTCTATATATTTTATAGTATAAAATATAGGAAAAACGTGTCACTGGACTATCTGATATTTTTATTTCTGCCCCCTTTTCACTGCAGTTATAGTTTAAAAATGTTACCCCGTTCCACAAAAATTTTTGAATTACCTTCTTATAAAAAAACTTGTTATAAAAAAAACACACGTGTATTTATTATTGGTGGGGCCTTAAAAAATAGTGGGACTTACGCAATTGCACTTGCGGCACTACGACACTGACCTTATCATACAATAAGCGGAAATATATTATGTCAAATATTAAGATAAGTAGTTTCCATATCTCTTTCGATATATACCCCTCTTCTAAAATAGATTACTATTCTACTCCAATAACATAAATACGCCATTCAAATGTAAATAGTTATTTGCTTGTAAATATAATTAGTAGATAAAAAAAATTACACTTAAACAATTATTTTCCCATTTGTTTAATAATGTTTTTAACAGAATTGTGGCTATGAAAATAGCCTTTTTTGTGTGTGAATATTTATACTTCATAATGCGAACAAGGCGCAAATTTTCCTTTTGCCATTGATCATTGACATCCTAAGAGATAAAAAGTCGATTCTTTAGTCCATAGATTAAACACTATTAAACGGTATCTAAAATAAAATAGATCTCTGAAAAAATATAATACACAATCATCAAGGCAAAAGAAGTCAAATATCCTGATTAATAAATACCTAACTGTTACTACTGCACTAATAAATATAATCTAAATAATATATATAAATATAATTTAACTATTTTCTTGTCTTATTAAGACATCAACATTCATAGAAACAAAACTCTACAAGCTCTTAGTTGAAACCTTGCAATGATAAATAAAAATATATCTGGTAAGCTCTAGGGTAAAAATAAATCAAAATAACTTAACTTCTGATGCATAACATAATTTACCATTAAATAGAAACATCAATAGAAGCAAGTTGATCCCTCAATGTTTGCTGACATAAAAATAAAAGTTAAAAAAATAATGATCTTATTATAACCAAACCATAAAGGAATCAATTAAAACTATTAAATCAATATAATAAGAACTCCTGATGTATAACACATTTTACTATTTAAATAGAAAAATCATTGATGAATAAAAAAAGCCAACCTTTTAATGTTTTCTTGAGCAACTACTCACCATAATACTTGAAATAAAATACATTAAAATAGTTTAAAATATAAAATATGTCTAAGGTATATTGGTTAAATAAAATGACTTAACATTAACATTTTGTCTTGTTAATGCATTAGCATCTGTTTATCACCAACATCATCATCAACATATTTGTGACAAGTCAAGTAAATAGTTAAGTTTAACTTTAAGTGAGCTTTCCTGTTTCCCAGGAGGGTGTTCATGTAAATGGTGCTCACTTTGCAACGAAATCAACATTATTAGATATTGGTAACTACCTAACTACCTGAAATAAGAACTGATATATACAATTAATGAGTTTAAAAAAATATCCTTTTATAAGCATACAAAAAAAGAAGAGGATGGGGGGGGGGGGGAGGGTGAAAGAGTAAAATAAATCTAATAAAAAGATCCACATCTGTAAATGAAATCTATTAATGCAAGTATATAAACTATGTTATCATTTACAGTAACATATACCTTTTTACTACCTATTTGCACACAATTTGCTTATGATAACATCAAATCACCGCTTATGATGTCTGCAGATTGATATTTGCTCATATCGTATTCAACAGCATCATCATCCTCGTTTTCATTTGGTTTCCAATAGGAAACTATATAGAAAGCATTTTTTTTTTTAATGCTAAGAAGCCTGTCATAGTACATATTTTGGCTTTTTGTGTCAGCATCATACCACATGTGGCATATACCTCTTCCAAGAGCATCTCCATTGAGAATGTCTTCAATATCTGCAGTTTCATTATTTTCCAGATCTGGGAAGAGTTGTTTTACCTGTAGAGGCATGCATTTTTTTAATTTTTTTTCCATTTTTCTTCTTTCTTTCTCTTCCTTATTTTGGATCTTTTTACCCATGCGTTTAATCAATTCTGCCTTCATTTCTTCATTGTATGTTTGCTAAGCGCTTTTTACCTGCTGAGGAGATAGACCAGGCTATCAATTTATTTTGTATATCAGTTAGTTTTTTAGAAAGAAAATCAGTTGTCTTATTCTTGCATGCGCGAATTTTTGATGACAAATAACAAATTGTGGCATTAGGAGCTTTTTGCTTTGCAGCACTAAACATACCCACAAGTTCTTCACAGTCAATATTATGTGGATGTGCTGATAATGTCTGGGACTTGAGTTGGTCAGTTAAGGTCATAGTAAACTGTCGCTCATACTGACGCTTAATAACACTAATGATAGCATTTAGACAGCTGGCTAATGCGTTTCTCATTTCGTCAGTCCTTGGGCAAAAGTCTAAAAGTGATTGAAAAACTGGATCATTGAGATCACCTCCAAAAAAGTCTGTTTTTCTGTGAATAAGGGAAAGAGCCTTTGTGCTGCTTTCAACAAGTGCATTGCAAACATTTTTGATCACTTGGATGCCAGACAAGTAGTCAAGTCCTGGTACAACATAGAATTTTTTCATCCAGGGACCAGTCACTAACTTTCCAATTAAACCTAGGGCACACATCTCGCGTATACCTAAAATTAAATAAAATATGCAATAAAAAAAAATTAGAACCAAATATTTTAATTATTAATCCATCATAACATCTAACCTGTTTCAGATGTGAAGTCTTGGAAAAGACTATTTCTCAGTCCTCCACATAACACTACTCCAGAAAAAAGAAAACTCTGAAGTTTATGGTAGTGATGTATTAAAATTCCACATGTATGAAAAAGTATGTGCAACCGATTTCCCCTATAGCGTGGTATAAGTCCTCTAGGAAGACCATGCTTGTCCAAAAGGTGACAAAGCCTTTTGGATCACCTATAAAAATAAAATTAAAACCAAAAGTGCAATGCAAAGAAATTATTTGCAAATTTGAAACAAGTATGTTAACACATTTATTATGTTCAGATTTAAATTCAAAATAACAACTTGAAATATATTAATTCAAAATATCAAGAAAACATCATTATAGTAAAAATATGATAAGAGTTTATCATATTTATTTACCTTTACCATCTTTGTAACGGAGTTTATTTAACTGAACAACAATGTTTGCTGCAAAACAATCTCTACCAAAAAGCTTCCCTTTTGAAGTTTCCAAAGCTTTAAGTGATGGCTTGCAAGCAGAAGTGATTGTATCCAATGGGTGAAGGTGACAATTCAGTTCATTAAGAGTTTTCTGCCAAAAAGTGTTTAACTTTGTTACAGTTGCATGGTTCACTGTCATTCTGTCACTCATTGTGTTAGTTATGTTGCTGATAATGGTGCTTCGTACATCAGTATATTGTTCCTGGTAAAAGTCACTATACAACTTAGCAAGATTATCCACAGACTTTGTAATATGACTCATATAGTCATAAGCTGTACGACCAGCAAGCTGATCAATGGCTACAACCAAGCAAGAAGATTCAGTTGTTAAGTGCACAACATTAACATGAACACCCTCCTGGGTTGTGGCATCAAAACCAAGAGTCAAATTTTTTGTTGAGAATGCTATCTCAGCAGCCTGGAGTTCTGAAATAATACCCAGATCGCACATCATCTGCTCCACAGTTTTGCGATGCGGAATGTCACTAAATCTATACCCAAAATATTCTCCAACTTTATGAAGAAGTTGGGGCACACTGTGTGTAGGAACTTGACATTTCAGCATGTCATAGATAAGTGCCCTAATATCAAATTAGTAAAATTTTTTACATCTGATGCTTTGTATTTTCTGCTGCATTTGCTCTATCTTTTCCTGTAAAATAAGCATATCATTTTGCAGGACACTAATCTCTACATTCTTGTCAGCAAGTTGTTGACGTAAGATAACTTCTTCAGTAGACAGCTTTGTTTGGGTGGATTGCAGCTCTTTTTTTAAACGAAAATTTGAAATTTAAAGCTTATTCAGCTGTAAGTTTAGACGCTGGACTTTTAATTTATTCCGCAAACTTCGAATCGTCTTTTCTTTGCGAGCAATAGTCTGATTGAGATGTTTTAATCTTGGCCTTGTTTTAATTTTTTCTTTCAACACCTTTACATCCTCTCTATGCTTTTGTTTTTCGGTAGTAATTTCAGTCTCAAAAACACTTAATCTCCGTTTTAAAAGTTTTTTTCTTGGTGTCAACTGGTCAGCTCTTAACCTGGATAACAAAGGACTTCTTTTATTCAGCAAAGACAAAATATTATTATGCTTAGGAGATGAGGCAACTGACAAAGATGAAACAATTTTACTTGAATTTGGGGTTGACTGAAATAATTGTGTTGCTGGCAATGTTGTTGCTTGACAAATGAAAGGCTCGTTGCAGAAGTCAACAAAACATTTGAATCTCTTAAAAAATTGCAAGCCCATTTTTTTGATACATTAACAAGAAATTTAGTTTGACTATAGCAAATATTGAAGCCATAAAGTTTATTGACTTGCTCAATAGTTAACTGATGTGATTCATTATTGTTGATAAATACAAATAGAATATGCCCATTTTTACAATTGTTATCTACCTGCAAAGGCAATGCAAAGTTTGATTCTAAATGGTTTTTGCTGCACCACGAAACACACACATATTCTTTTTGGGACCCATAATACCATACAATGTCACATAGAGCTATTTCTAAAAAGAAATTCCAGTGAAAATTGGTTACTTGTTTCTGTTTTAAGCAAAAACATTTAATTGATATCATTTGTATGCAATAAATATTGAGTTTAATCAATCATGAGTTAACTTTACCAATGGTTTAAAATAATTTATCATGATAATAATTATAAGCTTTATAACCATATGGTTATCATCTCGTGATATATCACCTATAATCTATCAATTATGTTATGATACTGATGACATTGTATTATGATAGTCTATGAGTGATATCTCACTCACTTATCATAACCAACTTGCATATCCTTTTTATTATGATAAATTTATTTTTAAATTTAATTCTTAATAAGTAATAAAAGTAACAATAAAATATTACTATATAATAATTATAATTATAATAATTATTATCATTATATATCGTTTTCAAATCTATTATAGACACACACACACATATATATATATATTATTATTATTATTATTATTATTATTATTATTGTTATTACATATTTTTATATAAATATACATGTAGGAGGAGGGGGGCTAACAACGATCTTTTTAAAAAGTTCGTTGTTAGCCCCCCTCTGCCTACCTATATTCTCCGGAAAAAGTTAAATTTAAGTACCTATACTGCAACAAGTAATAAGGTGTCTGCTACATAATATTTTTTAATAAAATTTGGCATGCACTTAGAAAATAAGTTTCTGCACAGGGAAAAATAGATTTAAAAAAGTTATCAACATTCCTTTAATATAAATTTTACATCTGATCAACAACGAATTTTTTCAGAACAGTAAATTTAATGATAGCGGTGGTAACTACTAAAAAGAACAACATAAAAATAATGCCTAACTTTTAACTTTTTCTAAAAGTATATACTTTGGTTCAAAACTCCACAAAATAACACATTCTTATAGCACATAAGTACCTATTTTGCTACAAAAAATTAGGTGTCTGCTACATAATATTTTTTAATGAAATTTGGCATGCACTTAGAAAATAAGTTTTTGCACTGGGCCCAATAGATTTAAAAAAGTTATCAACATTCCTCTAATATGAATTATACATCTGATCAAAAACGAAATTTTTAAGAACCATAAATTCAACGATAGCGATGGTAACTACAAAAAAGAACCACACAAAAATAATGTTTAACTATTCTACTTTTCAAAAAATATATATGTTGATATGAAATTCTACAAAATAAAACAAGAAAATACATTCTTACAACACATACGTCCTGCACGCTTCACTAAAATGGTCGAAGTTTTTGATTACAAGATCGGTGCCGTAAATCGAAGGATACGCGCGTACCTATACATTGCTAAAAAATTAAAAAAAAGATTTAAATGTCTATCTTGTGGTCAAAAATGGTTCCTACAGACCAAGATGTTTTTAATAACGAATATCTGAAATATATTATCCAGAGGTGGACTTATATGTCCAAGTCAATCCTTGTCTGATTTTATTTGTAATCTTTTTAGTATTCTAGATATTATTTCTCCTATTCTAATCAAACAGCGCAGTTATTCTTTATCAATTAAAAGTTTTGCAGAACAAATTTTCAAGATTTATTATAGCAGTGTTGATTTTACATGCGAGAATCACCAAGAATGAGGAATTAAATATGGATCTCGAATTGTTATTAATATTTTTTATAATAATTTACAAAAAGAAACTACAGATTCTGTAAGAAAAGATCAGGTAAAAGAGTTTAAAAAAAGACAAAGAACTGATAGCTAATGTTAATAAAAGATTTTTTCTCAAATCCTTAATATATATAAAATTACAAACCTTTGTTTTTCTCATAAGAGTTGTAAGTCTTTGCAATATGTAAGTTTGTTTTGGTAGCATTTTGATACATAGCTATTTGAAAGCCTATTTCAGTATTTCATATGTTATTGGAATATACTGAAACAGGGAATCAGTTAGCGAAAAATATTGTATAGCATAATGTAATTACATGATGATAATCTCAAGCATTCCTCGACCATCTTAATAAAATAAACATTTGCCGTAAAAAAACTGGCCTCTTAATTTTTTACGGAAAATGCAACAAAAATCAGGCCGTATTGTATGGGAGAGTCGACCTTTATTTGTAATGATTTTAATAGCATGTTTTTGTTTGCAGAGAAGTTTATTTATTTTTGTAACATTGGTGCTGCACTAAGCAATATTTGCATAGTTTAGGTAACAATATATAAATGAAAAGTATGTGTACTTCAAACAAGATTGGATTAAAAACTGTTTAGCTTTATACAGTATACCAATATTTTCTGAAACTTTATTCTCAATTACATTTATATGTTCTCCCCAACTAATATTTTCATCTAGAATTACGCTCAAGAATTTTAACGATATTTCCCTTTTTATTAAATTGTTATCAATAAAAAGATTCGGTAGTTTCAATGAAACGTTTTTTTTTTAGAAGCATAATGGAATAATGTGTTTTTAGTTTTAATAATGTTTAGGGATAGTTTATTGGATATAAACCATTGGCTTAGTTTATCAAGTTCTCTGTTTACTGTTAAAAATAAAATATTATTATCATTGGAATAAAACAAGTTAGTATCATCGGCAAATAATCGTTAATCGATATAATAATCGATTGCGGTTCTGTAGTAAACGGGCGTGCTTTTGCTACGAAAGAAATAAAATAATAAAATTGATATTGCAAGTTTTATTTATCTATTTATTTATTTTTCAAATCTTGTCAATAATGAGTTCAAAACTTAACACTGAAGTCTCAATAAAATTAGTTCGTGAAATATTTCAAGAAATGTTCCAAAAACAACAAAAAGATATTTTAGCGTTAATAAGTGCAAATTTAAAACTGGCTAACGATCGAATTGATGGATTGCTAAAAGAAATTAATACATTAAAGAATTCTTGTGAAGTTTTAAAAAAGGAAAACGAAAACCGAAATACCGATCTTAAAAAAACAAACAAGCAGATGATAAAGTATGAAAAAATACAAATAGACATTGAAGAAAGTCTAACGTTCTATCAGGATTGCCATGATAAAAAAGTCAGCAATTTGGAAAAAAAATTGATAAATGATAAAAAAAGTCAGTGATGTGAAAAAAAAAAAGGTCGAATGCAACCATAGGGGAGAATGAAAAAAATAGATTTAGACAACTAGAAGATCGTCAAAGGAGAAACAATCTTCGAATCGAAGGAGTCAAAGAAAATGATAACGAAAACTGGGATGATACGGAAGTAAAAATAATAAACCTTCTTGAAAATAACCTCAATGTAAAAGATGTAATCATAGAAAGAGCGCATAGAACTGGTATTATCGATATTAAAAAGCCTAGAACAATTGTAATTAAGTTACTAAATTATAAATGGAATTTATATTAACGAGGATTTTTTGCTAGAAACTACTATAATAAGAAAGAAACTTCTTGAAGAAAGCAAAACGCATAGGATAAACGGTAAATAATCTGTTGTTATATATGATAAGCTCATTGTTAAAGAATTTAGAAAAAAAAAAAATCATGTTAAATGATTTTTTTTTTTCTTTTAATTAAATTTATATTGATTTATTTTTTATTTAAAATGGCTGATAATATTGTTTTATCAAACATAAATTTTAATTCACAGAAAAAGCCAATAATTTTAAACAACTATTCGGATCCCGATTATAATTTTTTTAACGATAGTCAAGTAATTAAAAATACTAGCCCGATATACTATAACCCAAATTAAAAAAATATTGATAAAGGAATGGAAGATAATTCGTTTTCAATTCGCTTCACATTAATGTTAGAAGTATTCAAAAAAATTTTGAGCCATTGAAACAATTTTTACATAAAATTGACATTAGATTTCAGGTAATTTGTCTCAGCGAGACATGGTGTAACGATGTAAGCATTGAAAACAATTCCAATTTTCAATTACCTAATTATAAAGTAATTCATCAAGTTAGAGCATCAAATAAGGAAGGTGGAGGTTTGTGTATATACATAAAAAATTCAATTTTATTCAAAAGAAAACCACAGTTAAGTTCAACCACTAATGATTATGAATCTTTACATGTTAAAATTATTAATAAAACTTCAAGAAATATCGTCATCCATGCTTTATATAGACCGCCCTCAGGAAGTATTAAGGCATTTGAAAATCACATTAAAAGTATAATTAAAAAAAAATCATCTTTAAGTAAATCGGTTTATATTGTTGGTGACATTAATCTTAATATATTAGAATACGACAAAAATAAAAACATTAAGAACTTCTTTAACACAATTTTTCAAAATAGTTATATTCCCCTAATCAATAAACAAAATAAAGCATTCCCGGAAGTTACTAAAGTTATCAAAACAAAAACACTTTTAAACCCCTGGATCACGAGGGGCATTCTTAAATCCTCAAAAAAAAACAACGTTTATATAACAAGTTTCTTAAAAAAAAAAACTCTTAAAAATGAAACTAATTACAAAACCTATAAACGGCTATATGAATCAGTTTTAAAACGCTCAAAGAAACATTACTATTCGGAACAATTATTTAAACACAAAAATGATTCGAAAAAAACATGGCAAATTATAAGGGAGGTAATCGGTAAAAACGTTTATACGGTAATTTACTTCCGAAAAATCTTAAAGTTAATAACAATTGTATTGTAAATAAATCCTTAGTGGCCGAAACACTTAATCAGTTTTTTGTAAATATAGGTCCTATTTTATCATCAAATATAGCAACTTCTAAAATACACTTTAAGTCTTACGTAACCTCAAACAACATTAGTGTTATGTCTAATCCTAAACTTACGGAAAATGAATCATTAGACGCAGTCTCTTTGTTAAAGCCCAAAAAAAGTGTAGGTTTCGATTCTATAAGTAGTAATGTCGTTATTAAATCGATAAAATACATCCCAATTCCATTATTATATATTTTTAATTTATCTTTAAAACATGGTGTTTTTCCAGAAAACCTAAAAATTGCAAAAATCATTCCAATTTTAAAATCAGGCGATCCTTCTGAAGTTGCAAAATATCGTCCAATCTCAATTCTTAATTGTTTTTCTAAAATATTAGAGCGAGTTATGTATAATAGGCTTTATTCTTTTTTAAATGTAAATAATATTCTTTACCATAAACAATTTGGATTCAAATCTGACCATTCCACCGATCATGCAATCATTCACCTTGTTCAGGACATATTTAAATCGTTTGATGAAGGCAAGTATACCCTTGGTCTTTTTATCGATTTAAGTAAAGCTTTCGATACAGTCAATCATCAAATCCTTTTATCGAAACTCAAAAGTTATGGTATAAAAAATACTAACTTGTCCTGGTTCGAGAGTTATTTGACTAATAGGAAGCAGTATATAGTTTATGATGAAGGAAAAACTAATTATGAGACAATTACATGTGGTGTTCCTCAAGGATCAATTTTAGGGCCACTTCTATTTCTTGTTTATATAAACGATTTAAATAAATTTTCTAACATTTTAAATACAATTTTATTTGCAGATGATACCAGCTTGTTTTATTCCAATAAAGACATCAATATATTATTCCAAACATTAAACAAAGAACTAGACAAACTAACCCAATGGTTTAAATCAAACAAGTTATCTTTAAATATTACTAAAACAAAATACACTTTATTCCATCGCCTACATAAAAAATCAGATATTCCCTTAGAACTTCCGGACCTTTTTATTGACAATCAATTAATAAAGAGAGAGCAATCAATAAAGTTTTTAGGCGTGTTTCTAGACGAAAGTGTAACCTGGAGGGAACATATAGGTGTAGTTGAAGATAAAATATCAAAAAATTTAGGTATAATGTACAAAGCAAAGCAGTTATTACATCGATCTTGTTTAAAAAACATTTACTTTTCTTTTATTCATTGCTACTTAAGTTATGCGAACATTGCTTGGTGTAGCACTAACGCGACGAAAATAAAAAAATTGCTTAGCAAACAAAAACAGGCTATAAGGGTAATTTCAAACGTAGATCGCTTCTCACACACACAAACACTATTTAATGAACTCAATATCCTAAATGTATATAAACTAAACCTCTATCAAGTTCTTATTTTCCTGTTCAAACTTGATAAAAATATATTACCAATCTTATTTTATTCAATTTTTGAAAAAATAAATCACATATACCCTACTAGATTTTCAAAATACAACTACATTCAATCCAAAACTTATTATTCCGCTACTAAATTCTCCATTGCAAACCGAGGACCAAAGTTAATATTAAATAATGAAATGAAAATTAATTATTCTCTAAACCAATTCAAAACAAAACTTAAGCAATTACTTTTGTTAACTGAAAATGAATTAAATTTTTTCTAATAAAACTTCTTTATATTAGAAATCAATAATTAATAGTTAATTAATTACTTTAGATTATTAATATATAATTAATCAATAATTGTACATATATTTTTATCATTTTAAATGATAATCTTCTTTTTGAGAAATTTATTTTTTATTTTTGCGTTATTTATTAATCTTTTAAAAAAACTTTTAACCCAAGCCAAGTTTGAGTTTCTTATACCATAGATTTCGAGTTTAAATAAAAAAACTATATGATCAACTGTATCAAAAGCTTTGCTTAGATCTATAAAAACACCTAAAGTATACTTTTTTTTATTAAACCCTTTAAATATATCATGTACAAAATGTAAGATTGCGTGATCAGTAGAATAACCAGATTTAAAACCAAATTATTTATTGAACTAAATATTAATTTAGTTTAAGAAAAAATAAAGTACATTATACATAATGGGACGACTGAATAAGCGCGAATTTCATATATGCGAACTGGCTTAAGTGCGAATGGTGTAAGTGCGAACTGGAATATATATGAATATTGGCATAAGTGCGCCAAAAGAATTTGAAAACATTAGCTTAATGGCGAATGTCATAAGTGCGAAGCAGTTGCAAAAACTGGCACAAGTGCGAACTGGTATAAAAGCGAATTGGCATAAGCGCGCCGAACAAATTTACAAACATTGGCATAAGTACGAATTGGCATATATGCCATTTCGCACTTATAAGTACAAATTGACATAAGTGCGAAGCAGCTACAATAACTGGCATAAGTTCGGATTGGCATAAGTGCGCCATATAAAATTGCAAATATTGGCATAAGTGCAAGTTATTATTTCGCTCTTATGCCAATTCGTACTTATGTCAGTTCGCACTTAAGCCAATGGAGGCAAATGTATTCGGCGCACTTATGCCTGTTTGCACTTATGCCAATGTTTGTAAATTTGTTCGGTGCACTTATGCCAATTCAGTTTGCACTCGTGCCAGTTTTTGCAACTGCTTCGCACTTATGACAGTTCGCACTTAAGCCAATGTTTGCAAATTCTTTTGGCGCACTTATGCTAATTCGCACTTATGCCAGTTCGCACTTATGCCAGTTTGTAAATGTTTTGCACTTATGCCAGTTCGCACTCTTGCCAATTCACACTTATGCTAATGTTTGCAAATTTGTTCAGCGCACTTATACCAATTCGCACATATGCTAGTTTGCACCTTTTCCAGTTTTTGCAACGCTTTGTACTTATGCCAGGTCGCACTAACGCCTATTCGCGCTTTTTGTTTGATAATTTGATCTGTTGAAGTTTCACTTTTTCTAGTTATGCGCTTAGGTTTATTGATTACAGGAATGTAACTATTTTCATAGATTACCATGAAAAATTGTCTAATGTTTTTATTTGTGTCATAATCTAAAAGATAGAGATTCAAGTCACCAACCAGATAAAAAGATTTTTTTTAAATCGAATTATTTTTAATTACACTTAAATGTAACTCGTTAATATAACCTCAAAAAACATTATCGTCCATACATTATACAGGCCAACAAATAGATCAATTAAAGTGTTTGAAGATCACATTAAAATGCTTATTTTTAAATAAAACTTTATATTTACGGAATTTATCAAGGGGCTTTGCGATAAGACATATTAGTCTTCTTCTCGCCCCTGCTACTAAGGCCACGCGGTTAACCGAACCGAACCGTTCTTTCGGTTAAAACCGAACTAAGAAAACCAAATCGAACCGAACCGATAAAAATATTTTAAATAATCAACCGAACTGAACCGAAACCGAAAAAAGCTGAAAAACCTATATAAAAATTTTAAAAATTATAAAACTTAATTTTATATTTTTTTAATAAACTTTATTTATGAAAGTTTAGTATTATTAAACCACAGAAAAAAAATAAGTCAAAAAGATGAGATTGTAAACATAACTCCAAAATAGTTGTAAACAGTTGCCGCAAAACTATATCAAATGTTGCGGACCAAGAAGAATATTGGCTATTAACAGTTTTTGATACCATTGTACATGTGAGTAAATTGAACTTTTTTTCTAAACTGTTGTAATTTTTTAATTTACTTAAAAATTAA